>NW_019174343.1:9724152-10072142 GCF_002260705.1 Seriola dumerili | reverse complement strand
GTCCTTGCACTTCTCGGTTGGGAACGGGACCGCCGGTTTCTCAGCTGAGAGGCTTCGAGTAGCAGGGAGATGGGTGAAGTCTTGTTTTTGCACCTGTCCAATAAGCAGCGCTAGTTTAAGCTCAAATAGTTTGATGTGGGAATACATGTCAGATTAGTTTTCCCTTGCCTTGGAGCTGCAAGTTGAGGCCGTTTAAAATTTCTGACACATCTGTTAATAAAGGCGAGGTCCCATTTCCATTCTGTGTCGATCAGCTCTGGGACAGTTTTTCCCTTTGTCAGGAGAAAGGCATTGATTTCGGGTAGCAGGTCGTAAAAACGCTTCAAAACTCTGCCCCGGCTTAACCAGCGGACTTCAGTGTGGTAAAGCACGTCTCCGTGGGCTGATTCTAGCTCGGAGAGAAAGGCTTGGAACTGCCTGTGTTTAAGTCCGTTTGCTCTGATGAAGTTTATGCAGGACACAACCACCTTCATGACAGATTCCCACCTCAGAACTTTGCAGCTTGACGCTGGCTCGGTCACGATCAAAGTCACGTCAGAATATACCATTGTGTGAGGAGGTGAAGATGAGCCACTATTAACTATAAATAGCTCATAACTATGGTCAATTTTAATTAGAATGCCAACCTTTAAGTACGGATATGTTATGATGTTATGATAGGAAAATGCAATTTAATAAAAATTGGTTGATGTTTAGAGGGATTGTCTGGGATCGTTAAGTGGGCCACTCCAATTGCTTTGGCGGGCCGGATGTGGCCCGCGGGCTGTAGTTTGGGGACCCCTGCTCTACAGCATCCATTTTAACTTGAGGTGTTTTTAAAATGCAAAAACATCTCTGTGATCTTTGCCGTTGCTTACTGAGACTTGATTTGCTTGGGCCTGTACAGATTGTTTCTAAACCCATGACCGAGACCAGCAGATCAAAGTTTATACTGATTTTATGATTGTACTGATATCTTCCCATCTCTCTGTCTATAAAAACTAGACTGCAAAATTGCTATGAGATTCATTCAATAGTGATATGACCTAAATATAAACATACGTATGTTCTAAAATGTAGTCCAGGTATTAACATCCACTCTTTTGTCACAGAAACATTTCAACAACAATACTAAATGATTCACAGATTAATGAAGTGAATTGGTGCAAAAAGCACATTAATATTTGACTGGGGGTGAATGGTTAAACACTGATTGAAGACCCTTCAAGAGCAACACTCAAGAGGCCTGACTGATCTATAAGGCACATGAACGATTGGCAATTATGTTGCACCACTGTACCATTAGTCTTCATTGAGGAGGAAGCTGTAATGAGCATCAGGTTGTTGTGCGTTGAAACACGCAGGAACAATGCATGATTGCATCCGAGTTGTCTGACACATGACATAACTGCACCTCTGTGTTTTACGTTACATTTAAAGACAATAAATGCAGACAAATGTTAAAATCTCAAGCACTTTATTAGGTTTGAACAGTATCTTGCTTAGAAAGGCCATTTGGCATTATATAATTATATATAATTTTATCATATATATAATTATATATACATATATTCAAATGTTGAATAACAAAATGCTAGAAACAAACATTGGCAAATTAAAAAATAGGATTTGCTTAAGACAATTATACCAAATTAAAGATGGCCAAAACAAAACATCTCTAATACATTTCAAAATGGTCCCAATACAGTTCAATATACATCTTTTTTTTTTAAAAAAAAAAAAAAGAAAGAAGGGGGAAGAAAATAAAATAAGCAAGGCAGCAGACAGGAATGAAATATAAATAACCTTACATTATGTACAAAAGGGAGTGGGCAGTGACCACTGGGAAAGAATGGTTCAAGGACAAAGTGAAAGAGGGAAAGGAAGCGATAAGAGGACAGAGGTGAGTGGAGCTGGATAGGAGACATAGAGGACATATAAAGGTGGAGAGAAGAAGGAAGTTCTTCCGTGGTCTCCCTCTCTACAAATGGAGACATATTAATTCTCCAGGGCATTCAAAATGCTCCACTGGGGCAAAGCTCCAAGAATAAAAGAGATGTAAAACAGGGAACACTGGTGTCCCTCAATGATAATGCATAAACAATGCAACTGTATTTGTTGTGGGAAAAACTTTATGAATTTTTGTTCAACATTCGGGTACCCACAATTGATTATTTGTCATGGATCCCGCGTTCAACTGATATGGAATGAGATGAAGCCATTAAATCAAGATGGAAATTAATTAATAAGTGACCTCAATCTGCAAAATCAAGGAATTTAGGTTTATACGACTTCAGGGAATGTGAGAGGAAGGACGACTGACCCAGTCTTGTTTTGGCCCTATTGATTCATCAAAGAGGTTTGTCACTGGTCTGCAGGTGAGGGTTGGGAAGTACATGCAAGTGGGGAAAATCCAAAGGACAGCCTTGAGCACGGTGATGGCTCCACCACATATTGTAGGTAAAGTTGAGAAAATTCATTTCTTTTGAAAACCTGTTAGTGAGGCACTTTTTTTTTCTTTTTTTCTTTTTTTTTAGTTCACTGTAATCGCACAATAGTGGGTCTCAAGGGTTGGCACAGTGTCGTGTTTTGTTGTCAAACTGCAGAAAGACAGTTATCACGTGATCCAAACACACACAATAAACCCATGTAATTTAAGCACAGATAGAACAGCCAAACAAAACAGAAACCCCTGCTCCACTAATTCAAGATCCAGTAAGTGACAAACTAAATAAATGATGAACAAAATGGCACCTAACTAATAGTGCGGGCACTTGTGATGCTTTGGAATGAAACAAGACCTGAAATGAAGATGATGATGCACAAACAGCCAAAAATTTCAGTGACTGGTCAATTGTAATATCTGCTACTGTCCCTGTGCGGGCCTTACAGAAGGCTTAACCGGGGGCTTTGAGACCTGAAAGAGCTTCAAGAGTTCAAATATAGTTCCCATATTCCAATATCAAGGCCAAATCATCTTTCTGACCTTATCTCTCATTTGGTTCTGTACATGTAAGGGCTTTGCTTTCGCTGCAAATAGTGCATGAGTGTTCAAATGATCTGCATTGATGCAACCACGCTTCCTAAAAATTCAGCGTGTACTTTTAATGACGTGCGTTATCAATAAATTAAAATTTGATTGTGCTCCTTCCTTTAATTAAAGAAACAGGAGTGTTAGTGTAATTTAGTCTGTTTGTGTGTGTGTGTGATGTAAATTATATACAAGTATGTATGAGTTTTGCTCAGTTAAAATCCACATTACAAAAAAAAGACTGAAATAGCTTTAAAACTCCTAAAAGTAATATATTTTTTAATATCATGGCATTAAAATCTGGGTGAGGCAATGATATCTGAATACCCCTCCGGTGGGAGTTAAAACCACTTGACCGTGGGTCAGCTTTGGAGGTGAACTCAAGCTCAATTTGTTCAATTTATAAATTTAAACAATCCTGGCATCAGTCATTTCCTGAGCTGACCGAGTTGAAATTAGGACTGACCTGAAGCCCCGCGTTTAACTGACATCATTCATCTTTCATTACAATCATAAAGGGCATGGCCTCAATTGTGACCTCATCTTAAAAAAAAAAACACTGTAGTTCAAGCCTGAGTGTCCTCACAGGACAGCTGTTTAAAAAAAAAAAGGAAATCATTGCAAACATTGCATGGCACACCTCCACTATTAAAAGTAACAATGCATCCATCCTTGAGGAATATGTTAGCAACAGCATTTGAATAAAAGGAAACATTCTTCGGCATCAGTGTTCACGATGGGAAACGGAAGCAAATCATTCTTTAAAACAGTGACAGTACAGCGCCGTGATGTGAGGCTGACAAAAACAGAAAAAAAAAAAGAAAATGACAGTTAATTCAGACAGACTCAAAGGAAGCCCATACAGAAAAGAAATGTATCAAAACAGTCTACAAGAAATACTGACATGCGTCTGTAAACAAGAAAAAGAAATATGCTGGGTATATAACATTTGTTGATTTGTATGATGCAATAATGGCGTTACTTGTGATTGTTGTTTTGAGATTTGGCTTTTCAACATGATCAAAATTGCTGCCGATACTGTAACTGAGCTTAAAGTAAAATCTAAATCATTTTAAAAGGTTGACCAATTCTCCCAACCCCTTATATTTCTTTACTGTACGGGGCAAAAAATAATCTAGATTTTCTACTTTCCCAAATTCCTGTTATAGTCCAGGAATGTGTTGGTTGGTGATCCTTGGACAGTAAAATAGCTTTCTTGTACTGAATGGCCGAACATGGTTGGTAGAGTCCCTCAGACTCCAGAGCTGCAAAACAAAGTGAGTGAAGGACTTTGGCACTCAGTGGATAGAAGACAGTACTGTGAAAATACACCGTGTCCTCTCTGCCAGCTTATGCTCCAACTCAAACAAACACGTACAGACTCTCAAAAAGAATGAATGCTCCTGGTTTGAAGTGTGTGTGTTCATGTGTATGTGCATGTGTGTCAACCTGAGACTTTGAGCTACGTCACAGAGATTCTGATCTCCAATTGTTATCACTTGTACGTGGATTGAAAAAAGTTTTTTCCAAGTCGATGCACCCAATTCTGTGTGAGAAAAATGGCTCTGACTGTGTGTGTGTGTGTGTGTGTGTGTCTATGTGTATTAATGTCTGGGAGTGAAAACAATCCAGGTTTTGTCTGTAAATGTAGAAACTCCTGGATTCTGCTACCGAACACGTCGCTACAGCTTGGCTCAGGCAAGGCCAAAAATGTCCTTAGTCTCTGCCTCTGTCCCTATAGAGTTAAAAAAAAAAAAAAAAATCCAAACATCATTACCTTGACTCTGGATTTTTTTTTAACATTAGCCTCAAAAGCATTAGATTCATATTCATATATATTTATATATTTATATATATACCAATAAAATACATTACAGGTGCCACCCGAAAATGCAGCCAAACTCAAAACTGTGTCTGAAACCAAAGTAATAAGATGCAACACAGTAAGTATATATACATATGGGGGAGAGATGAGAAGGAAATAGGGTTGAAGGGCTGTATTAACAAGACCAATATTACAAAATATTCAAGAAGGCATCTCAGTTATTTTCTCTGTCCGACTGCACTGCCCTGTCCTCCGGGCCGAGACGTCTGTTCCCTTTTCCTTTCGGGCAGTTCATCCCATCCACAGATCAAGTTGTGATGAGTCCTTTTTATTTATTTTTTTAATCCACCAGATGGGAATATGCAGGTTTCTGCATGGTAATGTATGTGTGTGTAGGATCTGGTGCGTGCTTGTATCAAGTGTATGCTGACATCCACCTATCAATCCATCCATGGCGGGTCCCTACTTGAAGTTGGCGTAGTCAGAAAAGGCATCGATATACTCCTGGACCACTTTGTAGCAGAACTCGTACTGTTCCTAGAGGAGGGCGGGATGGGAGAAACAGCCGCATCAGCTGGGAAACTAAACAAGTAACACTAAGATCACACTATAATCACCTGACGTCTGTGATTCTATAGCATCTTGACCTGTGACCTCTTCTGTAATGGCTCACAGTGTATGGTTATACGTGACATAAAGCAGAGTACAATCATACAGCTGTAGCTTGAGCACTGATGGGCAACGAAAGTTCCCAAAACTTTGTTTTGCATTTAGTACCCACACTTAGAAGTCCCCCGGCACATACAAAGCTCTACACAAAATTCAACTTACATTTGGACTTCATTTCTACCTCCAGAATAAAATGAAACTAATGTATTAAATTTATAGTTCAACATGTTGGGTAACACGCTTATTGTCCTTCCTGCTGAGAGTTGGATGGAAAGATTAATACCACTCTCATGTCTGTGTGGTAATGGGTAATACACAGTAATATACAGCTGGAGGCAGCAGCTGGTTATCTTAGCTTAGCATAAAGACTAGAAACAGGGGGGAAAGCTAGCCTGGCTCTGTCCAGAGATTTAAAAGAAAATCTGCCTAGCAACAACTTCAGGTGGGTTGGGTGGGTTATGTGCCAGACTATTACTTAGTCAGGACCAATAATCTCTGCTGGTTGCCTGGCAACTGGTCTCAGCCAAGAAATAGCCTAGTACATAACCCACCTTAACACAGTGAATTGTTGTTGTTACAATAAGGTTTTTGTTTGGAAAAGACATAACATTTTAATTAGTGAGCTTTAGCTGGTAGGTGGATTTTGTTACCTTTTGACAGAACCAGCTGTTTCCCTGTTTCCAGTCTTTATGTTAACCTAAGATAAGATAACTGAATGCTGTCTTCAGTCCATATTTACCGTATGGACAAGAGAGTGGTATCAACAAGCTTATTTCTCAAGATGTTGAACTATTCCTTTCACCCTGCAAATATTCTTGTAGGCTTTGGAATCAAGTGTGTCCATCTGTTGTTTGCACAGTTAGTAACTGTTTAATGACACAAATCTTATTTTCAAACTGCTGCCAAAATCCCATCAGTTGCTCCTTGGCTACAGCTCAGTTTGACTACCAATATTAATGGAAATACCTAAGTTGCTCAGATACCCTGTTCTGACAGACACACTACCAGCAGGTGGATTTAAATTCTTGTTAGTGGTAATAAATCAAGCTGCTTGTTTCTTAATTCACTTTTAAGGAGCTGTTGCTTAAAGATTTTAAAAAAAGCCAACAGGTGGAGTTTTAAAAACAAGATCGTCCTCTCTGTCACAAATTCTTAACAGCAAATCTGAAGGAAGCAAATGTCTCACTTTCCCATTACATCCCTTTAAAGATTAACCAGTTAAGTAGTTTTTGATCATTATAACAAAGTTATATGTACAAATTTAAGCCTTTACCAGTGTCTGCACCATGTGGGGTCTCTGCAGTCTGAGGCTCTTGACAGTCTGGAAGACATCCAGGATGCCCTCTGCCTTCACCCTCTCCAGCACTGTACTCAACGCACAGAAAGTCCCTGTCCGGCCAGCGCCAGCACTGTAAACACACACACACACAGGCAAAAATATAAATCTCAGTACACACAGTGCAGAAATAACGTACACACAAGAGGTTTTGTTCTGGGTGTAAATTTGAGAGAAGAGGCATAGGAACAGTCCAACAAGGAGCAGTTAAAATGTCACAAGGAAAAAGAGAACAATTCTTCTGAGATGTTTTTTCCTGTGATTTAACAGCTGCAACAATGTCCCACACACACACACATACACACACACACACACCAGCAAGCACATGTAACTTCCAGAGCATTTTCATGATGTGCAACAATAATACAACGAAATATCAATAATTATCTTTTTGAGGAGTGTTTTATTTCCCTTTTTATCTTACACTTGTACATTCAGGTTCAAACAGCCACATACTTAGTGAAGGCTTGTGTGTGTGTGTGTGTGTGTGTGTGTGTGTGTGTGTGTGTGTGTGTGTGTGTGTGTCTGTCTTACCTGCAGTGTACAGTGATGGGGTGGTTGCCAGACTGCTGCTGTTGTTTCTGCACCGCAGCGATTATATTGATCATGCCTTTCCCATCAGTGGGGATACCCACCTCTGGCCAGCCGTGGAAATGGAACTGACGCACCGCTCGAGCCTTGTTCTCCTGGACGTACGGAGGACAGCAAAAATAAGACATTAGGGTATGTTTTCCAGGTAGTAATGCAAAGATTGTTGTTGGTATAATCTGGGTTTTAACCTCCAGTGTGTTTGTGTGTGGAGTGTCTGCTTGTTTCCCTGTGTACTCTCTTACCCTGTTGTTGGTGACCAGGAGGTCACGCACTGTGTAGCTCTCACTCTCCTCCTCCCTTTTAATCTCGATGGAGATGTCCCCGTAGACCACCACTCCATCACTGGGCCAATACTGAGCACACTTTTCCTGCAGCACACAAGATAGAAGCGGTCAATTGACAACATCTTTGGATTCTGAACATTTTAATCTAAATCTAAAATCTAAAATGTCAGACATCTAAATCTCTAGAGAGTGATTTTTATTGTTTGTATGCAACTCGTTCATTTTTCCAGATGTCCAAGTAGTACTAAACAGGGCTAAATCATATGCAAAAAAAAAAACAAAAAAAAAACATTTGACATGTGATATGTGATTTTTGCTGGGGTCTGTACTAAACAAACATGTTCTCCTACATCTGGAGAATATGATTTGTAGGCCTGCGCATCTCTATCACAATGCTTCATTTATGATATGTTGACCCATTTTTACCTTTATCAAAAAATTTTCCATATTGCAATTTCAATAATATTTTGATTAATTGTTCAGCCCTAGAAACTTAGTACAATTCATTAATCATCAATTACATGAACAAAGAAGAAAACGGATACCAAACCCACCATGTTTGTTGGAAATAACTGGATTCAAATTCTGGCCATTAAATCTGATTTCCTGGTATGACTGAGCTTCAACAATTACTTTCATTCTTTGTTGTATATCAAACCATCTGGACTGCTAATAATTTATAGATCTTATTAAAGATCTGCAATGGAGATATGTTAGAAAACCACTAAAGATCAGGTCATTTTGTTGAAATTAATAACATGTTATACAAGACTGGTGGCACTTTGAGCAAACAATCTAATATCAATATTCTATTTTAGCCAGATATTGACCTGATATCTAATATGAGTGGTGCGCGCGCGCACACACACACACACACACACACACACACACACACACACACACACACACACACACACAACCACACACCTGGCCTCTCTCCTCCAGCTCAGTGAGCATGACTATGGAGCAGCTTCTCCACTCCCAGATCATCCTCCAGAAGTCCTCTATGGTGTGCTGCAGGGGGCCCTGGCTCGCCATGTACGAGTCCTTCTGGCGGTAGCCCTGTGTGGGAAGGAGGGAGGATATTTGTTACAAAATAAACAGTAAGAGGAAGAGAGGAAGACTTACAATAACACCTGATCGATTACTTGCATTAATGAATTGAAATGATTCACTCTAATCCAGGTGCTTTTACACTCACATCAATGAAAGAGGCATTGACATAGTCAGTGTTCTCCTCTCCTCGTTTGACGGGAATGATCACTCTGTTAAACTCATCTGTCGGGAGCAGAAACATTAATCTTGGTTGGGGAATAGCTTGAAGAGTGGACATAAGGACTTTATATCTGCATTTTCATCATGTGCATTAAGGCGTTCATCGCTGGGTGCAGGTACAACACTGTATAATATCCTCACATCTACAACTTCTTCACTCACATGGAATGATCTGTAGGACTCTGTTCTTCTTCATGTTGGCGGGCAGGTTGCCTGTTCTCATCTTGTCATTCTGGATCTTGATGGATGTCAGTTTCTAGAAGTTATGTGATTCAAATATTAACATGTATACTTCAGTGACACATCTTACTGCAATGAAACTGTTAGATGTTTAGGTATGATGACTGAGGGGTCACAGAGAATAACTGCCACTTTGGAAGAATATGACACAAACAGACCTTGAATTCAGCCTCCAGGCCACTGCAGCCAGCTCCAGGTGAGGGGGTGTAGAGTTTGGCCAGGTGGGACTCCAGAGAGGTCACTTCTAGCTCTGTGTCTCCGTAAAGGTAGTGCTCTAACAACGCCTGGAAGATGAACACATACTGCATCTGTGGGAGAGAGAGAGGAAGTTGAAAGATAAGTGGAAGTTAAAAAAAAAAAACCATTGCACTGAAAACACTGCATCATGGGAGAGACTGAGTTCATGTGAACAGAAATTGTGATGCATTTTCCGTTGTGTGCCCAGGGTGGAGTGTGTCAACGCTGGACTTACATCAGTCTGGACCATCTGACAGCGCTGGGCTCTGATCCTGGTGACGAAGCCAAACACATCCACCTTCCTCTCAGCGATCATCATGTCCAACATGGCATCGATCACAATGAAGGTACCTGTCCTCCCCACACCCGCACTGATGGACAGAAACATGATTCGTGAGTTGTGTGGTATTGAGAAAACAAAAATAGGCAAAAATCAGAAAGCCTTGAACCACTTACCTACAATGGACCACAATGGGCCCGGCATACTGGGGGTTGCAGGTCTTGACTTTCTTGAGGAACTTCAACATGCCAATAGGGGTAAAGGGCACCCCAAAATCTGGCCAGCTGGTGAAGTGGAACTGGGTGACGAGCCTCTGAGGCTTCTTCCCAGACACATCTCCCACCTGAGACACAAACAAAACCAGGTCATAGACTGAGCCACAAGGGTTTCCATTTATGTCACTGACACTAAAATGACAGCATTTCTAAAGTCCAAAAATAATCCACATTTTTTGTGTACCCAGATACTCCTCTAAAGATCTTTGGAGATACACACTACAAACTACATCAGTGTTTTGCAGAATGTAGCCAGCAGTGCTGCATGATAGGGGGTATACTACCACTACTATGAAAAATGGGAGGGTCAAAATGGGTATGGTTCATATTGATTTCTCTTTATAAAGACATTAGATGTTAACCGCGTGCTTAGAGAAAAAAATTGTAACACAATAAAACAAATTTAGCATGATAGCTGTATTAATAAGAGGTTTATGGTACCTGCTGGATGCAAAACTTGCGGATGGTGTAGTCCACCAGAACCATTGTGTCTTCTACAGATACTCGGATGTTCCCGTATGTCCAGCAGCCCTGGTCCGGCCAGTACTGTGCACACTTACACTGAAAAACAGAGAGTGATTTAACACTGAGCACACTCACAAAAAAATGCAAACGAGGTTGTCCAAATTAACAATAACCTAATTATGCTACATCTTTGACAGACTGAGTATAGTGAGAATCAAAAACTGGTTAAAGGTAAAATCAGGATTTGAAGGCCCTTACATAAGGGTTCACATTGGGGTTTAAAAAGTGCACTAACTAACTTTACAGATGAAAAATTTACTTTGCAAACAAAGACACGTTAAACATAAAACCAGTGATGTGTTTTGTTCCCTTGTGCTTTTAAAAAGGTTTATCCAGTCCCCATCTCAACTGTGTATGTATATTATTAAACACAAGTGATCTTATTAACCAGCATACAAACACAAACATCAACATCATCCCTACCTCTTTTCTCTCCTTCAGATTGGTCACCATGACAATGGTAGCTGTGTTCTGCTCCCAGATCATTCGCCAGAAGTCATTTACTGTTTCCTCCTTTGGCCCTGAGATCACGAAATCAAGAGAACATCTGTTGAGCTACTAATCAAGTAGTCTGTTTATAAAATGAATAGCACAGCACAGTACTCTCTGCTCCAATTCAGGCGCAAAGCTTACCTTGAGCTGCAATAAACTTATTCTTCTCTTGATAACCCTGCAAAAGAGAGGCCAAAAAAGATGTTAGAATGAGGCAAAATAAGAGTCCCCCATATTTGGAGCAGAATTGTTTCTTCTCTGGAAAAAGTGCTGCACTTATACAAACATTTATAAAGGAGGCGTTGATGAAGTCAGAGTCAGGGACTCCCTCCAGAGATGAGAGATGCACCCTGGAGTGATCATCTGAGGGAGAGAGAGAGGGAGAGAGAGAGAGGGAGGGAGAGAGGGAGAGAGAGAGAGCAGGAGACATGGAGAGAAAAAGCTAATGAAGAGCTGAAGCAGCACAGTTCAAACCAAAAAAGTATAACTCATTAAATCACTTTGCAAACTGCCTGTCTGGTCTTTTCTATGATTGGACTAATAAAAGCAGGGAATAAGTCAGATACACTGATTTCTGAGTTGTTAATGTCCATCACAGTCACAGTGTCAGGGTTCTGTTTTCACTCACATGGCAGGATGTTGACATATCTGTTCTTTTCTTTATTCTCCTCCTTGGAGGCAGCGTCACATGATGCCTGTATGGGGCAGACTGGCAGCGCCTAAGCACAGAAATAAAAAACATACATTTAGATACCAGGAAGAAGAGCAGACAGACGCATATCAATCTCAAATCTCTCTGTGGAACCCTGCACATCATTTACTTAATTACATTGGTTGGACATACATACTGTGCATTATCCTTTTGTATCTGGTAGCTTAATGGCTACTGTAACAATAAATTTACTCAAGATCAACACCATGCCTATAATCCTATTTGATGGTTACTTCCCTCCCTATAACAAAGCACTTCTTTAGGCTACAGGGAAATGGGTTGGAGGGGAATCTCAGGCTCAGTGTATTGTCAGAGGGTGTGTGCTTGAGTGTGCCATACATTAAACTCCTCCCTGAAGAGTTTGTTGTCATCAGCCATGCGACGGTTCATTTCTTCCTCTAGCTTGTCAACAGGAAGGGGCGGGTACTTCCTGTTTGTGCTGGGTGAACGGGCCAATAGTGGGACACTCTGGAGTTCTGCGCCGGCCGGCGAGCAGGAAGGGAGTAGGCGGGGGTGAGTGAAGGAGGGAAGGAACAGGAGGGGTGAGGCAGGTGGAGATAAAGACATGTGAGACGGGGTACGAACATGAGACTGGAACTGTCTTACATCAAGTTAACACTGACTTCATCATTCGCTGTCTTTTCTAAACATGCCCACCAGAGGGCGATGTGACTCAACACTGTAACATGAAAAGCCAACTGCAGCCCTGCTGGTTAGGTAATCTCAGTGAACAAAAGCCTTCTGCCAACAGTCAACCAGTGAAATGTTATCGGTTAGGGGAGCAAGATCAATCAAGTCTTATCAGAAAAAACTCAGAGTAACAAGTTTGGTCAAACTGGCTGTACATATTTGCTGATACGATCCAAAACAAATAAATGAGTGTTCAGTGAGTATGCAGTCATTATCTGCTGACAAATACAAAAAGCGCACACACGTGCGTGCGCACACACACACACACACACACACACACACACACAGACACACACACACACACAGAGACACACACACACACAGAGACAGACAGACAGACAGACTAATGCACATTTGGCTATTTTACCTGTATCATCCGATCTGCCGTTGGTCAGTCTAAAGGAGTTTGAATGGCTTCCTGCCTGCTTGTACTTCTTAAACCTGTCAATCAACAACGATCAAAGTGGATATGAATGCACAGAGATACACACACACACACACACACACACACACACACACACACACACACACACACTGTCTCATACATACAGACAAATAAACACATACTGCTTTAGTCTCATAGCAGAATGCCAATCAGTCGCTGCCAAGGTAACGGCAGCACCTTAGGACATTCACCACAGGTCTCTGGCTGGTCTTGTATAAAGAACATCAACAGCATATCACCAACCTGAGCATGTAGAGGATGATGATGATGAAGATGATGACCAGCAGGGAGGACAGGGCCACCATCACTGCTATGATTGGCATTTCATCAGCCGGGCTGTTGTCTACATCAGAAAGAAAAGGGTGGATAAATGATTTGCACCATGCATATGATTAAGAAAAAAATGATAAAAAATGTGTCTCAATAACTGAGGTGTGTCAGTGTTTTAGTTTGATGCCGATGCCAAATTCCATTGCCATTACCAATTTTTTTCTCATACTACACTAGTCCACATAAACTTGGGGTGTTTTATGTTAAATGTGGATTTTTCAGTATTTTATTAGCTTACAAATGTGACACATGATATCAAGAAATTATAAATCATTATAATATTGTGATACTAAACATGGAAGAGGGATTTCACCAGCACTCTAAGACTGAAGGATTTAAAGTGTTAGATGAGAATTTTGATACCACTCTTTTATCTGTAACGTAAATATGAAGCTACAGTCAGCAGCCAGTTAGCTTAGCTTAGCATAATGACTAGAAGCACGGAGAAACAGACTAGCTCAGTCCAACAGTGACATTTCATTTGTACAAAAACTGAAGTCACCAAAGGGATAGACTGTTTGGCCAAGGAATTTCTGAACAAATTAAATAAATGGTATATAACGTGTGAATCAGTGAGCTTTAGAGATGATGGTATACGAAATTTGTCGATATTCAAAATAATTCCTGTTGCTGTTTTTCTGTTGATAGACTAATCATTTCAGCCATACCCAAAATGTTTCTTCTAAAAACTATTCTTTTAAACAAGTAAGCATTGCACATTCATTTTCTGTTGATCAGATAAGCGATCAATCTACTTATTGTTTTTGCTAGGATTTAATGAATACTGATAGACTGATATTCTGAGATATCTAGTGGCTGTGTAATGTCCCAAAAAAGCAGTTATCATTTACAGACTTTTAGCTTGTTAACATGTCTGAATGTCGGTAAAACAATAAGCCAAGGTCATAAGGTGACCTCAGCCTCTTTCAACACCAGCCTGTATCTTTCCTTTCCATAATGGTTGTCCATGTTAATATTTCAGTGGCTTTCAGAGGAAAAAAAAACACAGACACAAATGGAGAGCGCAACAGGCTGTCCTTTGGAGTGAACAGATAAATCACAGTTTAACAGAGAGGGTCGACCCTCGGCTTCTATATCTGGTTATACCCAGGATGACAGTAGCCAGAGAATGATGGTATTAAATACTTAAACATTTCGACTGTTTGCTATGAATTCTATATGAATTATTCAGAGTGTAAATGTTTCAATGCGAGTCTGTCTATGTTCATAAACCAGATGAATGTAGAGCTACTGTCATGCTACTGGCTGGTGAAATAGGATTGTGTTCAAAAAGGCTTAACTTTTCAAATTAGACATTACATGGGCAAAGTTATCTATTCATTCTGATGCATCCTGTAGAATACAATGGCTGACCAATTTGTATGTGTTTCCACCCTGTGCATGAGTTACTGGTTGAAGGCAATCCTATAGTCTTCCCCGTGACCTTTCACTGCCGCCGTTAGCACAAAAGACATGAGATTTGAACAACAACAGGAGTTTGGTGTACAAAAAAAACAAAAAAAAAACAAACAAAAAAAAAAAAAAAACGGCTGCCGTTTGTGTGCTGATGACTGGTCTGTAAGACACATTAGACCACAACAAAAGAAGAGATTTTTTCTAGAAACCTGCATGGTGGTGGTGACAATGCAATGACAAAATCAGCTGTTCCATGGATCGACTCAAAATTCAAGAAAGCTCTGAATGTCACAGTCAAAAATATGCTACAAAGAATGCATCGTTTAACTTCATGCTCTATATGCGCTTTCTGGGGGGAGGCAGTTTGGAACACCGCCCAGTTATGTTGCATTTTCATGCCCATTTCCCAGCACTTTTCAGTGTTCTCCCTCGGACAAGGTGTACATTGAACAGAGCAGAAGCACAACAAGCTGAGGGTTATCATGTGGAACTGACACAGGCTTGACGCATCTAATGCCATCTAGAACTGCGCACAGCTCGCCACACAAGGCCCACAGATGGCCAGAGGGAGACAATGGAGCAATTACATAACACCTATGAACCCAGAGTGATTATGTTATATAATAGAAACACCATATATAGTGCAGTGCAGCTATATCTGTTGCATTTATGTTCGCCAGGAGTCTATATGTTTATCAGAACCTCTACGGTTTCCCCTGAAGTCCTAAAATACACCATCTCAGTGTTTATGTACAGGAACCAGTTTCAGTTCTTGTTTCACCCAGTCCAGGATGATTCAGAACATTCCTGCTGTTATCATATTTGATAGTAAAAAACATCTTTCTAAATCAATGACTGACATTTGATAGTGATTTGTGTATTTCTCTATAATAATCATGTAATATGAATAATTAATGTAAAAGAAGCGGGTGGGGGGGAGTCATGTTTCACTTACAAGAATATTACTAGGATGGTCTGCACAGAGACTCAAAGCTGCTAAAAGGCAAAGCTGAATAACTGAATAAGAATTTTCTTCAATATATGAAAAAAACAGCATTTCATAAAAACATAAACTGAAGAAGATAGAAATCCCTCAAAGCACTTTTATTTTCATATATATATATATATATATATAAATAAAAGACACTTATGGCAGCGTCTGGGTCATCCAGTTTTGGTGCTAATTCTGATTCTTGTGGATGACTGGTCAAATGCAGGTATGTCACGTCAGGATATTTCCAGAGTCTAAAAGCAGAAAAATGTTCAACCATCTAAAATATTAAAGGTCAACTTTTGACCAGAGAGCTCACTTGCTTGCTCTTTCTAGCTGTTGCTACTGCTTTTCTCTCCTACGCTAATAACATACAATTAGAAGGTATAAAAAAAAAGGTATACCATGAATCTGTGATGTTTATGTATTCCAGGAGCTATTCTAATGAAGCTTAAATGTGTCTGAGGTGATCTGATGACAAATAAGAATGCACCCAAAATGCATTGGGGTCAACAGTAGGAACAAATAAGCACACTTTAACAGGACAGCACATTCATCTTTATAATGTGGGGTAAAGCAGGTAATACCTATTTGACAAAGTTGTAGATAATTGATCTGTAAGGTTTAAAAGTATGAACCTGTCAGCCACTACAAAACAGTCACCAAGTCACTTTCTTCTGTTGAGCAACAACTGCACTTGTGCCAGAGATAAAATGAAATGTGACTAACAAAGAAAAATCCCATCACAGCACAGTCTTCAAATATCTGGGTTCAACACACAGGGTCTAAGCAGTGCCTTAATGATTTCCCACACCTCTCTGAGGCTACCTTGGATCTCTGTCTCTCCTAGCATAGATTTGTCCCGGTGTAACTGATGAAAGGCGCTGCATAATGACGATGACTTCAGACAGAGTCCCTTGTTACTAAACGGTGAGGATAATGTTTCAGGATGGATATTTCCTCCAAGAAGTGTTTTTTATCACAACCTGTGTCTCACTTTTGTAGTTCTGGCCATCATTTCTTTGAGTTATGATAACACTGTTCTCATTAAAGTAATTGCTGAGATCTGGGAGTGCGTTGACATCGCTACAACAAACTCTGACAAGTTATAAAACACGAGTAGTTGAATAATCATACAGGTTGTAAACAAGCAAACAGTTTATTCAAACCACTCGACTTGAAGGTAAAAGCAAAACTGAGGGCATCTGACATGTCAGTAATAATCCCTCATTGCACAAGAAGACTGTGTGCACCCACAACTACAATAGTACCATGAAGGCATAATCCTAACCGCAGCGGCCAGGGATCAAGTCCAACCTGTGACCCTTTGCACCATATCATCCTCTCTCACACTCACTATCAGAATTAAGACAAAAAAATAACTGAAAAAGAAAAAAAGTGATGAACCCGGCTGTGGCGCACTTGTTATCCAGTGCTTTTAACTTCAAAAGTCACAATTTGGCATTGAACATCAAGTTCATCACTTTTTATTGTCCCCAGGAAACACTTCCGTCGTGTTGTAGGACTGAATTTGCGTTTGTGTCTTTGCATCTGTTTTCCTAAGTTGTAGTGTGTTGAGCTCTCAGGGCCACCGTAGATAGGAAAGATGGCAAAAACTATGGAAATAAGACTGGAAGATCTGGAATTATCCTTCAAGTATCCTCACACTAAATCTGTTCCCAAGTGAAGAGAGTCTTCAGGCTAATAAAAAAACAGACACACAGTGTCCTACACATGCATCGACACTCACCATGTGGGCTGGGGTCTGAGGTGAACTCCTTTCCAGGTTCTGTGCTGGTCTCTGTCTCTAAGCTGAATATATCCTTATCAGCATAACTCTCTGTTGTTGGGGTGTCTGGAGTTGAGGCTGTGGTCCTGTTGTCTCCCCCCGCTGGGGTGGGAGGAGGGTTAGACTCAGTGCTCGGTGGTGCCTGAGGGGCATCAGTTGGAGCTTGAGGTGGGGGTGGAGGAACTGGCAAAACTTTTGTGGTGCCATTGGGACCCACAGCTTGTACGTCCTCACCACCAGCTGGGCTTGTAGTGGTGGTGGTCGTTGTTGTTCTTGTTGTCATCACCGGGATAACTGCAGGGGCGAGCGTTGTGGGTGGGCCTGGGGGGGCTGGTGTGGGTGCGGTTGAGTTGAGGGAGGGTGCGGCGGGAGGGTCTGTGGGTTTAGCAGTGATATTTGGAGGACCTGGAACAAAAGAAAACAAGAATAGGTCACGTATTCTGCAACTTTTCTCTGTGAGCTTCAGGTGAGTAAAGACATTTGTTATCAGTGGACATGGTTCGTACTTGTGATGGGGGCATGATCCTGGGCGGAGGCCCCGAGGGCTAGACTGAGCAGCAGGAGCAGGGGACACACACCCATTCTGCCCTACATGCCAGAAAAAGGACAAAAAGATATTAGTCAAAAACAACCTCAAATCTCATTTGATAACAAAAGATAGTGAACCTCAAAATGTTTCATTCAGACCAAGAGATTCAGGGTTTATCCATTGTATAATCCACAATCCACTATACATTTATTTTTAAATCTTCTATCCTTATCCATCATGCTTATTTTTGGGAGGTAATACTGTTACATTTGAAACGAAAATGAAATACTTGCACAGTGTATCCTGTGTGTGTAAAATGTTGTTTACCTGAAGAAGGGAAGTTGGCATCAATCACTCATTCGCACGCCGTGGCCCTAGAAAGCAAACAGAATACTTTAAGCATTACTCAGAGGATTTCGTTACTTTCAGGCACATAATGTATCAGTAAAACTTGCTCCTTGAAACATACTTCTGTAAGATCAGTATCAAGATGAATGGAATTAGATGACGTTATTCGAGTCGTGGCGATGTACCAGAAGAGACATGAACAGCATAAAATCCCTAAAAATTCATATTTAGACTGGGCAATCATTTAATATTATGGTTTGTTGACTTAGAGAATTGTACCTTGTCACATGCTCCAATTACATTATCATTATTGATTCAATGGAAATTGTAGTTAAAAACTAACAAAATGAGTTATTGAAGTTTTTGTTGTACACTTCTTTTTGTCTGATTATTTTATACGTGATTTTGTTTGCATTTGCCATATAATTATGTCTGGAAAATGCTGTTGAAAATGTTGCTGGTTGAACATTACTAATTTAATTAAATGTTAAATCTTTTGTAAAAAAAAAAAAAAGGAAAAAAAAAGGAAAAAAAAAGGAAAAAAAAGGTTGGTTCCTGCTTTTCCCTGCATTTCATTGTTATAAACTAAATATCTGTCTGTTTCTTACACTTTCCTGCAACAGAGTTTCATCATAAAAGAAGTGTTATGCCCAACCAACAATCCTCTGTTACTGAGCATTCGTCACCTGGAGCATGACCAAAACAGAGTCAGTGTCACGTTTAAATTCCTGCAGTGACAGCGAATCAGCATTTAGGACACTCTTCACCCACTGATATGGGGATGAGCGAGTGGGGGCCAGAGGAAAGACTTGTTGGAGAAAGCATGACGGAGGCTGGGTGGTCGGTCGGACTGACTGTCAGTCTTCTGTATAATCTCAGAGGCCAACAAGGCTGTTGTCTCCCTGACTGAGCTGTGATAATCCCTGGACGTAATCCCATGGTCCTGACCCTGGAATAATCCAGCCCGTCTGCCTCTGCTTAGAGAGATACTTCAACGCCGCACCAAGCCAAACACTGCAGAAACTGATGCTTTACATCACGGATTATTGCATCAGTGGGCAGAGGATAAATTGGGCGCTAAAAGCTCTAATAGTGCCAGTTGCCAATCTTCTGCTGTTTTGATCTGAGCTCATTCACTGCAGTGCTTACATTCTGGTTTGAGCTCAGCACTGTTTGGCTCTGACTTCAGCCTGAAATGGGGCATGATGAGCAAGTTATGTGGTCAATGAGGATGCTATTAACCTACAAATCCAATTGTTGCTCTCCCTCTCTCTCTGTCACCCAGCATCCATTTAGCCAGCAAATGACTGTTTCCAAAAACACGACTCATGCCCCTAGAAAAATGGAAATCTTCAAGCAAATATTTAAAAGATTTTAGTCTAGTCTTTTTTGCCAAGAATACCTTTTTTGTTTACAATGACAACATTTTGGCAAAATGTCCTCCTGCTCCCCTTTTCATAGATGTAAGGAAGGATGTGTGTCTGTCCTATTTATAGATGTTTATAAATTTGACAGGAAGGTCTTCTATCACTCATGACTCTCTTTACCTAACAGCTGACTGACTGAATTTGATTATGAATATGGATTTATGTTATGTTTTCATTACTGATTCATCTGCTAATTATTTTCTGTGTCAAAATGTAAGAAAACTAAAAAATGTCCATTCCAACTTCCTATATTTTGTCTGACTAGCAGTCAATATTTTCAGTTTAAAAACCTAGACTTTTGAAAAAAATGACTAAAAACAATTATCTATATAATTGCCAATTGATTTCCTGTAAATCAACTTTGGGGCTGCAACTAAGGATTATATTCATAGTTGAATAATCTTTAGATTCATTTCTTGATTAACATACTTATCATTTAGTCTATAAAAATTCAAAAAATAGTGGAAAATACTCATCATAGTTTCCCAGAGCTCAAAGTCATGTTTTAAAATTGTTTGTTTTGTCTGACCAACAGTCCAAAACCCCAAAAATATTTAATTCACTACCATATATGACCAGAACGAGCAGCAAACCCTCACATTTGAAAAACTGGAACCAGTAAATGTTTGACATTTTTGTTTGAAAGATTACTTAATCAATTAACTTTTATCAAAATTGTTGAATTAAATTAATTTTCTTTACATGTGCTGATTGACTAATCATAACAGTTTGAATTATATCTATACCAACCCCCAGATAGAAAACCAGCCTTTACACTCTTGGTACTTTTCACAGTTCTCTAATAAGAAGCCAGTCCATCAGTATCCTGGCCAAACTGTGTTTTATATTCATATTATACCAGATATTTAAATTCTGCGAGTGAGTGACATCTGTGTGCAAAAAATGACCAACAATATTCACTATAGCTGCTGAACTGTGTCTCACTGTACGTACAGTTTGTCCAGATTTGAGTAAAGCTTTAAATCAAAGTGCTTCCTTCCTCTCCTGTCATCGATTTTATAGACTTAAAAATACCCTGTTAACCCCAAAACCACATTATAACCCTAAAACCCTACCTCTACTATCCTCCCATTCATAATTCATTAAAAAGAGTGACTCAGCTGTAATGGTCAAGGTCTTGAATTGGTACCATTTAGTGTGAATTAGTGTCATACAGCATCTGGTGTGTGTTTTAGGCTAAATTCGATGTGATAGACAAAGGTTACAAATGGGTATTTTCACATCAACAAGCTTTTCTTTTCAGTAACCTTTTCTTAATGAAGCATGACTCATTGTTTTCTGCATGCCATCCAGAGAGGCTGGGTGACGTGTCACTGTGTTGGTGTAAGTGATATAAGCCGGTCCTGTTGCTAACCGTCACTTCGCAGATGCTGCAGGAGCCCGAGAGGGTTTTATCTAGAGATTGTGTCGACCCAAGAGTACATCTCCCCTGAGATGCATCTTAATGGGTTTTATCCTCCTGAGAAGCAGTGGTCTTCCTGAGTGTGTGTGAATGCATGGGGTTCTTTTCTGAGACTTATGTGTTGGTAGAGGACATCATTAATTTAAGAGGCAGTGGCCAAGTGCTTCTATTTGTGCCACTTTTAGGTTTTTGTGCTGTCAGTGCTCTCTATTAATAAGATACTCTGGGTGATGGCTTTGTGTAATCCACACTCAAAAGATGAAGGATGCAGGAAACATCACAAAGAAACTGTGTTGTTATATTATTATACAGGACATTACCATTGAAGCATTGAGGTACATTACTCCTGATCAGTGTCCTGACCAGACTCTAATAATGTTCCTACAATGGCTGCTGAAGAGTTTTCCATTGCAACACATTTGTTAAAAGCATAAGAACAAAGAAATGGCTCACAGCCTACTTTCACTGATTTGATCTCACATTTCATAAACATTAGCTGATAAAACACTTTTCTTTAATCTGTTTTCTTTCAATCCAGCCTCTTGCTCTGCATTGTGACAGCCAAATATTAAAAGTTCCAACAGCTTCATCACGCTATTCCCCACAGAAGAAACATGTACATGCCCATCTATTAGAGAATGAATTCACTCAAAAGGTAGTCATGCATCTCACGCTGTCCTGACTTTGGGCTTGTGTTGTGCAACCATGTGAATATTTTTCAGACAAGGCAGAGCACTTACAGGAAGCCCTGTACCACTGGGGTTGAGCTGCCCTATGGCAAAGTGCAAAACTGCCACTATGACAAGCAACAAGCTACAAAAATCAATGGTTTGCCTCAAGGGAATAAGAAACACACAACACAGAAATGTGACAGGACGTTAGCTTCCTTTTTGATGGAAATCAAAAATGACTGTGGTTTCTTCCTTTTCCACCCTTTATTTTGCCTTAGTGTTATTTTAAGTTTACTTGCACTATCAGAACCTGCTGCACTGGCTTAAATTACACTGGAGTAACAACAGGGCTGGGCATCAAACTAACGTATGACAAACCTTAATACCTGATGAGTGACAACAAAACTTTCTCCACAGCATTGAGTATCAAGAAGTATCAGTATTAAACATTGGCACAGAATGCTTGAGTAGACTCTTAGGCTTGTTTACTTATTCTCCGATCAAATATTTCCTGAACCAAACTGGGAAACATTTATAATATATAACTTATAACTGTATTTTAAGATGTTTATTTAATATTGATGCAATCATCCGTTTGGGTTATTTTGTTCAATAAAAAAAGCTGCATTGTTTAGGCATCTTTACTAAAACTTTGTTACTGGCCATATCGGCATATATATGGAGTAGTAAACGAAATCTTAAACCACTGCCTAAGAAAACTAATTTCTGATGGCAGGTGTCCAGTTAAATAATATATCAGGACTAGTGAACAGTTTTAAATATTCAACTCTATATTAACCATACCATCATCCTTCACACAATGTTACCAGTTAACTCTACTGGGGAAATGAATCATGTGTTAAACTGACTGTATATAAAGTGTGGACATCTGACTTTAACAGCTGACCTTAGAAAACTGTCTTACAATGGAGGACTATTCAGATACAGCCTACTTGTATTTCTTAGATAAGCGTCAGAGCTGAGTTACGTCAGAGTTACATGCACACATCTTTTTTTTAATTCCATATGAAGATTTCAGGTCAACTGTTAACATGGGATGTGATTTAATACGGTCTGGTGTTAACAGATGCATTTAATCGGAACAGCTGTGTGACATGCTCAAAAGTGATGAATACCTCATGAGTGGAGAAACGTACGTCTGCATGCTTTTACATCAAGTAATCAGACTAAATTGTTTAAATGGCACAAGTTTTCTTTTGACTAGTTTATGAAAAGGTTTGAAGTACCCCTCTGCAACCAATTGAAATTTCAATTGGTTTCATTCATGGTGTTTATATGAAGCATTCTTGTTCTTATTGATGCTTTTAAACCGATTCAAATCTGAATATTAGGCTTAGGGGTGGGCGATCTTACTTTGGCATATGATCCACTTTTCAGATGAATCGTACAGATCGTGTCATTAAAAGGTGGTATATTTTGATTTTTACTTAGTAGTTAAACAGCTAGCTAGCTAACTGCAGCTAGCAACAGCAGCCCTTCTTCTGCTCTGCGGCCGCAGTGAGCTTGGCATAGCGGCACATGTTCTCCACAAGAGCATGAATAAATAGAAGTAAATAGAAGTGCTGTCCAAATGAATACTTCATCTGAACTAAGCAAGAAAAGTGATTGGTAGTGACACAATTTGTAAACAGAAGAGAGAATTGTGGGTGAAGAATTGGAGATGTTGAGATTTGTGAGATGGGCCTTTAGCGTTGACAGGTGACAGGTTTTGTGTCCAGGCAATCATATGCACAACTAGTCATGTGATTACAAGTTCAGATCGCCCGCCCCTTATTAGGCCCCATGTAAACATACCTAGTGACATAAAGCACTTTGTGTTTACTTCAAAGTATGTGACTTGTGTGACTCTGTGATCAAAAGTGGAAACAGAAAAGTCTTAGATTAGCTAAATAACTTAGTAAAATATCTCTATCTGATATTTTCTAACATTAGCAATCATTAGCTACTGGCCATACCAGACCAGGTAAGGCTGTAGCTGCAAAACCCCTCAGTCAATAAATTGAGCATGTGTTTTGCTGCATATGAAATCAGCTTTTCATTTGTAAGAAGAAGAATGGGTAAATTTTTCTTTCAAAAGTTGTATAGTCTCGCTTTAACTGTTGTGACAGATGTTTATCATCCGCCTGCGTTTGATCAAACATGTTCAGGATAAAGAAAACCTGAACATCTTGCTGTGCAAAAAGAAGTAATACAACATAAAAGCAAAGGATACACTAAACCAAAAATGTTTGAATATATATGGGTAACAATGACCACAATTAACTCATTACAAAAATCTTAAGATCTCATATCTAGTCATGTAAGACAACATAGTGAACATAGGTCTGACTTATATTGAGTCAACCATTGTGCAGAATTTGCTTCATGTACATGCAAATGAAGAGCCTGACCAACAAATGAAGACAGTTGCCTCTCTGCCTGTAGCCAACTGCAGACCTCATAGGGTTGCAATCACACAGTTGTGAAAGGGCTGGGCTGTTCCCATGCCATTTCATTCACACAGTGAAAGGAACACTTATAGGTGGAGTATAAAGGAAGTCCAATTACATCTCCATGACAACCAAAGGCCAAGACGCAAGATCAATGCAAGGTAGTCATTTAATATGGAGAGTTTCCAGTCAAATCTGTGGATTTCACAGATGCTATTGTATTTACCTGTAGCCTTCGGTGAAGTACTCTTTTCCGACTGCACGGACGTGAATTAATGAACAGCTCAAGATGGAGAAAGATTTTTTTTTTTACAGTGATCTCTAAGGGAAAAGAAAATACTTTAACCTCAGATAAGAATACTTAGTAGTTGCTGCCATTTCTTCAGTTTATTGTGAGCTGTTTTAAGTAGATTAGACTGAAACCCAATGAAAAATGTGGCCATGGAACACAGCAACAAAAAAAATGCAGGAATCCTCTATCTTTAGTATTATTCGTAAAATCAACTAATTTCATTAACGATTCACAGAAGACACCCAGAGGCAATTGGGTGAGCTGAAATCCAAACAGACACCAACCCAACAGGCCTCGCTGACATGACACCAACAGTGGTGGTCAAGGGGACTTCACCATTCATGCAGAGAAATATTTCCCTCTGGCTTTCTACAAGGCATCCTGCTTCAGTGGTCGCTGCAGTGCTAGATAATGCTTGTCTGTCTGTCTCCATTCATGGCATATTAATACTGTTTCTATGTCTTGAGAGGGAGGGAGGGGGTCCGGGGCAACAGGAATACTGTGAATGCTTCTCTTCACGGGAGACTGAAGTAGGCCTAACTCAGGGCAGCTAGGACTCTTGCTCTGAAACAGACCACAGATTATATGTCCCCAGTGCCACATACAACAGCCACAATCCTCTGGACTTCCCTTTCTGAGGGATACTACTCCCTGCTGGTGTGGTTTGTGTTCCTGTTGGCTTCATTCATGAGCTGGTGAGTTGATGAAAAGACGAAGAGAAGCGTGGGATTACTATTCTGGCTAATCATACGGGCAAGCGTGACCGCTGTGTCTGTTATTAAGCCTGTAATGATGATTTGGTTCCATCAGGCTGGACGGATCAAGAGAACTCACTCGTTTCAATGAGTGAAAGTGGTGAGTCAGTGGAGCTCTGCTCTGTGTCCGCTTCGTTGTGGGGTTTCTCACAGAGCATGCCAGGGGCCTCTCAAGCTTTCCCACATTGGACACAGAGAGGATGTGGAGGCGCAAAGCATGGCCTCCCCACAGAAGCCACTGTGACCTTGAAGCGTGGTGTGGGGCCAAACAGGCAGCTGAAGGGCCACAATGAAACCCAACTCACTATCACCTTTGCCATTTGAAACTAATATACAGCTACATTCATCATGCAGCTGAGGCTGGGCAGCAAACTTCAATACCTTTCTGATATAAACCAAAGTGTGTCTGTGTCACAGATTACGAACACTGCCAAACTCTGAAAGCTGGCATCAAATGCCTGGTCAGATTCTTAGTCTTGTCTCGTCTTCTCTGTAAGGTTCTTGTGCAGCACTTGTGTTCAGACAATATTTAACATTTAAGAAGTTTGGTTTGTTTAAACCAAAATGTTTTAATTTAGAAACCAAAAGACAAGTACTTATTGTATTAGTACCGGTGCTCCACAGTAACATCCAGTGGTGGAGTAAATATTCAAACCGTTAATTAAACTAACAGCAGCAATAATACAATGCAAAAAAAAACTCACAAGTAGCTTAACAAGTAAAAGTCCTGTTTTGAAATGTTAAACAAGTAAAAGTAGAAGTATTAAGAGCAAAATGTACTATAAGTATCAAAAGTAAAAGTACACAGTGCAGAAACATGCCTTCTGTAAGTGACTACTATATGTGTTACTGAATGATTATTGAAGTAGCATTTTGCTGTTCTTGGTTGAGGTGCATCTAATTTTGATCCGTTTTATATACTTTTGTCTAGTTGAATCTATAACAATGATTCATATTCTATGAATTCTTATTTTATATAAAATCTTAATTTGTAAAGTAAACAGTGTCTGATAACTGACGTAGTAAAACGTGCAATATTTATTTCTGAAATGTAAATGAGTACAAAGTATAAAGTGGCATCAAATGTAAATACTCAAAGCACAAGTGCCTCAAATCAGATGTACTCTGTTACACTCGATCACTGGTAGCATTGAATATTTCAAACAATATCCAGCTCTACAAACAGCAGGAAAACAGCCAGCTGGCGCTGCCTTAAGTCCGTCCAACACTTTAAATCTGTCTTTTACAAGTCATTTAGGTTCTGTCACAATTAGAACCCAAAGTCAAGGTTGTCATATATGAAGTGACCATCCCACTGCACTCGTCCCCCTCCTCTTCCTCTGAAAGATAAGAAGCCCATCTGAGATGAAGAGACAATCCTCTGAGGCTTAACTTCACAGCAGTGACATGATACTGCTTCTACAGAATGCCCTTTCTTCTATGTCCATTTTCATGTGGTGCATTGAAAGATTACTCAGGCATGTTGACACGTTCTTTGGACATTTTTTCACAGCAGGGCAAGAAAGGTCTTGCTGACTCGAAGGCCGATGCCAAGGGCAAATATAAATATTTATAACTACGGCTCTCAACTGGTATTGAATCCGAACTTAAGTTTGACCTCAACTGCGAAGGCATTGTTTAAAAAAAGCACATCAAAGTTTTTCTGTAGGAGGGAAAACCGGCTAAAACACAACACAATGTGATTGAATGTGTCGTTTTGCTCATAATTTTTGCTTTTCCGTTAACAAAAAGAGAAAGCATGTATTTTAAGCCCAGGAAACAGTGAATGGTGGCCACATTAACTTAACTGTCTCCATTCCCAAGACATACTGTATAACAATGAATGAATTTATGTACCTCTGGTTGTGGTATAGCGGTACAGTCTAGTGCAATCATGTTAATATACTGACTTCTGCCAAAACCTGCCCTCCATCCATAACTCCAACATCTAGTACTATTATCCCACCTTCCAGCCACAGGAAAACAGTGTCCAGTTAAAATAAACTCTAATGAAGGAATAAGGAGGTGGCAACTAGACTTTGACCTGGATCACGCAAATTTACATTAAAAGAAAAAAAAAAAAAAAAACTTCTCACACATCTAAAAACACTTCTTAAATACAAACTCACACCTAGACTTTGAAGTCCACTGAGAAGAAATAAACTTTTATCCATATTCATCACAGTCGTGGTGAACCAGAAACATCAATCATCCCACATCAAGAGGCTGTAAAACAAAGATTTACTCAGTAATCTGAAGGGATTACGTAATTACTACTCCACATCCACAGAAGGCCAGAACAAAACCGGATGATTCCCGGTGAAGTCTTCCCCTTCAGGCAAGGTATTTGATTTGTGACTCATCACACTGGTTCATTTCCTGTATTGTGAAATAAATGTCATTAAGGCCGAATGACATGTCACGTGTAGCTGCAATCAGGCTCCATAATGCTTCATAATCCTCTAAATGTAGCTGTGTTTATCCCGTCAGAGGCTGAATTACAGTGCTCTTGCACAGTAAAACATGGTGGAACAGGTGGAAACAAAAATATACCTCCTACCCCACCCTAACAGCCAACTCATAATATTGTGTCAGCACTCAGCACCCTGAATTGTGAAATTTCACAACATGGAGTTAATTGCAAAGACCCACCCATCAAAACTTCACTCCACTGGGTGATTTCAAGACGTACTTTATTCTTATTTTTAGAAACTAGGCCAATCATGAAAAGTGCAGTGTGAGGATAACTTGAGCACTTCTGCTAAAACCCTTTCAGGATCCCAAGACAGAAATAACTACTTTTCTTAAAATAGGTTGGAGAAGATATGGACAGAGTGAGCATGATGATAACAGCTTTGCCTCTATCTGTCATGTCGCCAAAGCACAATGTTTTTTTTCCTTCCAGAGTTTTATGAGAGGGGGCTGCTTGACAACCAGAGATGGTTCGACAGCTTTTAGGAACAGAGGTGGACGTGTCCAGGCCTGACAAGCAGAGGTCAAGGTCGGCCTGTTGGTACACTGTGACGCACCCTGTGAGTTGCAGCTTGAGTTTTGCACTTCAGTAGTCCTAACATGACATGATGACCTCTGAAGTGGAAAGGCACTGAGACTGAGGTATGGTGGATATGTGCTGGAGTTCAGTGAATCGGTCCAGACCTGATGAGTCAAGCTCCAGGCAGACATAGCAGAGAGGGTTTTTTTTTTTTTTTTTTCAGATAGGACAAGCCAGGCTCTGCCATGCCTCCTCAGTCTGTGTGATGCTTCTCTCTGCTCTCACCTTCCAGTGTTTGACATGACTTCTACTGAAGCAGAGTTCCTTTAGTTGATGTTTGGCTCTAATGAAGCAGCGGCTGCATTCATTCATTTCTTTCTTAAATTGAATTCCCACTATTTCTAATGACAAAATAAGCCATTAAAGGAATAATCCATGTTCTGATGAGCTGAGAAATGTAACTTGAAGTCCAAGTAAAGGCATAGAAATACATGAAAAAACCTCAACACCCTCAAGATTGAAATGGTATGCTCGGTTACACCCAACAGAAAGAGAGGAGAATATTAATCATTAAAAAAAAAGAGAGAAAAAAAAACTTTGGGAGAGGTTGTGAAAGGGAATGCACACTCATGAGACTGAATGTCAGAGAGCAGAGGAAGAAACACAAAGCAGCCGCTGTGATTTGACAGACCATACGTGTTAATGTTAGGGCGACCTAATTCCTGTTGTGGGTCGCATGAAGCCCCCCTGTTCCTCCACCCACCCACCCCCCCAGCCAGTCAGCCAGCCAGCTCCCCACCCTCTCTGAACGTGTAATAACAAAGCGTTGATCAATAAAGTGTACTTTCCAGTGCAGACATGGACCCCCTGTCTTTGTTCCACTGCCAGAGCAACAGCATCTGTGTTGGCACAACAAACCGAGTTACAACCTCCGACTTTCCGAAATGTTGTCGCACTCATCTTAAAGCCCCCCTTTTTTCTTGAGAGCCCCCTTCGCCAAAAAATTTCCCTCCCTGCCTCCGAGCTACTTCTGAAATGTTCAAGCAATACAAGGAGGGTTACAACTATTGAATACAGCCCTGTTCCCTGCACAAACCTGGGTTTATCTCCGCTGTGAGACAGACAATCATGTAATGGAGCCTGTGAGGCTGAATATGGGGGACAAAGTGTTTGTGGATGACACAATGTTACAGCGAGTTACATGCTGCTACACCGACATTGTAACAAGTGTGACTCGGGCTTTAAGCAACAAAAACAAGAAAACTCACCACAACTCCTGTAGCACCCGAAGAAAACCCGGAGGAGGGATACAAAAATCAAAGCCAACCAGGAATTTATCCTCTCTTTCGCTTCCACGTTTTTCAACCCCGGCCCCAGTCTCCACACCCCAGGAACCGAGAGTGTGAGCGGGGTGGGGGGACCTGGGTGATAGCAGAGGAGGGAAGCACGATCTGGGACACACAGTCAACACTTCGCAGTCAGTTTATCTACTAAATCCAAGCAAGGAAGGCACCCCCTCTCTAAAAGAAATCCTCACTTCGCCCTAACGTACCGTCCCTTCGGAGGGTACTTTCTTCGCCTTCCTGGAGATTAAATCCCACGGTTTATCCGCTGTATCCGGGCGCGTCGGCCGACTATTCTAGTCCGCCATGTTGTGTGTCTGTCTGCATAGGAAGAATGGGAAGCGAGCAGCAAATTCCCAGGCCAGGCCCCGTCTCTTCTCCACTACGTTTCTGCATAGCCCGCAGCGACACCTGCTGGCAGAGCCGAGTATTACACAGCCCGGACTGTGCCAAAGACTTACTGCTGGTAATGCTTCCTTTATGAGGCCCGGGGTCCTCTAAAGGGTCCACGAAGGGGCCCCCATTCACTTTCACTGTTCCACTGTTTCGAGATAGTTGTACTTGAATATTTCCGTTTTATGCCTCTGTGTAGGTACTTCTATTTTATTTTTATCCAGACACATATTCAACATGCTATAGTTGGTTAGTTACTTCTCAGATTAAGACACACATAAAACAAAGTTTATAAAATATGATACATTATTAACTTTAAATCACTCAACAGTATAGACACTGCTAAAATTAGATTCACCTTAAGCAACAGAAACATTAGGCACCACTTACATGTTAATGCATCATTAATAATGAGACAAAAACTTAACAGTAGCTGTAACAACGTCTGCACTGCATGAGTAGCCTACTTTTACTTTTGAAAATTTTGAGTGCAGGACCTTTACTTGTACAGATGTATTTTAATATTGTGAATCTGTTACTTACTTTACTTTTACTTAAGTAAATGATCTGAATACTTCTGCTACTAGATGAAAGTATGTGAAATGTTTACGTTTTTGAAGGTTTATGGTCCATGGTAACAATGTGTCCTATTCATAACAGTGTGATGCAGTTTATTTTTAAGAGAGCAAATGATTAACTGAAGAAAACAGCTTGAATGAAAAAAAAACTTGAGAGTAAACAGTTCAGGAAAGTAAAAGAAATAGCTTATGTCAGTTAACAAATATGATAATTTCAACAGTATTGTCAGTGGTACTACTTTTTCTTTTGTATTAAAAGTAATCAGATGTTAAATCTTGCTCCTTCTGAACAGTGATAAGTTGGCAGGAATATGTTACAGCTGAGACACTGATCTTTTGATCAGCAGAAAATCAACTGGTAACAATTCTGATAACTGATCAATGAAATATTTATTTTTTAACAAACGTGCCAAAAAAATGTATAGCTTGTCAAGTGTCAATATTTTCTGCATGTCTTAGTCTTCTGTTATACTCAGCTAGTGGTTGGACAAAACCAGAACTTTGAATAAGTCAAATTGAGTTTAGAAAAACATACAATGACATACAATTAAAAAAAAACAAAAAACAAATTTTTTTTTTAAGTTTCTACCTATTGTATGGATCAAATATTAGTAAATTAATAAAGAAAATAAAGACAGTAATGATTAGAGGTAGCCCAAGTCTATTAGCATTGTGAACGACAGAAAAAACTCAGCATAAACATTGTGTATTTGATCAGTTTCTTGTTTCCTGCTTATTCTTTTTAATGGTCCTGGGGATCTAGAGCATACACTCTACCATCGTATTCATACTTTTCATAGATACTCTTGACTTACATATGTTTGGACACAGGGAGCTCCTCATGCTATGAGGTGATGCGTGCCCTGATAAAAACTGAATATCACTAAATACTGCAACAGTCATCTATTAACATTCACGCAAGGATTCTCCACTCAAGATGTCGTATCTCATGAATTCTTTATTATTCACATCTCCTGTTAAATGACGGAGCAATTAAGCTAAAACTTGGAAGTTAATAAATAATATGAAACTATGCATACATCATGTTTTGACAGCGATTACTGTCCAGACATAAAACCATTCAGTAGAAATTACAGGACCTTGTCAAGAGAACAGAATGTGAATGGCTCGTGTGTAACAGCATGGAAACATGTTTTATACTGATAAGACTTTGCATTTTCAACCTTCTTCTTTTTTGCCTTAGATGTCATATTTAATGGTTATGCTCAACTGAAAATCAGAGTTTTTGGATATTATAGCTCTGCTTTTCATCTACATTTTACTGTGTTTAAGATGGAAAATGTGCGTACGCTGTTGCTGGAATATATTGTACTGTATGTGTACAATCGGTGAAGAGATCAGTTTAACACGAGGTAAATCAAAAAGCGTGCGTGCATCTCAGCAGCTGACAGATTCGCAAATACAATGCTTAGACTGCCAGGTTAGCAATGACAGCCCGGGTGAACTCGTCGCTTGTTGCATAGCCCCCCAGGTCTCCAGTGCGCACCTGTTGCAAACATAAGGACAGTGTGTTACTATGTGCACAGCTGCTGCAACACATGTCCACATACAGTATCATGGCCAGTGTGTTAGAGAGCCTTTAGAAACTGCACTCACAGAAAGCACAAAGTGTGATGAGTGAGATATGTTCTTTCAGAGAGCATCAGTTTCATCTCATTTCAGTAATGTAATATTATGTCTCAACAGTGAGAGAACACAATACTGTTCTAAAACATGCGTCTAGTCTTATTAATTCGTATTCAAACACAGTCACATCATTCAAAGTCACTGGCTACGAAGAGAAGACAGAATGTTATTTATTCAAAACCCCATCACAATTGTAACCAGCTTTAATTTGTATAAAATTTCCATGTAAGATTTGTGGACAAAATGGAAACAAAATCTGATAAACATAATAAGATATGACAGCGTTTACACTGGTGGTGGTAAACATTCTCCACAAATCAGCTTTACAGGCTTGAAAGAGAATTATTTGTGGTTAACAGCTTACTATGAAAAGCATGATAGATGAAGTGGTGAGATACAGCAGTGCTTTAATTTCTTACAGCATCGGTGGCATGAACAACAATGACTAATATTAACTTGTTGATAATAGTCCTTAGACATAATGTTTAAATATAAAAATTAGGACCCATTTACTCATTTGTTGTCACACGACAAAAGCCCTAAGCAGATAATCCGTGGTGTACATTTTCATAATTCAGCCTGGTGTAGAAGCTGTACACCACAGAGGACTAGTTTATGGTCATCACATTAGAAGATCCTCTGTGGCTGTTAAACTGTAGAATCATTATAAAACTTCTTGGTTTGGTATAACACCTGAAAATGATTTCACAAACATTGGAGCAATACCTGAGAGTACTATATAGCTTGAGTCTAAATATTTTTGGCTTTCTCAATTTTTGTTTTGGCAGAGTTGTTAATGTTAAAATACTTCCTGCATTATTAATATCACAGAATTTTTTCCCTTTGCTGTACAGTAACACTTTACAGCTTTAGCTGTTTACAGCACTGCAATGGCAGAACGGGGTTTAACTGAAAACAATGAGAAACTTGTAGGACAGAAATGTTACGTTATTAGTGGGTCATGATGTAGCAGTGTTACCATAATATATATTGAGGTACAGTAGCATTCCGTCTTTATATTGTTCAGTTTTGAGTAATGTAGAAAATCAGATGAAGAAAAATATGAAGTCAGTTAGTGGTGAACTGTGAGGTCAAAGTAGATTAGCAGGTTGGTTGTTTCATATTGAATTTCAAATAATGTGACAACAGAGAGGTAGTCTACATGGTCAACATGTCTGAAACATTTAGATAATTAAGCAACAACCACAAGCAAATGAAAAGGAAAGAAAAAACAGAAAAAGCAAAAAGATGCGAAGTGATGGGCACAGACTATGAGGACAGAGGGATGTCTACAGAGAGGGGCAACAGAGGATCAAACCTCGTGAGCTGCACATTTTTAGTAAAGTACAACACAAGTTAACATCTGCAAACCCAGTATAAACCATATACATTAGGATGCAACTGACGGTGTTTGTCAAAACTGTGCAACACAACTGTCAGTGAGAGGGGAGATGAGTCTTAACATGAGTCCAGTTCATGTTGAGACAATGTCCAGATTTAAGGAAATGTCTGTGAGGAGTGTGATGAAACATCTTAGTAAACAGGTCGGTGGCGCAGGTTTTCCACAACAGCACGCACAAAGTCGCCAGTGGTAGAGTACCCGCCAAGGTCTCGTGTCCGTACCTGGGACGTGCACACAGATACACACAAACACACACATGGAGGATAATGGGGTACAAGGAGAGGAGGGAGTTAAAAGGAGAGGGAAGAGGGAGAGGAAGGGCACTTCAGACAACGTGCAGGAAAACTCTGCTTAAATTGACAAAAAAAAAAAAACAACAAAAAAAACAACAAACATATCTCACATTCATACAGCAGTCTCAAAGACAACACCACCCCAACTGAAAACACGTTTTGCCATCATGTAGAGGAGAAACAAAAAAACGAAAAAGGAAAAAAGTCTGCCCTAAAGCTGCTATTGCTGAAAGGTGATTTTTTTAGACCTGAACTGGCCATGCAGTTTAGCAGACATCTGAGGGAAGAAGGTTGACCTACTTCATGCTAGTGTTCGTGTCAGTGTGTGTTAGTGTCAACAGGGATCAGGTGCAAAAGGCAGTTAAAAAAAATAAAAATGCAGTTCTGGTAACAAATGCATTCAACTTGCACATTCAGTAAGAAGGACTAAATTAAGCAATGAAGAGAAAAGCCAGCGGAGTTAAGACACATAAATATACAACTTCAGAAGTAAGTAATCAAAGGCTCTCTAACACACTCAAGTGTAGTCGTTAGATACTGTAAATCAATTACAGATAATTTGTGGGTCAAGAACTGGTAATATTACACTTAGGGAGTTAGTGTCATTGCTGCTATTTGACTTATTTATATGACAGAGCTCTGTGGTTAGCTGTTCAGGGCAGCACACTGAAACTCTCTTTAACATTTAGTGTACGTTTTATTTTCTCAACTCAGCCGTGAGCAGGATGACACTGTATATGTGCGACTGCAGTTACTGACCCACAAAAGCAATGAGCAGAAAGGTTAATTTCGATAACACGGGATGACAGGATATGTGGTAAACAAGTCCCGCTGGCTCCACATATCCTCATTCTGCAGAATTACCACTTGTTACTTTGCTCTACTTAGGACTGGGTGATATAACCAATAAACTCGGTGTATTGCAGCTTGTTTCACATGGGATGTAGTAAATGACGATATTGCGAATATTGAGTAGAAATTGTCACATAATTGTTTTAGGCCACCGACTTGAAAATTGCTTTGGCGTTTTGCTTCTCTCACTCTCTTCTATCTGTATCACACTCCCTCACCCATACAGAAAACTCTCCTAGGTGCATGTGTGTGTGACGTAGGCGAGACGTATGTGTTTTTGTATCTGAAGCGGAGGGAACTTAGGACAGTGAAAAGAGTGAAGCGCCAAAGCGAGTTTATACGTGTTCAGGAATGGCAACTGAAGATGAAGGTAGACGAATTGGTTCAGAAAAAAAAACATTAACTTGATTGAGATTTCCCCCTTTTTTGCAAGCAAATTGTTCCAATATAAACCATTAATGCCTGTACAGTAAACCAAAATGTAGACAAATGTTGCAGGGATCATCATACTGGTGTGATTTTGTGCAACGAGGGTTTAAATCGCACATTTATGGAGTGCTTTAGAGGAGAGTTCAAAATGTCAAGATATATACTCTATTGTGTATTGCGATATAGCCTAAAAATATCGCAGTATTATTTAGTGGCCATCGCCCAGTCCTAGCTCTACTGGTATTTGCAGATGTAGTAAACCTATTCCTTTTGGGGTTAATACTGTTAGTGCAGTCTGACATGTTTATGTCATGGCAGGTGTCTCCACATTCACAGGCTCAATACACCAGTGGGCATCAGTTGAACAAGTACAACTCAATCACACACACACTTACCTTGCCCTGTTTGATGACCCTCTTGACAGCATCTGACACCATTTGGGAGTGATATTCCAGGCTGCAACACAATACGGTGACAATTAAAGAGGTGGCCAGAAGCGTCTTGTACACATGTCCCCATTCAGAAAGAGAGGCACTTAAAGCTGTTTTCTAAAAGTTTGAGAAGTGCATTACACAAGGACAGAGGATACATGGGTACGGTGTAATATGTGGTGTACTTGTTACTACAAGGCCTAAGAAGTTGACTCACTTGAGGTGCCTGAGCATGTTAGCAGCACTGAGCAGCATGGCCGTGGGGTTGGCAATATTCCTTCCTACAGCTTGTGCAAAGGGGTGACGTGCACCCTGAAAGAGAAAAGACACAGGGCATGAAGAATGATATGAGAGTGACAGTACCAGAAAAGGCTTTAGTAATCAATAGTATCACTATTTCAATTCAATTTTCAATTTGGATTGTGCCTCATTATAATTTTCTCATCCAAGCAAGTGTCGACAGTAAATAAAAAAGAGGAAGACCTAGAGAATGACTGGCTGGCTAAACTCTGAAAAACATGTGAAACAAACGGTGGAAAAGGTCAGTGAAAACTCACAGTCTCAAACACAGCATACTCTGCGCTGTAGCTCTCCCCAGGAACAACTCCTGCTCCTCCCACCAGCCCTGCTGCCAGGTTATCGATAATATTACCGTACAGGTTGGGCATCACCAGCACGTCAAACTGGTATGGGTTCTGGACCAGCTGCAGCAACGAAACACAGATAATGACAACTTTGAATATGGAATGGAAAAGTAAAGCTGAAGTCTAATCAGCTGTGTCTAGCCAGTCAGTAAACAAACAGTATTAGTAATTATTATGATCAATTACTATAGTAAATTAAAGTGTAGTACTTCATACCGTTTGTTAATTAAGCACAGCTAGAGAACTATAAAAATAAATATGAATACAAATTTTGTAAGGCTATTGGGTATGAAATACAATATGCATTGCATTACACCAATAAAGTCAAAAGAATAGTGAGTGTGTATGTACCTGCATGCAACAGTTGTCAATGATTATGTTTTCATATTTGATTTTGGGGTACAGTTGTGCCACCTCTGCACAGCTCTGCAGAAACAAGCCATCACCTAATTTCCTGTAATAAGACACGGGGGATGGGGGACAAGTGTTGCTATGGTTGTAATGCAAATCATGACCCCAGTTACCATAATTTTAAGAATTAAATGAAGAAAAAGATTACAAAATAAATATTAGAAAAAAAGGGGATGGGGTTTCTATTTCCTTACATGATGTTGGCTTTGTGAACAGCTGTGACCTTGTTTCTCCCCTTCTTGGTGGCATAATCGAAGGCAAACTTGGCGATGCGCCGTGACTTCTCCCTGGTGATGATCTTCAAACATTCGATCACACCCGTCACACTCTGAAGAGCAAGAAAGGGTGTACATATTTTAATACAGCCACTTTTATTGGAGATTTGAATAATCCAGAGTGTAAGAGAATGAAAACATATTGTATCCTATATACAGCAAATGCATTTTTTAGTCGTCCGTCTCATATCTGACAGAAAATATTTATTTAAATTTTAATGAATGAAGCTATTTTTTATTCCGATTTGTGGTAATCTGTATCAACCAATCAGAACCAACCAATAATAATACGACTACACACCAAACAATCAAATCAACCAATCGCAGGCACACAATACACCATTTCAGCACCTGTCAGAGTGAGTCATCTTTGTTTTAATCTCCAGTTTAATACTGGCCAAATTTCTCTCTCTGTGTTCATGGGAAATCTCTTTCTTCAAAGAAAAATAAGATTTCTTTTTCAAGGGGGTTTCAAACCACTATTCATCCTGTGCCTGCAGCGAGTAGGAGGAGTGTTGTTTACCTCATGCTCCAACGAGCTGTACTCCCCCTCGGTCTGTTCACGGATGATGACCAGGTCCAGGTTGTTGTGGCGAGTGCTGTAGCCCGGCAGGCTGTTCACATGAACCACATTAGCAAACAGGTCCAGTTTACGCCTGAGGAATGGACAGGGAGAGTAGAGTCAATCAAAAAATAAAAAGCAGAAAGAAACAAAATGTACACGTACACATTCATTACTGATTTCTTACCTCAGTCTCATCTCATATGAAGCCAGTTCCCCTTTGAATTCCATGGGCGTGTGAATCTTTCCTGGATAACCACACACGCCGCAAGCATATGTTAGGTTCATTTGCTTGCCTTATAACCTCATATACTGTGCTTTATTCTAGCCAATGTACTGCACTGCATCTTTTTTTAATGGCTCACATTGTGTTGGTATGAAACCAAGATGAACTATGAGAGGATGACAATGACAAAAAAAAAAAAAAAAAAAGTAAAAATACCTTTCATGGCCACTTTGTTGGTCTTCATAGAAGTCAAGACTTGCTCCAGTTTATCCTCACTGGCCATGTTCTGTACCTCACTCAGGTGGAACTCCTCAAATTCTACTGGGACATCTCCTGCCTGGAGAGAAAGCAGAGAGAAGTCAGAAGATACCTTTAGCAGTCACCATCTTAAAAATTCACAAGCCGTCCTCACACGCTGTATTTTGTTTTCAGCATTTTCTAAGCTCTTGCTTGTTTTAGAATATTACTAGTGTCCAAGTTTATTTAAAAAAAAAAATAAAAAAATACTGGCTATATTATAGCTTTGATATATTTATAGCTTTTTAAGATGATTTTATTAATCATTATGGATTTCATATTACTAACTTGCAGCATTTCTGTTTAATTGCAAGAAGGTTATTTAATCTCTAACAACTTTCTTTGGTAACTCAGAGTGGTGAAAAAAAACCTCCAGTATGGATGTTTTGTGGGAAATTTTTCTCTGCTTAATAATAATAATAATAATAATAATAATAATAATAATAATAATTCTTCCTTTATTTATACAGCACCTTTAAAAACAAGAGTTCACAAAGTGCTTTGACATAAAAGCACAAACATACAAGAGAACAATGGCAGAAGAACCCAAACAACAACAACAGCAACTATTAAAATAAATAAATATGAATAATAAAAGGGGGTATAGGCACTAAAACAACATAAAGCAACAGAATGAGATAAAACGAATTAACACAAATAAGGGCATAAAGGGGTAAAAGCCGTAAGTAACAGTGCACTAAAATAAGGCAAAGAAGCGATAAGGAAATAAAAACAAAAGAAACAGGTAAAACCATTTGTAAAGAGACAGAACAATAAGGAACAAAATAAAGATAATAAGGATAAATGAAAGCCATAAAAACAATAAAAGGAAATAAAAGCAATACAAAAAAATGAGGATGTTAGGGAACTAAAGCAATTAGAAGATAAATAAATATGACAGGATAAAAAAAAAATAGAAAGACAATAAGAAGACGACATCACATAAAAGCAAGTCTGTAAAAGTGAGTTTTAATAAGTGACTTAAAGGATGTCAGATTCTGCACGCCTTATCTCCTTGAGCAGGTCGTTCCAAAGCCTGGGGGCCCTGACAGCAAAAGCACGGTCACCTTTACATTTGGCCTCGACTTTTGAATGACCAGGAGAGCCCCGCCCGAGGATCTAAGGCTGCGGGCTGGCTCATAAGATGTCAGCACTTCTGATATGCAGCTTGGAACCAGACCAGTGCGAGCTTTAAAAGTGATCAGTAAAATCTTAAAATCTATTCTAAAACTAACAGGAAGCCAGTGTAGGAAAGCTAAGATTGAGGTGATGTGATGTCGTCTGTTAAAACCAGTAAGAAGCCAAGCTGCTGCATTTTGTGCACCAAATGATTTAAGTACAAAAGATGGCGATAACTGCAGCTCTGTCCTAGCAAAATATACCTTAAAGACTTCCTTGACAGCAGTCATCAGCTCAGGTCCCACTCCATCCCCCGGTACCATCGTGACCTTGAAGGTAGCATCTGCGCGGGCCGGTGGGGCTTCTGGACCACAGAGACCAGCAGATAAACTCAGTGGTCGAGATGCCAGCTGCTGCCACCGGGGGCCGCTCAGGCCCTGAAGGATGGGAAAGAGGACAATCACTACAAGTAGGGCTAGGTTTACAGGATAATATAGGTATAGATGAGATCTTATCATATTGTAGTATCCCTTTATTATCTTTGCATATATGAGGCCAGTGTTTCCCAAATCTTTTGTCTTGTCGCCCCTTAAAACAAAGCAGTGTCTACTTGTGACCCCTTGTCACAGTTTAGCCCATTAGATGGGAACAGTTACAGAGTTTATCCGATCTTAGATTTATTATTTTTATTAAATTATGTGTTTTGGACAGATGATCAGACAGATTAATATGTTAAATTTGGCTCTGTAAAATTGTAATGGATGTTTTCTCACAATATATAGACAAAACAAATTAATTAATTGGAAAATAGTTAGCAGATTAATCGATAATGAGTTAATTAATCATCCTGTGACTCATGACAGATAAACGAGAAGCACTGTATTGGGCCATTGTGGGCAATGTTACAAATTAATGACCAATTTTACAAGAAGTTTAGGAGAAGAATTTTAGGAGAAAAGTTTTTTTTTTTTTTTAAATGGAAATAGTGATAGTAGATTATTATATCATTCTTGCAGCAATGTCAGGTATTTAATTTGCTGGATTAGCCAAAACCAATAATCCCTGTCTGGTTATTTAATTTTTAATAGTTGTGTATTAAGAGTTTGTTAATTGATTACCAAGAAAATGATCTATTTCACAATATCCATCAATATTATAATATAAAATAACATACACTGTGATAATGTGACAGAGGATTTCGTTTGTATTGTCCAGTGATAGTCACAACGATGCCTATTTGATTAGATAACACTAGGGTAGGCACAGGTGGGTGTGATTTTAATTGTGCAGATGTTTCAAGAGGATCCTAAATTATCATTATCCACTAACCAGAAAACAGGGTTACAGGGAATAAATAAAAGAAACAATTCACCTTAACAGTCATCTGTCAAAATGACAACTCAACAAGTCATGACACCTGCAGTTTTAAGGTAAGCAAATTAAAGATAATTTAACATGATTCACGCTGACATTTGTCTGGCGAGTGAGAAAGCTGATTTCTCGAAGACTAATCACAAGCGCATTATCTGAAGAGGCAGTTCAGACTTCCTATCTAGTCTGCTCTGTTGACGGCGGTTAGCTAGTGGTGAGCCCGATAAATCGTGTACTTCTGCTGGATGAGTGTAAAAGTGACTAATGTTTCACTGAGGACACCGAGGGTTACCATGTCAGGGTTTGTCCGTTAGCCACGTTAGCTACCATAAAGACACAGTTTTAGCTAATGACGTTGGCTTGTTTGACGCGTATCTAGGGACAACCAACATTAGCCGGGATTTGTTTTCGTCTAAAGCAGCTGATAGAAGTTAATGGAGCCACAAAGCAGTAAACCACTTTTAATCTGGAGACCATAGATGTGTCAATGATGGAGGCTCATGATTAGCGATGAGACACAGATGGAACCAGTCAGTGACTCCTTCCGTTACAGTTTATAATAACATGATGCTCGAGTTGAACAAAATACAACTTCACCTACTGCCGCTCCTTTCCTACGAGTTAAGAAAATGAGCTTGGACACATCCTCAGTACACTCACCTTGACCAATGTTACCAGGCTTCCTCTCAAGGCGGCCGCCATCGTCACAGACATGCAACAACGCAGCTGCTTCTTCTTCTGTGGTGCCGCAGCCGTGCAGCGCTAACTGCGGGACAACAGTGCCCCCAGGTGGACGCAGCAGGTGTGGTACGTAACGGAGTGCAAATCCCCTGTTCCTCAGTTGGAGAGCAGATTGTAGGCAGCCAACATGGTGGTGTAAACGTTGGAAGCTGCCAGTCTGAAACATGTAGCCTATTATCTTGGAGTAAAACCTAGAAAACCTGAAGGGGACTTTTGCCCTTGCATGAAATATAAAGTGTGAAGCCACATGGTGCACAAAGGTGAGAATTATCCTCCTCAGGCTGTTGGATGTTGTCAGAGGACACAAAGTTATTGCAATACAGACAGAGCTAAAAGGAGAGTTAAGATTAACTTTACTTTCATCAGGTGGGCAGAAATATGACTTGAAATGAATGCTAATGTTACTGTGTATCTGCTGGATGTGTTAAATGTCTCCTAGCAGATTAACAAAACAACTTTATAAGGTCGATATATATATGTTATCACATCTTTTTATGCAATAAATATTGATCTTTTCTAATTGGTATAGAAACTCTGCATTATGGTGCGCCTTGGTGACTCACCTGTTAGAGGACGTACCACATGGGCTTAGTCCCAACCATAGCTTTGCTGCATGTCATCCCCTCTCTCTCCCTGAGTTTTCTGTCTCTCTCTCACTTCACTATCTGAATAAAGGCAAAAATGCCCAAAAAATAACTTGGAAAAAAAACAACAACTCTGCATTATATTCTGAATAAAGAAATTATTGTACTATATGTTTCACAGAGTAAAGAGTCAGAGTGAGATGCTGTAATATGTTGTTTATTGCCATCAGAAGCCTGTAACATGCTGCTGTACTGCCATGAAAAGAGGACGATGTGACTGCACTACTTTCCATCTGATCTGGCAAACTTGGGTGAGCGTGGTTGAGACTTTCTGCCCTCTGTGACAAATACATATACAGTAAACAGTTTATGGTTGAACAGGTTTATATAAAAATTGTTATATACAGTATTATTCTTATTGGTAGGTAGGGAGTCTTATCATACAGTTTCACTGAAGGAATAAATGTTTGGTGTTTCATACCTGGTAGCAAGTCAAAGTTGCCCAAGAGCAGTTTCTGAGGAGGCTCATCTTGCATGTTGGCCTGGAGCAGTAGTTCAATAATTCTATCCTCAAGGGTAGCTGAAGTAAAGAGAAGGTGACAACGTGGGTGTTAAAATGTGTTCAGGGCCGGGTCTGGGAAGTCAAGAATAAGTCAAGAATGATCTGTTCCACTCACCGAGGACATTTACAACGTTGTCCAAAGTGACGGTGACAGATGTTTGCATTATCTCAGCATAAAGGCTGGAGATGCCAGTCATCAGATCGTCCAGCCTCTTCTGAACTACAGCGCACTGCTTCTCCAAGGAGTCAGCAACACAGCTATTCTTCTCCACCTCAGACTACAGCATAGAACGACACAGGAAAAGAAAGATAAGGCAGGATGATGTGGTTTAGAGGTCAGGCTCAGATTACAGCATTACAAATATGAAATTAGACTGAGATACTTTCATATATGGCAGTATACTGTCAGTATATAGTTGCATAATCTCAGAAAGGTGGTATTTTTTATTTATGCCTTATTAGGCACTTATTATCAGGAAGTGTCAGAGGGTCTGATTGAAAATATGTTTTGATTTACAGACATTAGCAAACACTCCAACAGAAAATAGACCAGGAATATTTACAGTATGCATGAAACTATCAAATGGCCTATATAGCAGGCTATATTGTTTGTGTGCATAGGTCAGACAGTGAGACTCACCTCTAGCTCCTGAAACTCCCTCGCTCTCTGCTCTTCAAGTCGTTTGTTCTCTAGCTCAAGGAACAGAATGTCACTCTGAAGGACAAACACATGCATATAAATAAAACTTACACCAGATTAAACTGTGTCAGTAAGCACGCTGACGGGATATGCACATGCCTTCCTCTTGTTTATGCATCTCTTCAGTTTGTTCAATTTGTAGTGCTGCTCGTTGATGTAGTTGATGAGGGCGAAGTTCCTCTCTTCATTTCGAATAAAGATGCGTTCTATCTGACACAGGTCTCTCTCTCCGGTCATTTCCACCAGTGTATTGTAAGCCTGCAGGTACACATCCGACTTCTTACCTCCATTCTGATTTTGCAGCTGTTTCTCTGTACCAATGAAACAAGTCAGATTACGCCTGAAAAACATGAAATTCTGCTGTGGGTAAAGTTAGACACCAAGCCTGTCAAAGGTTGGATTAAGATGCTTCTCTTTGGTGGGGAGGATTTTTATGAGCATGATCATACCTCTCCTCTTGGAGTCCTCATCCTCTTCTAAAAGAGCAATTTCCTGTAACTTTGTCTCCATGAAAGCCTGCAGTTTGGCATCATGGTGGATGACAGTCATCAGCTCCATTCTTCTTTTGATGAAGTCAAGTGTCTCCACCTCCATGGACTCCCTCATCTCCTGCATTCGGGTCTCTCCTTCTGACCTGTGCCATGTAACACGACACACATCAAATATCATGGCTCAGCCCTACCAATACATACGTTTTCCACATGCCCACAAACATGTGAATTTACCTCAGGTTGAAAGCGAGGGAGAGCTTCACCTCCAGTTTGTCCATGATGCTTTGCTGTGTAGCCAGATGTCTGTTTAACTTCTCCTCGATGTTCCACCCTGTGACTTTCTGCTGCTGCAGGTGAGCAATTTTTTTACGGTAATCTGCATTGCTGCACATCAGTTTACTGAATTTAATAGTGTCCTGTAGAAGACAAGCAAAGAATTTGATTAAATGATGAATTACAGGCAGTTCATTGTTTTGGGCATTTAAATTTGCGTAAAAATCAGGGTGGGTATTATAGCAAGTTCTTGTTGAGGGGCTTAGACAGTAGAAAAGGACATCAGTTTAAAATTAGGGATTGTAATTAAGGAATAGTTGAACTTTTTGAAGGGTATTATGCTTATTTTCTCTTGATATAATTGTTACAACTCTTATATCTGTCTGATAAATAAAAGGCATAAAGACTATAATCTATCTAACTCAGCAATAAAGTTTATGAGTGTGTTTCCAAAATTGACAAATTAATTCTTTAAAGGTACTGATTCATGGGTTTTGAATGTAGCCGATACTGTATTATAATGGTGTGTAATAGGCTTAGAAAAGTCAAGGTTATGGGTTTGTAGTTTTATTATCATTAGTACCTGGTGGAGTTCGTTTTCTAAGATGCGAATGCGTCCCATGTGGCGACGATGTTTCCCTTGGTGTTTGACGATGCCACCAGGGATTGTTAATTTCTCTTGAATCCTGCTGTCTGCCACAGCTATCTGGAGCCATGCAGGAAAGAAGACACAATACATACAATACACTCTGTGACACATTTTCTTTGTCCCTGGCTGCCTGTAGCACGATGGATTTAAAAATGAAACACTGACCATGAATTTAACAGCTGATTCTCATTTTTAAGGTGTTCAGATCCATATTGAGCAGTAGCAGAGAAACCGTAGCCATGTCATCACAGTCTCTTGAAATTTTTTGAACAGTGCAGCATTATAGTGATAAGACTACTCTACAAGTCCTAAACACCGTTCACAGAATACTGCATGTGTAAAATATAGGCTACTACAATTGAAAGTCAACTCTTTAACTTCATTGTCATTGTTTCATTTCAAATCCAATGTGCTGAAATAAATGAGTAAGTGAATGATAAAAGAATGATTTGGTTGAATGCTAAAACCAGCTGCTGTATATCTAACCATACTGTATCTGATCAAATAGCTATCACACCAGTATGTAACTCTTTATAAAACATACTAGTGCACCACAACTTCTACTGTGTCTGCTGTTACTAGCACCACTACTGCACATACTACTATAATACTCACTATAACTGTGACTTCTGCTACATATATTGTAACAAATGCATATTATATTATATATAATAAAAATGAAATAAAATCCAAGAGAAATAATAATGCACTTAAACACTTAAAACACTTTCTTCTAAGTGATACATGCAAACTAAACGCTTGTTTAATCTTTAGCTTATGTAGACCTTTGGATGAGTATATCTGTCTGGTAGTTTACCTCCCTATCCAGACAGACCAAATGATCCTTCAGCTGGCTGTTGAGCTGCCTATATCTGTCATTTTCCTCCTGGACATTGTTGTATTCCTCTTTAAAGATGTCTGTTGCCATGTTTTGTTTGAGGATATATCAAGACTCACAGGTCTTCTCCACTCTTGACTCAAAACAAAAGTAGTTTGTTATAATATTGTTTGTTAAATATTTCAAACACAAACATTCTAAACATTATTTAGAATGTTTTTTGATCAACAGCGGACACTAGAATTCTGAACCGGGTGAGATACTGGTGCGCCCCAGGGTCTGTGTTTATTTAGGGTATTACTATTAGTGCAGCAGATAAGCGTGTATATGGAAGGTATTGTGGATTTTATGACTAAAACATGAAACTTTCTCCAGTGTTTCTATAAACCATAAAGTTTATTTTCAGACATGGAGGCACTTCAGATATGACCCCTGGGACAGGGCAGAGCCCCCTGGAGTAATGAGTGTGGTCCCCACCAAACTAGCGTGCTAGTCTCTGATTAGAATGTTCGCTAATGTGCTAGCTAGTCTTGTGATTCCATGTTACACACAGCAGAAGTTGTCAATGTTTTTAACAAGCTATAGCTACCTAACATCTGGAAATGGTGGGGTCTGCAGAAGCCCTACAAAACATGGCCACAGCAGCAAAAAAGCATCTTTATGCAATCTTGGCAAAGATATACATGATGATAGTGAAGAAATGGGGCAAAAACTAGAAAAATGCAATGCTGGGGTCAATGACCTCTAAAGGTCACCAGAGGTCAGATACAAATTCCCTCCACGTCTAAAATAAAACCTTGGGGTATGTAGATTATATGCTGAAACTTTCATGCTTTAGTCATAAAATGCACAATTGTTTTGACTATCTGCACCACTAATATGAGTAATGATAGAATGATAGAATAGAATGATAGAATGATAAAATAACAATACTGTTATAATAAGTTATAATATGTAACTTTTCCACATAAAAATGTCTAAAAATGACTAGTGTGTGGACAACAACTCCCACGACCCCACGCTATTTCATGACGTCACCCAATGTCGTCTTTTGTCTTGTTTTTTTGATTGAGAAACCCCTAGCGGCAGAAGTAACATAGTGTGATACTGTGAATACGATCATGTTGGAATTGAATGTAAAATTCAAAGTGAACATGTAAATAAAATATGAAATGAAACATTCATTAACATTCAGTCAGTGACACACACTGAAACTAAATCGAAATCTTAACTTTCACTGAAAAAAAACAGCATTGAAATAGAGATGGTGACACTTACTGAATCTGAATGTCTGTAAAGGTTTGTACATGAACACCCTAGAGTAGCCACTGAAGAAAATGAAAGCTCAAATAAGCCTAATCATCATCCAAAATGATAAACCTACACAATGAAATTTTTTTTACATTTTAACATCAAAATTAGTGTGCATAAGCAGGATTTTAAATGCAGTGTATCACTAACCACGGGACAACAGTGTCCCTAGGTGGATGAAGCAGGTGTGGTAAGCGAGTGCAAATAGCCTCCTCCTCCTCTTCCACCACTGGGAACTGTCTGCAGACCAGATGGTTGGTGGGAAACATGAGGGCTTGAACATGGGACCTCAACTTACATGACACAGTCATATCACATAGCCAGTCTGAAACCTGTATCTTAGACTAAAACCGAAAACCTGAGTTGGGATGTGATGGAATTACATTGCAGAGAGGGGAACTTTTGCCTTGCATGAAATAATCTAAACAAAAGGCAAGATGTAAAACGCATAGTGTACAAAAGTGAGAATTTTGTTCCTCAGGCAGTTTGATGTCATCTGAGGAAGAAGATAGGCTTAAAACAAAGTCATTGCTAGTTACCTGTAGACACCCGATGAATGAAAATGCCTGGCAACACAGTCATCTTCTGGATTCCACTCATTTATTGTAACAGCTATTTGGAAGGGAACAGACAGATCTATATTATGCTATATTAGTATTGGATTAATGTATAAGCACAGTCTCAGAATGCAACTGTACATAAACAGGAAATGACTGTCTGTAAAATCTTGTGCTCATTTATGTGTAAGATCACCTTTCTGCGGTTGAAAAGCAGCCTTAATCAGGGTAGCATGCTCACACTGAAGATGAGATGGCACAAAAAGAATAATGTGTGGTGAAGTATGAGGAGAATTCAGAAAGAGGTACACAAAATAGGTAACAGGAAAACCTTATAATACTGGGCCCTACAATGATGGTGCAATAAATACAATCCTGGTGAAGCTTAGTGTTCATATCAGTTTGAATGATTCAGGGGGGCCAGAGCTAGACAGGGCCCCTGGAACATGTAAGGGATTATGGTTATTTATTGTGTCAAAGCTGTTGTTTAGTTCAGCTCAGGGGGGCTCAAAATGTCAAGCAGTTCATCTGTGTCCATCTTTATGTGAACAGCTGAGGATGCACATTTTACCACTCCCTCACAAATCTTTCTCATTATTATATCTATTGCTTATAATATCGTCCTCAAACTTCTATATTGTTGTAAAATTATATTTGCTGTTGCCACCCTCTGAAATGGGTCCATCCTAAATAGGTCAGGGGATTCCCAATCCTATTCTAGGCAAGTGATGCTCTCTGACACACAGGATGACATCGGATTTAGAATCACCATCATGAAACTAAACTAAAATAAGTCAGTGGGCTACCCTCCGTCACTTGTTAAATAGACCTCCTTTACCCCTCTGGGCATTTAATTTGGTTATTCATGCTAGCATAATTTTCTCTGGGAGCCAAAGTAGCATATCTCAAAATCTGTGAATATTTTGCCCTGATTTGGGCTTCACAGGCAGACCTTCCCCTGCGTACATATCCCTCCTCCCTTGCTCCTCTCATAGATTATCATTACATTGAAGCCACAGAGGTAAGCATCCATTTTTTATGAAATATAAATCTAATATAAATCTTGAAAAAATCCAGAGGGTTGTTTAACTGCACTTAAGCAGAGTTCAAATTAGGCCTAATGAGGAGAAGCAGCATGGCTCACTTCATTATTGTATGAAATGAGTTGTGATGATTTTGCGTGGATGATCATAGTGCCATGAGTGTAGAAGGGTCCAGCTGTCTTGCAGATGCTATAAACCACGCCTCCTACAACCACGCCCCATTTGAACCATGCCCAGTAACTTTAACTTTAACTACTAACTCTAACCCTAGTGCAGAGTGGCATGGTGACTGGTGGCCATGGTGGCTTTTTGAACTGAAAAAATAGACAAAAAATTAATTAAGTGAATTTCCAGAGCTGCACAATGAAAAATTGGCCTCATATTAGACCAGACGAAAAAGATATACAATTTTGGAAATGGAGTATTATTTTATCAAGACGGTTAGGAAAATCTTGCATTTTGAGGAAAATTAGCCCTTTGACTGTGAATTTATTGATAGCAAATGTGAAGCTCAAACTGATGTTAATTTAGCCGATTGTACTGGTGGGGCAATTGCCTGAGAGCCTTAAAGACAAATAAGAGGGGGAAATCAACCCATAAGCAGCAGTGCATGGCTAGTGGCTGACAGCCGCAGCGTAGTATCTGAGTTTACTATATATGGGCAAAGCCAGGCTGTGCGAGAGCTGCACTTGCTTCCGTGTTTGTGTGATCGGGGAGTGCACAGCCGGGGGAGCTTCACTGTCTCCACTTTTTCATTCATTTGGAAGAGTAACGTTAAGCAAGAGACCAGCAGGGAAAATGCCGTATGAACTGAGTAAGTCTGCTTTGTTCTTAATGGCAGCGGCTGAGATGAATAGCAACGAAACTCTCATTTTGGGCGATACCTTTCAGCAGATTGAGCTAGTCATTCAGGTAGCCCGCAGCTAGCTAGCCTCGCCCATACATAGCTGCACAATTTTTGACACTTCATCTCGCAAATTAAAGGCGAAATCTCGCAACGCCAATCATTAAACTAGATTTACTACGGGGTGGGTCTGGTAAGCACGGTTTGCTGTGAAGATGCCCGGCTCGAAATGCAATCATGTTACAGCGCTGTTCATTTAAGTTAGCGTTAGCTGGTTGAGCTAACGTCAGTCAGAGGAAATAGTTGCGCTCACATCGCTTTGTTATGACATGTCCAGACAGTCAGGAACCGCTGTTGGGGAAGTAGCGCCAGTAGATAGACAGTTTGTGGCTGCTGAACAAGCGCGAAATAAAGGGTTTGGGCTGTAATTTTAATGTCGAGTTATTGGGGATAAGAGCTGGTGTCCTCAATAAGAAAACTGATTTTTTTTTCCTTCTTCCAATGCGGAAGCACAGTAAATGCACCAACCCTGTTACAGCTGTCTTGAAGGCAATAAGATTTAATGGTCTTTCCTAACGGTAAACAGAAGAAAGAGGCGTTTTGTTGGTGAATTTATATATTTATATTATTTTATGTACTCAAAGATAAGAATTGTAAAATTGATGTACACTTTCTTTCAGTTTTCTCTAAGATTAGAACCCCCAAAGAATTGAGCCTTAAAATGATCAGTTAGAAAGGTGGAAACAATTGGTCACAGTTTCTTAGTAAAATGAGGAATAGTTTCAGGAAGTGAAGAGCTGAAAAAACATAATGCACCTATATCCATTGTTTTTTTTCAAGCTTAAAAGACACCTCCTTTAATATTAATGATATTCAGGTGGTTGTGATATAATGGCCAAACCCTCTGTGAACCTAATTTCTGTAGGAGCAATAAACTACCCATTGACACCACTATGACAGCTTTGCACTAAATTGGTCTGTTTTGACCAGTGCAGACAGACCTGGCAGTGTGGAAAGACGAGCGATGTATCAGACACCATGTTCAGCACATGAAGTCTTCAAAATGATCAATGAAGAACTGAACAATGCTGATACACTCTGCATATGCTTATATTGTGTTTGAAACGGTAGTGGTTCAAGGTTATAGCCTAGGCTACACAAGTGACAGATTGTCAAGCGCTATCCGCTCATGTTGCCTTATATAGATATACAGTGTGGTAATTTGTCTCACTTCCTTATTGAATAGTTCAGATCAATACTTTTTTTTCTTCTTCATGTGCTCATTTGAGTTGTATTAACCTGAATGTTTCACATTATTTGTCATCTGTTTGTCAACACCTGTCATCTTTCCTTTGATGTCGACTCTTTCAGAACATGTATTCGCCAGCCTCCCGCAGATGGAGAGGGGAGTTGCGAAAGTGATTGGCGGCGATCCCAAAGGCAACAACTTCCTGTATACCAATGGGAAGTGTGTCGTCATCAGGAACATTGAAGTAATTATGATTTTTTTTAGTCATATTCAACAAATGTTGCTTATTCATACATTCATGTATTTTTTTTTTATCAACCTGGGTCTTGTTTTGGCCATTACTCATGTTAGTCACAATGACATTTTACTCACCAATTGCAGTAAATTGTTTTGATTGAACTGAATTTGGTGAGCCAAATTTTAAAGAATAAGTCAACACCAACCTCAAAACTTTCACTGAACTGTTATTGCGCCTCTGATCACATCCAGCATCTGTGTAAGGTGTGCTGTTGGTGCAAACAAAATGGCACATGCAACTTATGCCGACCTTAACTGATGCCTTGTGCAGCAACTAATATCATGTGTAATAATATAATGGCAAGAGAGACTAATAAGACATGTATTTGTCACGACTTCTCATGCCATTTCCAAATGGAAATAGTACGATTACTGTTCTGTCTGGAAGGGTTTAGCATGTTTAGATTTTAGCACTTTTTCGCATTACGTTTCAACTATTTCCATTTCAGTAGGTATAGAAGTCATCCTCAGCAAGCAACAAGAGTTACTACCTGCTGCTGCTTGATTGTTAGCTGATAGGGACCCACTGTCATACCTGCTGCCTCATCTGCCACCTGCACTCATTTAAAACTTTCCCCACCCCTTTTCCACTACATAACATGTGGCACAATGACATGGCCAAATGGAGCACAGCCTGTGTTGCACCTGTAACCACACCTATAAGAGTCAGATCGGTGTGTATTGAACATGGACTACAAGGCTCTGTTGAGCTGAGATGCTTGTGCCTGTCTGTTTTTCCTGAATGAATCAGGAGTAAATGAGTAAAATGTTATCATAACCAAATATGAGCGATGGTCAAAACTCTGAAAGTAAGTCCTGAATTTTCCTTTTCTTTGTACTGATTTTGAAGGGAACCACCTATATACCATTTGCTGTGTTTTCCAGAACCCGGCTATCGCAGATATTTACACTGAACATGCCCATCCAGTTACTGTTGCCAAGTATGCCCCCAGTGGATTCTACATTGCATCTGGAGGTAAACAACCCTGATATGAACTCTTGTCAACAAACATGTGCCTTATGCATGTAGTTACCACAGTAATTTTAATACTATAATGAAACGATTGTATTTAAATCCTTAAGATGCATCTGGAAAGATCCGTATCTGGGACACCACCCAGAAGGAGCACCTGCTCAAGTACGAGTACACCCCTATTTCGGGGAAGATTAAGGACATTGCATGGACAGAGGACAGCAAGAGGATTGCAATTGTTGGTGATGGACGAGAGAAGTGAGTATCTGGAGTTTTTATAACATGAAAAAAGGTTTATTCATCTCCAAGAAATGAAAGCAGTTAGCCCCATTAAACCCTGACCAGTATGACCCAGTCTCATGAGAGGCTCCTCCTCAGGCCGACAGTCACACTGATTATTAATGTGCATTGGGCACAAGTCCATTGTTTGCTTTAGTTATTTTCTGTTTTAACATACCAGAGTGGCTTATTTGGTGCTTTCTAGCATGTCACTAAGTTCTGTCCTTTTCCATCCTGGGAGATTTTTAGACTTGTTATTATATTCAGGTCTTTTAACTATTTTTATTCCTCTCTCAGACGTCACATAAACCCGGAACAACTGTATGTGTGTTCATCTTGTCCTGTAGGTTTGGGGCAGTGTTCCTGTGGGACTCTGGCTCCTCAGTGGGGGAGGTTTCCGGCCACTCCAAATTAATCAACAGTGTAGACATAAGGCAGAAACGCCCTTACCGCCTTGCCACTGCCAGCGATGACACCTCTGGTTCCTTCTACGAGGGGCCTCCCTTCAAGTTCAAGTTCACATTACGTGTGAGTTGAAGATTTTTTTTTTTTTTTTTTTTTGTACCCAATGAATTTGATTAGGTTCTTCAAAGGGTTATTTGTGTTTAAACAAAATAGGTGGAGCCAAGTTGATTTTGCTTGAGGTTTTCAGGCTCTACTGTTTAACCAGTGGACTAAAACCCAACAGACCAACAGAAGGCTAAATGTCATCTTCACCTTGCTGTCTTAATATTACTAACAAAATATTGTCCTTCAGCAAATGCAGACATTGCAGTATGGTTAGGATTTTTTCTGTGACTTTGAACAAGCGATCTTATCTGTGATATCAGTTGGTCCTCCCAAGTCTGTCACACCCTGGTGGATTTGGACAGTGTTGCCTTGTTTGTCTGTTTCCATATTACATAACTCACTTCCCCCATAAATTCTTGGAGAATGTGTGAGCTGCATTCCTAAATCCAGGCCTTCTCTATTATATATTATACTTATATTATACATTTTTAACAACCAAACCTTTATACTTTGTCCTCTACTTAAAGGCATCAGTGGTCTGGTTTTAGTATTCAGTCTGCAGTTATTTTTTTAGCATAGAATTCTGAATGTATTTTGTAGTGCTGACCGAGGGTGTTATAGTTGCATGTAAACTGTGTCATACAGTAGAAATACTCATATGTTTGGCTTTCTTGTTATTTATATATATTGTATTGTTTTCTGTTTTAAGAAAAGCAATTTTTGAAAAGTCAAGCACACTTGTTCCTCTGAAACCCATGCCCTGTTGTCTTGTTGCACATGAACTTTGGTGCTATTCTTGCAGTGTGCAGTGCATTTTTTTGTAAAATTGTTTGAGTTTTTATGTAAATAAACAGAAGTCCTGGTCAGCCCTGATGGTATGAAATGAGGATGACATTAGGATGACAAAGAATGCAATGTGTTTTGATAACAGACTGAAAGTATGAGTTGTCGTTCCAAATATAAACTGTAATGTGCACAATCTTTCCTTATGAATAATTTTCCACAATTTTTCTTCCTCTCTGTCTCCCCGGTGATTACTAAAGGACCACAGCCAGTTTGTCAACTGTGTCCGTTTCTCTCCAGATGGAAGTCGGTTTGTGACAGCTGGTGCTGATGGCCAGGTAAGTATTTGATTATCAGCTGTGGGTATGTTAACAAATGAAATTTTTAAAGTAAGATTATCTTAATACAATGATGTAGGGATGTCTTATCCTGAAGAGGTAGTTTTATATAGACAAAATTCACAAAAACTGCAGTTGCATATCAAATAATGTTCCTCGCCTTTTTAATGAGTGTAATTTCCACAGATTTTCATCTATGATGGAACAAATGGCGAGCGTGTCTGCTCGCTGGGTGGAGAGAAGGCTCACAAAGGAGGAATCTATGCTGTAAGTGGGTTATTTATATAAAAAGTGTAACACTGTGTGTGTGTGTGTGTGTGTGTGTGTGTGTGTGTATATATATATATATATATATATATTTACACACACAGACACACATACCCAAAGATAGACTTGCAAGTCTATCTTTTCATGAGCAAATCATCGCGGCAGTGTTTTACCTCTTTGGTATTCTTTGGCCCAATAACTTTAACTGCATGCGTTTCAGGAGAGCTAGCTAAAAGAGAGTTGACATGCAGCCTGCCAAAAGTGTGCGGATACAGAAAGGGCTTCTTTCCATAGTCAAATTAGGTATTATGTTCTCTGAAACCCTCCATCTGTCCTCAAGTTACTGATTTGATATATTTGTTTTCCACATAGCACTGGTGTTTCTGCTGAGTGAACATTCATAAGGCACTTTAAGTCTTTACTCACAAAATTTGCAACTTTGGTTACATGCATTTTAATATCATAACATTTTTTTTCAATCGCCGCTGCTTTAGGTCAGTTGGAGTCCTGACAGCTCCCAACTGATCTCTGCCTCGGGGGACAAGACCGTGAAGCTCTGGGACGTTGGTGCAGGTACGGCTGTCACCACCTTCAACATGGGCACTGATGTGTCCGACCAGCAGCTGGGCTGCCTGTGGCAGAAAGACCACCTCCTCAGCATCTCCTTGTCAGGATACATCAACTACCTGGACAAGAACAACCCTGACCGGCCCATACGCACAATCAAGGTGAGATGGTTTAAAGATGCTATTTCTGGATATTATCAGTAGTCTTCCTTGATAAAGATAAAACCTTGTGCTAAAATTGACAAGGATGGAAAAGGAGCTGGTTTTAATTTTTTTAATTTGCTGAAACACTGTCGAAATGAAAGCGTGTTTGTATTGAAGATATGTAACCAGACATTAGTTAACATGTATTGGTATTTTTGATTTTTGTAAATCAGCATCTCCAAATGAATATGAATAGGTTTGTAACTGTTCTCAAATGCGCATATTTATGCTGTGATTTGTAAATGTGTATAAGGTAAGTTGTATTTCATACAACAAGGTGTTCATAACCATGAAAACACATTTAAATGAATGTCCTGCTGTTTTGTTGCCAGGAGTGCTTCCTTTTGCATAAAGCTCTTAGTTTTTTGTCTGTGAGCTATTTTCAATGGAATTTTGAAAACAGCTCTGACCTCTGGAGATAAAGCAACCTTTCACTAGAGCACACACCAGAGGCTTCTGTTAAAAATCACATCAGTATTCTTCTTTCAGCTGCAGTCCCTCAAAATTTTAGTATGTACTGGGCTGACCGAGCCACTAGACTTTTTATGCATTTAATTATATTATATGTCACAGAAGGCAATAAGGCAGAAAATGCCACTCCCTCTATATCAGGTTATCACAAAAGCATCCAAGATTAATATGCTGCCAAATCTCTGGGTGCCAAAGTGAAAAGCGTAGGGGGTTAATATTGTATAAAACTGGTCTTTATGTGTCCTCATACGTATATATCTAAAAACGTGTACTTGTTCATCCTACAGGGTCACACCAAATCCATCCAGTGTCTGACAGTTCACAAAAATGATGGCCGATCATACATCTACTCGGGGAGTCACGATGGCCACATAAATATCCTTTAAGTGATTGAGTAGTGCCATTAATGACCGTAAGTGTGTCATTTATACTGAATGTACACTACCTTTTTTCCATTTAGATGTTATTCTTGTACCTTTTTTTTATTATTGTGGATCACACAGTCCACTGCCATGAGTCCTACCAGACTGTGATAATTGCTTGTCATTTCAGTAGTGCATTTGTCCGTCCAGTTCGACACAAATATCCAGAATGTTTGTTTATTTATTTATTTTTAATACAGCTGACGACATACAAAACACCTGAAACACTGAAATCTTTAGTCCTCAAGAAGCCTGCCTCTGTACGCACTGCCATGGCAACCACATAATACCCCAGGCTGCTAACAAGATATATTTGGCTATTGGACAGGCTCATTTTGTATAACTTGCTCACCAAATTCCAAAAAATGTTTAAAAAATTGCATTTTTATCCATTTGTATATACAGTTTCATCACAGTTGCATTGCTGGTAGGAGATTGCTGAAGCAGAATGGAAAGGTCCGCAGGACTGAGGGTAGCACCAGGGCTTAACCCCTCACTTTTAGTCAGACCTAAAAGTGAGGGTATTCCATTGTTGGCAGCTAAACACAGGCTATTTAACTTTATTTAAAAGCACTTTGTGAAATGGAAGGTCAACTGAATTCTCTGAACTAGTGTGTTTTGATTGGTAAGTGCAATAAATTTAAGAGATGAAGTATAGTTTGGAAAATTGTTCTAAAATTGTTAAAGCAGTTTGGAATTTGAGCTTTTTAAGTGTAGACTGAACATATATGCTTTTGAAAATAGACCGGGGTAGTATTTTAAGAAATAATTGAAGCCTGATGGAAAGCTGAGATCAACAGAATTCTATTTTATTGAAAGTTAATGTGTAGTAATATCAAGGGTACATGTAGAGAGCTTCATCCTTGCAGTGATATTCCTAAACACGACTAAACTATCAGTATTAAGCAAATTTGAGATGGCTGTAGTATTTGTGGAGTTATGCAGTCAACATTAGTTTTTAAGAGAGTTTAAGAATTGCTCTGTGGTGCGGTCAGTACCACAGAGTTGAAGTCCAACAGTCGCCCGTAGCGATATCTTACAATGGCTCCATTCCATTACCGTCCTGCTACACTAAATATCGAGCATAACTTTTGACCTTAACATTTCCCTCACATTACTGGGATTCAGAAACTGGGGAGAACGACTGCTTCTCAGGAAAGGGCCACAGCAACCAGGTGAGCAAGATGGTGACTGATGAAGCCAACGAGCTGGTGACATGCAGCATGGATGATACGCTGCGTTACACCAACGTCAACAAGAAGGAGTACAGGTGGGGTTTTCATATATGTTGATGTACTGATAACTACTATGAGATGAACTTAGTGGGGAATATAATGAAGTTGTGCATTTTGTCTGATAATGATGATGGAGGTCAATTTGGGTAAAGCAGTTGTCTGGTAGAGAGGAGATTAAGTGAAGTAGAGCTTTGTTTTGACGGTTGATAATGGGTGGATGTGCCTATGCTTAATGATGTGTCACGCAGAAAGTCGGTAATAGTTTTCCTTGATGTTGTTTGTGTTTTGTAGTTACTGCATAAACACTTTTTTAAAAATGTAGTAATTTTCGTATGTGTAAAACATGTATTTATACACATTTTCACAGTAATAAGAGCTACTTTTTGTCCCGCATCAAAGTGAATGTTTCACTATGATAACATGGATGGAAAATGGCAATTACAAAATAAAGTTAAAAAAATTAATTCATAAAATTTACATTTATACTATACTATATAAACTACATGCAAGATTACTTTGGGGGTGTATGTGTCATTGGAATTTCTGTCTTTTATTTTGCTTTACCTGACGGACTAAAGTAATTATTCCAAAATCAGTCCACTTCTAAATGTTGCTAAATGCTTAATTATCACATAAATAACCTAATTGATGGTTCTCAGTGCCTCTGATCTGGTGAAGATGGATTTCCAGCCCAAAAGCGTGTCAGTTGCACCAGGAGGGCTGTCACTGGCTGTCTGCATTGGGCAGGTAATGTCTTTGTGTTGGTCAGCATCAGTTAGTCTAATCAGGTGTTTAGTTTTCACTTGAACACATTTGCGCATTTGCATTCACAAGATAAAGTCATCCAAAATTTAGGTCTTAGTTATTGCTGTATCTTTTTCGGATGACGTCATTCTTCCTCTTGCTTTTGTTAGGTTGTCTTGCTGAAGGATAAGAAGAAAGTCTTCACACTGGACAATCTCGGCTATGAAGCAGAGGTGGGAGTTGTCCACCCTGGTGGCACCACGGCTGCAGTGGGGGGAACAGTAAGTGCAACATACATTATCTTCCCAAACATGAGGAAATTCCCAGAAAATGCTTTTTGAGTTTATTGGGGAAAAAATACCATCAGCATGTCTTGGTGTGTAATCATGATCACTTTAAGTGACCATTACAGGAAACGGTACAGCACACTCTTCATCACACCCCTTTCCCTTTTTTTTCTTTTTTCTTTTTTCCTCAGGATGGGAAAATCCGTCTGTACTCAATTCAGGGCAATACTCTGAAGGATGAGGGTCAAACAATTGAGGTTAAAGGTCCGATCACAGACATGGCCTACTCTAATGATGGAGCCTATCTGGCTGTCATTGATGAGAAGAAAGTGGCCACGGTCTTTACTGTGGCAGACGGCTACTCGGTAAACATTTGTCTGCCCGACATATATCCTGTTTGGGATTATTTAAGTTTAGTGTATTGTCATTGTCTCTTCTCTTCTTTCACTCATTTTTTTCCCCCCCAGGTCAAAAGTGAGTTTTACGGACACCATGCCAAACCAGTGACCTTGGCCTGGTCACCTGATAACGAGCACTTTGCGACTGGTGGGATGGACATGATGGTTTATGTCTGGACGGTGAGCGATTCAGACCAGAGGCTCAAAATCCCAGGTAAGCCATACAAGTGCACATGTACATATACTCATGCAAACTGTGACCTCACAAAACACGATCTGGACAAACATGCATGAAAACTGCAACTGGAGTGGTTGGCAGAGGCATACGACCACGAGGCTGTAATTCTAGTTTTTTTTTTTTTTTTTTTTTTTTTTTTTTTTTTTTTTTTTTTTTTTTTTTTTTTGCTGAAGTGAGTCAAAAATTATTTCAACTGTGATTTGATTTCAAACACGACCAAATTGACTTCAGTGACAAATACATTGCGTTTCCTATGGCTGCTTTACAATAAAGGCCACCCAGTATTTCGCCAGTTTAATGTTTTTTAATGTGAGGCAGCAGTAGTGGGTTTATATGACTATAGGAGAGTGAGCTGAAAACAGTAGGCTGACATTGTGCATTTCAATCCAGTGCAGGAATATAGAGAGGTAATCACAAAATTTAAATGCATCAAATGGCTATTGCATAAAAATGCTATATAGTATCAAAAACCTGGGTTTAATTATAATTCAGTATGTATTGATTGTTAAACTGAACTTGACTGTTTGTACACTTTCCTCTGTTAAGACTTGTCTTTGTGTTAAGACATTGTTCTTTAATGCTTTGATGTCTGCAGACACTCACCGGTTGCACCATGTTAGTGGCCTGGCCTGGGTAGATGAGCACACTCTAGTCACCGCCTCCCACGATGCCAGCATCAAGCAGTGGACAATTAAATACTGAGCTGAACAAACATCCACATCTCCAGGGACAAGGACTACTGTAGAATTCAATCCTTTTTTTTTTTTTTTTCTTTTTTCTTTTTTTTTAATTGTTTTCATTATCTGAACGGTGTTCTATGCTGTCTGTAAACATCTGAATTGTAAATGGTTATGGATGAGGCTCCCATAAAAGTTATCCAAGATAATGTATTTGATGCGAATAACCTCCACTTACACCGAGATGAAATATACAATGTAACCATGAGTGCTTTTCCATCTCTTTGAGCGTTATGGACCCAGAAAAATATTTGTAAGCTCAACATTCCATAGGTCATAGCCTTCACTCAGTTTCAACTGAAATACTTGTCTGTGGTTGGGCTCAATACATCTTTACTTAATGGATGAACCAAAAGCAAGTTGTTTGTTTAAATCAACAAAATCCTGTTTGAAAGAAATGAAACCTTTTGGTTACATTCCTGAAATGAGACGTAACTGGTCCTAACTGCAATTGCCTGTCACTTTTTACTTTCAAGGTTTTAAGGGGGGTGGGTGTTGTTGCTTTTTGCTTTGTCTTAGGTTTAATTCTTTTTGTGATTCATAACTCTTCTTGTTGGACTGGGGAGCAATAATAGGAAGTGAAAGAACAAATTATGTAAACAATCAAAATGCTGTCTGTTCAGTTGAAGGTCCTGTGTTGTTGCTGTGTCTTTGTTTGGGCCCACTATGCTTGTCTCACTTACTTTTTTTTTTTCATATCTTTTATGCATCTGCTTCCAAAGTGGAAGTGATTCATTAATAATAACAATGATTATAATAAAAAAAACACTTTTTATGCATTTTCTGTTTCATGCAGATTTGCACTTATTCTACTTGTCGAACACATTTATGTGCAGATTGTCCAGGTTGATACTTCCATCACAATTTCATGGTATTCAGGAACACATTGAACTGTGGGTGTTAACCAGTAGGGGCCCCTCTACTGGGGGTTCAAAGACTGAGAGGAGAAAATAAAAACTCCTCTTTAATGGGCACTGAGTCACAGGATTTCCGTGTGACTCAGAAAGTTGGCCATTATGTAATTGTAACTGGTCCCTGGATTGAACATTGGACATTGTCACTTCAATATCTTGTCTGTCTCCCTTTATTGTATCTGTTTAATAAAGGAAAAATGAAAAGAAAAGTATCTTTAAAATAGAAATACTTAAGGGTCTGGTGCTCTACTGTTCCCCCAGATTTTTAAAAGCTTTAAGAAACATTTGATACAAGTTACATGCATTGATATACCTGTTCAAGGGGAAACAAATAATTAACTGACATTTATAGTTTTTGTCATATTAATGTTTAATCCAGTGAAAACACAAGTGAATGCTGATAACTCAAAAGCATCAAGTAATCATAAACTCATTTTATTGATGAGATTTAATTTGCAGTGGTATAAAAGTGCCACATACTAGTTTATGTCTTTGTCTTACATTCATATATGTATCTATACACACACACACACACACACACACACATATAGTTTTCTCCAAATGTGGCATAATCCAATCCAAATCAAGTCTTCCTTCATGCACCTTAACAATTTGACAACCATGTACGTCCACAAATAGTATTTGTATTTTTTTGACTTGAGGACCATTCAGTGCAGTTTACGGCAATTTATAGATGAGGTGCAGTAAATGTGGCAAGGTGAAACTATATTATACAAAAACTTTAGATGCATGACTTTGATGATATATCACATGAAAGTGGTAAGAAACTGTCTACAATTAATATAGTATAATTACCTAAATCTGCTGTGAGTATTTAATTGTTTTAATTAATCTTTAATTGTTTGGCATTACCAGAAGTATGCACTCTTCTGACTGCCAATGTAGTTAATTTCTGATTCTGTTAAATCTTTTGAATACACAAGGTATTACAGCACAATAGTGTTAAGCAAACAAAGGTACTGAAAATTATTCCAGGTGTCATTGTGGATTTGATGGTTTTCTCACAGGCTTTGGTCGTTGCTCATATATTATTAAGTCTCCAGGGCTTTGAGAGTTTTCTCTCAAAGAAGTAATTTAGTTAAGAGCTCAAAAGATGAAGCAAAATCTTACATTTTCTTGCTTGCTACAATTACTGGAGTAGAAAATGTTGTGTCAACACCTGATTTTGTGTGTAGCGTTGTGGCAGCTGGTTTTCTTAAGGCAGCTACAGTTTGATTGTGTCCGCCACTCCCCGTGATTACTGTATGCAGTTAATGTTTTCTCAGGTTTGGATTAGTAGTCACAGTGGCTAGCAGAACAGAACATTTACTGGAGTCTTTCTTGAAGATGTTCAACTCTATGACAGCCTAGCACAGCAGCATAATAGCCACACAGTCACACATCTCGAACTCACAGAAACACTATTATTAAATCTTCACCCATATGACCAATAGAGTAGCAAACAGAGACAGAGAATGTAAATTTACAGGAATGTTTTTTCACTCATCACATTATCCAGAGAATGCTCTCTGTTCGTTCAGCCTTGACCCTATGTGTGTTAGAAACCCTGTGATTTGGTGGGCTGAGTTCTGAGTGGGTACCCACCCATGGCTATGCGAACAAAACCTTGTCATCATCTGTTCTAAATACTGTTGCTCCACTAGAGGTTAAGAAGAACTGGGCTGACACAATGTCCCCATGATTAAACAGTAACAGTGTAAATGAGATCAAAACATTCTGTCAGGCAGTTGACAGAAAATGGAGAAAACTAGACTCATAGTTCACTGTAATATATACAAAGAAGCCATGACTGTCTGCAACAAAGCAGTACGTCTGACAAGAAAGGATTACTTTTCCACCATTACTACATAGAATGCTGGAAACTCTTTATATATTATTATATTATGTATGGTATATGTAAATAAATAAATATCAGCTACTCAACTGATAATGTCCTCCACCCCAGCATTTTTTAGGCAGGTATTCGACAGTGTTTCTAGTCATGTTCTGAACATTATTAATGCATCTCTTCGAACTAAACAGCTGTTGTAAAACCCTTACTAAAGAAACCCTACCTAGATAGTAATGCTCTGACCACCTATAGGCCAATATCCAACCCTCTTTAATCATCAAGATACGTGAAAAGATTATTTCAGTGCAAATAAACTCCTTTCTTTAAGAATGCTATCTGCTGGAGGAATTTCAGTCAGAACACACAACAACACTGAAACTGCTCTAAAATGATCAGTGGCCTCACACTAAACTGATGAAAATGAATTCTTATTCCTCTCGGACCTGATGACAGAGCTTGATATCGTCCTGTGCAGGAGCACGAGCGCCCCTGCCGTTGATTGGCTGGAATAGTGTTGTGCGGCCCGTGCGACTCACGCCAGCCACTTTGTTTGTGTCCCATTTACAGAGCTAGGGCTGTGTGGAAACACCGGGGTTTAATTGAGCGGACAGCTATCCCCATGAGGGGATTTTAACTGAATTTGATAAAAAAAAGTGTATTAGATTAAAATCGCTAACTCTACCTCTAACTTCCTATTTAACGTCCTTCTCTGAGAAGACAGTTAAGGTAGCGCTAAATGTTTCTGCTCTGCCAGCTGGTTCAACTTACATTAGGCCTACCTATCACTTGTTACCTTTGAGCACGAATGTTAGTTTATCTGTCAAACTTTAATTTAGTTACAACACAACCTTGAATGTGCAACAGGGTCAGGGTTAGGATGGCAGGATACTCTCAGAGAGCAGAACACAGTAAAGAAAGGAAGAAAAAAAAAAAAGGACTAAAGGAGGTGTTTTCTCAAGTCCAGTTTCCTTCCAGCCCCGCTGCTCCAGGGTGGAGGAAGGTGGATAAAATATCTGACAAATAGCTAAATGAAGAAATAGCCAGAGGGGTTGTATTTCTGTCACAATGTTTATGCACAGTTTGCTACTAGAGACAGTAAAGAAACTCCCCTTCTAGCACTACAGGTTAGTGAGTCAAACAATGATCAGCCTATTGGCAAACTGCACATAGATCAATTTAAGTGTCAATGCTGAGAAGATGCAGCAGAAAATAGAATAATTTGACTGGAACACTGCATCCTTTGTGATGGGATGAAGATATAAATGTGAAGATAAAAAGGTAAGTGGAATATAAACATTCATGTGGTTTTCAAATGTAAGTGGGTTATGAGAGTAGCATTTATGTTTCTTGATATTAGGTTGTATGCAGCCACACTGTGAAGTAAAAACCCTAGTGTTTAGAAACTGCAGTAAGAAAATCAGCCATGTTTAGACCACTGAACAGAAAGTGTTGTTGCTGTAAAGGTAAAGAAAAGAAAAGAAAAGATTCAATGGGCAACAAAGCTTGCTAGGTCATTTAATATGTTTTTCTGCTGACTGAAACTAGTCTAGTCAGATCTAACTTGACTTGAATACTTACAGTAGATGATTGACTGATCAGAAAAGAAGGTGGCCTCTTTGAGCAGCACTCTGCACTGTGGCTCCAACCGCTTTCGGTTCACGTCCAGCTTCAGTAAATTGAGTTTGCCAGCTACCTCTCATGTGATAATGGTGTCTTTTTAATTATGTGCTTGCAGTTGCTTTGGATGTGGAATCTGGAAGAAAATCCTGCTTTTTGGATGGCGAGAGTCCTGAGAAGGGTTGGTGAGTTTTCTCTCTGATTTTCACTGACTGAATGACCCTGTCATTGAGTACAGATTTGGTAGCTTTTTTAAATTTTTCCATTCATTCACAATAACACATTTGTAGAGAGACACACAAATAGCTCTCTGTGGCGACTGAGTGACACTGAGCAACTGCCACAGCGAGAGAGTCAATGTTTAACACAGCTGCTGACATCAGTTTTACAAACCATGCACCGCGGCAGGAATCATTGATCTCCGGGATAAAACAAGACCTTGTAATGCTGGCAGAGTCAACATCAGAGTGGCTTTAATTGTCTATTTATCCCTGTGCATTATAACACATTGCACTAGGGCAGTACCTTATGTACGGAGTAGACAGTGTTGTGTGCATGGACGGATTATGAGAATATGGACCCCCCCCCTCCACATGTCAGAGAGACAAAATGACAACACATGACTCTGCCTCTTTTATGGCCATTTTGTGCCCCTTTGTGGTCAATTTACATCCTTTCTTTGTAGTTGCTTTTCATCTCTCTCTCTGTGATTCTCCTGTGGTGGTTTTGCATCTCGTCATAGTTGTTTTGCCTCTCTTTAGGATGGTTTTGCATCTCTTTGTGTTCAATTTTATTTGTATGTATATGTATATATATATATATATACACACATTTGAACAGAGACATGTAATAACTGTGTGTGCTATATAAAATTATATTGCATGAACGTGTTCAAAATGTACAGTATTTTGGAAATATACGAAAAAACATTATTTTGTCATCTACTGCTTTGGTTTGACACAGTCTACCCATGGATTCTTTTCCCTCTTAGAGGTCTATCCAGAGCCCTGGAAACCTAACACTTCTGTTACCTAGACTCCAGGGCTGAGAAACAATGTCCCAAAGGGGGTGTTCAGCTTGCAAGCCCGAGTTTCATTACTTGGCCATATCTTTTTCCCATGGTGTCTCTGTTCTGACTCAAATGCTTCTTCAGCACAGTTCACAAAGGCAAGCCGTATACACTCAAGAGTTGCACAATGTGCTGCTGCAATCAAACTGAAACTATGTCATGTTTTTGGCCTGTGTTTATGATACTATGGGTGCTCTTTCAACCAGATATGCAGCTCACATGTTTGTAATATAGCTGTCAGGCAGTAGTTTCAACAATATAATTAATGTGAAGCCAAGGGGGAATAAGGCAGCCATTGATCAGAGAAAAAGCTTCCTGAGGACAGGGGTTTTTAAGGGGGGGGGATTGAAGAGAAGCTTTTGTGTAACACGCTGTAATGTGTCTGTGATGACTCCACCAGTAGCAGAAGTTGTTCTTGTTTTCTAGATTGGCGTTGTCGCTCCATTTAAGAGGAAATCGAACATGTTTCTGTGGGATAACTTCGGCTGGGGTGTGTATCTTAGCTCCGCAGCTGGCGTAACAGAGATCGGTTCTGTTGTTACTCTGATCTAAAGACGGTCTGATCTGGAGTGGTGTTCCCGGACTTTGGCCGGTATGTTGATGAAGTGCGGTGGTCCTCATGCTCACACTGGGTCAAGGAAGGCAGCAGAACAATGGGGCATAGATAAGATGAATGGGCACGCTTCATTAGTTTTATGAAAAAAAAGACATTTTCTACCAACATCTGTATCTGTACATTAGTGATTTATTAGCTGAACAATATCAGCTCCTCAGTGACATGATGAATTCCTTACAAACAATTCAAGGTAAGTAACAGGCTATTCACTTTTGAGTGGAAATAAAATAGAATAAAAACTATATTTATTTTTATAGTAAGCCATGACAGACTGAAACTTCATGGCAGAGCAAACAATTCTTAGTAGGATTAGACAGAGTAATGCTGTCTTTCTCTCCTTTTGTTAATGTTGGGGATGCGATTGTCTTGTTTGAATCAACTTTATTGCAGTTGTCAATAAGCAAAATTGTCTGTGGGCCCCATGCTTACGTTCGGTGTTTCATGTTTAACTGCCCCCTCTGGTGCGATAACCCAGTGAAACACTTGGGTGTGGTTGAGAAGTGTGCTTTATTGCACCTGTGACCACACTCAACAGCGATATCAGAGGCTCCTAGAGTACACCTGTACATCACTGCAGCATGATGACAGGTTAAACCACTGGAGGAATCTTTGCATAGAGACATTCACAGCTTGTCTTAGAGTGAGTAGGTTCACCCTTTAAAATCTGATTGGACTGTGCACCATTTCCTGAATAAATGTTAATGAAGACAAATCAGTGGCCTACTTTTTATATTACAACCGTCCCTATGCTCTGTGAGGACAAGTGCGTTTTCGCAAATTAATTTGATTAACTGCTGCCATAACGCCCTCATTAGTGTAACTGCTGATGTTAAATAAAATGGTGATTATGGCTGCTAAGGTGCCTCTTAAAGTGTCGCCTTGTTTTTCTCAGCAGAGCTATCAGCTGATACACGTGTAGTTGTTTTTTTTCCCACATGTGCAGTTTTTTATTTAGCTGCACTCTACAAAGTGCAGCTGACATCAGTTTGGCATGATCACATTAAAAAGAGAAATGGGGAGCAGGAGGGATGGACTCATCAAAGTTAATCATTTGTCAGTGTCACAATGACAGTCAAGTCTAGGTAGCGCTGGGTCAGTAGCGTTCCTGTAAGCACTGGATACACAGCCTGCGCGTGGGTGAGTATCCCTGCAGTGATACTTCTCACTCAGTCTGGGAAACAATGTGGACAGAGGAGATTTTGGCTTTTATTTTTAACTTCCTCCTCTGTTCCATGGTTTGCTGGAATTGTACCAAGCAAATATCTTGGCTGTTAAAGGTGTGCAGACACTTCTTCCTCTTTCGACTGTTGTAATGGAAAGCTGTTTGCAAGATTGTTTAAAACATTTTTAAATGTATTTCGTGTGAGTTAGTGGAGCATAATGGTGAATTAACTGTCAACACGACTGCATTGTGTAACTATGGGATGAGTGGATGTTGTTTACCTTTAGGATAATACTAGAGAGAAGTAGATACAGTAATAAGGTGATATATGGCTCATCAATGTTAATCATTATAATTAGTACCTACAACCATGTGTGATATTTGTGGTAGCATAAAGCTGAGGTACAGTATATCGTGGGGCTGGTTAATATTTTCATATCATAGTGGGATTATATTGTATCATCATGTTATATGATTTTATGATTTTACAAGTTTCGATTGTCCAGTAATTAATCAACATGCATTGCAGAAGAGTTTGATCTCTTGCAGTGCAAAGCTGCTGACTGCAGTGAACTGCTTTGGACATCAGTTTGATTATTTGACTGTGTATGTGATTTTATATTTATATCATGATCTATAACATTATCAGAAAATAACCATGATCAAATCATCATAATGACTTCAACCATTTGTCTCAGTCCTTGTATGTTTACATACAAGAAGGATTTGAGTTATAGTTGGAAAAATGTAATTTTTGGTAATCATTTTAAAGTAACCAGCCTCCATCATCAGACAGGAGCAATAACTAAGATTTAGTTGGTGTCTAGTGTTGTATTGATGCATTTTGTGTTGTCTTGATAGATCTGTAAATCACTTTTAGTGAGTGATGGATATTTTCCGTCTTGTGTTTGGTGTTTTATTGGTGGGATGACCCATGCTGTTGACATGGAAATCCCATGGGTTGTGCTGTTGAAGCACAACTTGAACTTGAGTCTTAAAGAGGCTTTAAAAAGTTTAAATGTGGACAGTTGGGTTATTCTGCAGCGCTGGTTTGAGACATTTTGATGCTTTGTTTTTGCTGTGACTCCAAGGAGACTAAACTCTCCCTAAAGAGCATGCTTCAGATTTTTCAAAGCCAGCTTTTAAAAGCTAGATACGGTAGATGTTTCAAGGACATATTCCTTTAAGGAGGTGACTAAATACTGAAGTGATACAGTATTTGAGAGTTATGTTGTGCAGAGTCCTACACTCACTATTGTCGGAATGATAAATTACACGGAGAGGAATAAATTATTCAATTATTCAATAATTTGTTGAGCTCAACCCACAAATGACTTGGAAATAGCCTTTAGATCAATTTGTTTCTGTGTATTTGTTTCTCTGCTCCAGCCTCAGAGTGTCTGGCACAGTAAACAAGTCACACTGTGTGTATTCCCAGTGTGAGGCTGGGGACTCCGAAACCTTTGCATATAGAGGTTATCTTTAAAGCTACATTAGGGTCATGGTCTGATCACAGACATGAGAGGGGGGTATCCTAAAGTCAATATCCAGGCTTCCTGACAATCAGTGAACTCAGCTCTGCATGTTAGACAAACAAGCTCAGTGCAGCTCACTCCTCTGACATGAATCAGCATCTTTTTTTTTCTGCTGCAGGTAGTGAATACAAATACAGTGACTTTGAAGCACAACCAATTTTTTTAGGCTAATCATGTATTTAGTCTCATTCCTCATAAAATAGTTAGAGTATTGGATTTTTATTGCACCAGTGTGTGTGGTGCAGGTGTATATACAATCTTAAATATTACTAAAAACAGATTTAAAGAATTGGAGCCAGAGAGTTCTCTCTGTAGTGATTTGAGTTTTCAAAGTTAAGGATGAACTTTCATGCTATTAAATTATTTAAATATTAAATTTGTCCATAGAGCTGTAATAGTGATTAGTATTTTTGGCCAGATTAGGTCTTTATTTGATTGGACCAGTAGAAACAGACAGAGAAAAGAAGGGACATGCAGCAAATGGTCTGGCTGGCTGGGAGTGGAACCGGGGACTCGCTGCTCAGGGTATATGAGCTCATGTGGTATGTGCCTTTACTATTTGGCTATCAGCTTGTGATTAGCTTTTTTTAAATAGTTTTTTTGTGTTTTTAAAGTACTGAAACTGTGGTTTTACAGAAGTGTAGGCTGATATAAACCCATAATGCCCTCAATATACACCATGAAAATAAAAATAGTCAAATATGGACCGGAATTAAAGTAAATGGCATTTAGCACTTTAACAACTTGAGCATCCAGATTAGTGAGTTACTAACTTAAAACAAAAGTAGTGGTTTTATCAAATAATTGAAGAAAGGGAGGGTTAGAATAGAACTTTTTGATCTGTCTCGTGTCTTATTATGAATTCACTCCACAGCTGTGATTTTTAATCCTGCTTGGCGGGACTCCTGGTGTCCTGCTGGTTTTCATTCGAGTCATCCAGTCAAGAGACTCATTTACAAATTGCAAGCAGACTGAATGCTGTTAAATGTAATTATGTGTGTGGTAGGAGAGGGAATCAGCAGTACTGCAGTAGGAGACACTGACTCCTATCAGTTCTATGGAAAATTCTTACTTCTGGATCTTGTCTTGTTTGTTTACAATCAAAGCCAAAACCAACATATAAAAAGTATGGGTGTTAAGAATTGACTTGTAGCTTGATATACATGTGACAGTTCAATGCCCTGCACCAGCTGTGTTTGGTAGAAGCTCTGCCTATGGTATACATTCACAATTGTTTTGAGACACCCAGTATTCTTTCAGTTTCCGACAGTTTTTCTCCAGTCCAGTGTTTTTGAGTGTTACTGTTCTCATAACCACTAGGTGGTAGTCTTTTCTTTGCTATATTTGCTTTTACACTTGGCCACCATGGTGGATTCCTATACTGTGGTGCAGTACAAATCCAGATCATTGTGTTTGTTTCTGTTGTTGAAAAACTGTTTAAAAATGCAATATTTCAAAGTGTAGTAAAGATACTGCTGGTAAGACTTCACTTAAAAGATTGTGCATGTTTGCAAACTGATTTGACTGTGTTGCTTTTGGCACTTGAAGTGTACTTTTTTTACTTCCTAAACTTGTGACCCCCTGTAATCCTGTCTTTACTTGTGCTAGTGTGCCTATTGCATGCCAGCACCGAGAGGCACTGTCGTTTCCTTTTCAGCAGATGATTCACGCAGTAGTTTTCACTTCCCTCTTATTGTTGTGAAATGTGTCATGGTATACTATGGGTATTCTGTATGAACTAGATTTCTATAATGATCTTCTCATTTAAGGTTGCTGAAACTTTAAGATGGACAAACCACAGAAGGACAGTCCGGTTGACAACAAGATGACCGACTCTGGGAAGAAAAAGGTTAGTTTGATGGAGTCACTGACAACACAACAGCCATCCGTCTTTTCAGTTGAACAAATGACAATAGCTTTTGTGATGTGTAAAAATGTGATCAGTTTGACTATGTAAGTCACAACTGTCTGACATGTCATTGTTATTTGCCTCTTATGTCATAGATTAACCTGATCAGATGATAGTACTATATAGACAGGATGTATTTGTGACGACACTGCACTTTCACTGCAGATTTCTTTGCTCTATTAAGTCCTGCTGCTGCTCTGACCTGGTGCTGAAACAGAGGCCCTCTCAGCTGTTTGAATCTGTGCTAAAATCACATCAAATTTGGATTCAAGAAGTATAAAGAAATAAAACTAATAAGGAACAAAACTGTAAAAGACCTCAGTGAAACTTGATTTTTGCTTTTGTAGTTATTTTTACTCTTTGTTTATAGTGACATGTGAGATGCGGAGGCCTAGAGGGGCATTTTATATTGTTGCAGTCTTATACTAAGATAAAAAATCCCTCATCAATCTACACTCAGTATGTCAAAGTGAAAACTGAATTTTTTTGACATAAGTATTCAGACCCTTTGCTGTGGCACTTGAAATTTAGCTGAGGTTCCTCCCATTTCTCTTGATCATCTTTGAGATGTTTCTACACCAGAGACAGGATTGTGTTCAGGCGAAGGCTACAAACACATTCTGCTGTATTGAAGGTTCAAAAGCATAGTAGTCACCATAATTCCTAAATGTAAAAGGAAAACGTTTGTAATAACCACACTTAATACATTTACACATTTATTTGCAAAGATTTGTAAAATTCAGTTTTCACGTGTTTTAGCTTTCACTGTCATTATGGGGTATTGAGTGTTGACTGATGAGGGGGGAAGTTTGTTTTGTTGTTTTGTTTTTTATTTTAGCATAAGGCTGCAACATAACAAAATGTGAAAAAAATGAGGGGGTCTGAAGACCTTCTCAATGCACTGTACATTAACATTTCCATTTAAATCTATGTATTTATTAAACAGGTGTATATTCATGCCTATAAACCTATATTCATACCTGTATTCCTACTTGCCTACATCAGTAGGAGTGTCATGTAAGAAATATATGTGCAATATATTTCCTCTCTCTAAATGTGACTCGGAGGCGACAAATGTCACAAATATGTTATCTGAAAAATGAAAAGTATAAGTGGAGACATGAATAAATAATATAGTAAGCTAAATAATTTACTGGTAAATTGATTGCATAAATTTTCTTTTTCTTTTTCATCCCAAACAGTTAATAAATTAAACATAGATTCGTTGTGCCTTCTATCTTATGCTGGTTGTTTTTGTTTTTGTTGTTTTCTTTATTTAAGCTAAACATAAATTAAACATAAATTATGTATCTATTTTACATTTTCCCTACACAACATTTCCTTATTTTTTTCAATTTTGCCTATATAAAAATGAGAGCTTGTCTAAAATCTGATCGTATTTTTATATCTCATCGGCTAACCACTGTATGCAGCAGACATTTGTCTTCTAGTTTCCCTATAAACTCAAAGAAAATGAGATGTCTTACAAGGAAAATGGTTTGAAAAAATCCAATCCATGAAGACATACAGCAAATAGCCATAGGAAGATAAATGGGACAGTAAAACACAGTTGTATAAAATGTATAAAATGTAGTTTATCAAGTGCTGCTTGAGGTAAAGTAAAAGAAAATACAATTTTTATTGTGAGCGTTGAAATCACATTTATGTACATATTTTACTATAATTACTATAACTATGGATAATCAAAGTTGTCTCAGTTTGTAATTGACATTGGTAGAATAATTCACAGCATCATTATTAGTCATAAAACAGTATCTATTTGTGCAGCTGGTTGCTTTCAACAAATTATTTACTGAGATTTGAGAATTTAAGAGGAGAATTTAAGCTCTTATTTAATTACCTCTTTCTAAACTTGAGAATATGTATAATTTGTTCAGGTAGTAATAAAGCATTTATAGAAGGCATAGCAACCCTGACCACAACCCGTGTGTCATATCCATTTGGCGCCACTAATTGAAACAAAAGAAACTATTTCATCCTTTTCTTTTAGTGTCAAGAAAGTGACTTTTTCCTTCTTAAATCTTAAACCTCTTAACTGGTATGGAGATGACCAAGGGTCACATGCTATGAGAAAAAAAAAACATGGTGATCCATGTGCATGGATTTCTTAACTGTGTGCAGAGATTGCAAAACGACAGAGCATGTGGGAGAGCACATTGGTGAAGCAGTCCATGTGCATGGATTCATAAACTTTAAAGGGAACAAAATATGTATTTTGACAACTCTTTGTCCTGTACATGTGAATTATTAAGCTAAACTGCACATATGATATAATTTTAGTCAAATTGTACAAAAACCAAACAGGAAATTAAAAATGTTCTCTTTATAGTCTCAAAATGTCACCAATGGACAGTGTATGTCCGTCATTATGGATTAAATAATATTTAGGTTAGAGGCCAGGAAGAGTATTGTGTGAATGAATCAAATTATTAACAGGAGTCGTATAGTGTCTAATTTAAAGTCAGCTCTTACTGTCTTATTGTTATTGTACTATGTGCCGCCTCTACAGTGTACTTTGTTAAGCTGTCAGTTTGTACAGAGTTCCACATCAGTGTTGTTGTGTTTTTACCACGTGTCCTTCAAAAGACAGGAAAGGTTCCCTGGCTGCTCTTCTGATGCTATAGCTTAAACAGGCAAAAAATTGATGCTGTCGTACCATACAAATGCATTGTGAAGTGAGGTGAAGTGAAGTGGCTGTTATCTATCAACCCATATCTATGAAGGGCTGGGTCCTGCAGAGCAAAAATGCCTCTGCATTTATTTATTTATGTTTCGTTCTAGCCACCTGATGCACACGATCATGTCTTCGTCTAACTTCTGTAAGATCATGCTTGAATGGAGTATTGGGAGTCCATTATAATGCAGAACAAGTGTGGTAAAGGAGATGCTGCTGCGTAAGCCTGTTTATATGGTAACATATGCGAATGACAAAGAAGGACTTTACTGGGGCAGAGCTCTACTGGGACACATAGTACAAGCCTATTATTATCAGTGAGCTATTGGCATGAAATAAATATATATGGGCAGAATTACCACAACTCCCACATAGCCCTACTTCCTAGGCGCTTACTTTTAGTGGGTTGCTTCCAACTTTACGAACTGTTAAAAATAAATACATGCACACTGATACAACAGCTTACCATGTTTTTAGCCATGTTTTTCCAGCTTTACATTCAGATCTGCTTAGCATCAAATGATCACAAATTTTGGTGGAGAGGGTGACACTTTGAATGAACCGTACCTTATTGTGCTTCACTTCACTACATTTTAGCAGCTCAACATTATGAGCTCCAAGCCTTAACAATGCCTTCACCTTTTCCTGTAGCCTTAACTCCAGTCCACCATCCTTTCTCCCCTACTTCTAACACTAACCCTGTTATGTCTGGATCAAGTAGCCATGCCTTCAGGTCATTGCTCTGACCTGTGGTCTGTTGGTGTAAGGTTTAGCTTGATGCTGTGCATACAAAAGTTATTTGTTTCTTCACTTAGCAGTGTATGAGCGTTAATTGCTTCTAGACTTGGCCCAAATCAGTTTCAAGTAGGTGGTTTATCATTGCAGTCCAGATACTGCAAATCCCCTTTGAAATACAACCTCATCACTTTGTACAAGATATTGATATAATATTTACAAGTTATGGGAGCACGATCAATCATCATTTTGAATTTTTATCATGATTCAGATAAAACAAAATAGACTCTACAGCCATGCTCGCATCTCTTGAGGCTGTACTTAGTTACAGTGGTGGTTTGAGCTAAATGCTAACGTCATCATGGTAAAATGCTCACAATGACAATGATAAAATACTGATTTTAAATGGGTGGAATGTTTACCATCTTAGTTTTGCGTGTTAGTTAACGCTAACATGAACTAACAAACACAAAATACATAGTACAATACATAGAGGCTGATGGGAATGTCATTAGTTTTTCAGCTATTTTATCATAAATCAAAGTATTGAAAGCTTTTTGTTCTGCATTGCTCTTATGTATTATGGGGCTTAATTAACTGCTACTGAGGTTTGGCGTTTTAGTCTTGTTATGATTTATTTTAGTACCTGAGCTACCTATTCACAGCATCCCTTTAATCTAATAATAGACCTAAGTGTTTGCAATTCCATTCACTCTTTTGAAATAACCTGTTTCCTTAGTAGCATACAAATTTTAATGGCACTTAGTATACTGTACATTTATAGTACACTGTTCATGCTCTACTACAAGACCTTGTGTAAGAGTTGCCTTTATCATTTTCCACCTTTGGTCTGTCTTTGCTCCTGCTCTCCCCACATGTCAAACAGAGCAAGCACACGCCATCATAAACTTTCAGTTGTCTTGTCAATATTTGCTGTTTAAGTAGTGATAGACAAAGGGGCAAAGGGAAGGGAATAACCCAGTTTCCTGGCCTAGATTCCTGGACCTATATGAAACGTCCTCTGCTGAATTCCCTCGGTTTTGGTCTGACCTTGATGTTGATCAACAGTAATATGACTGCCGCTGACAAGGCTTCTAACATATCTCTGTTTGTGTGACCGGTATGAACCTGTGTGTTCTGTTCTCTCTCAATAGCAGCCAGTCACAGCCTGTCTGTTGAGTGCAGCCTTCTTCGGCTCCCTGGGGTCATCTTTCCTTTACGGCTACAACCTCTCTGTGGTCAACGCTCCTGCTCTGGTGAGTCACACTGTTGGGCTGTCCCGTGAGGCTTCTTGTGGGGAACTACCACTGATTTCCCACATTTTGCTGGTTAGCACTACAAGAAATCAATAAACAGTCACTTAGATGGTGTTTCAGAAGCAGGTTTAAATAAAATTATGCTTGAATGAATGAGAATTCAGTGCTGACAGAGACTGATTCATCCCCCATATTCAACTGATTATCCAAAAGGACCACAGTCAGAGTTTGTAGGCAATGTCATAGTTGTGTTAAAACCATAGACTGTAAATAAAGATGGACGTAGCCTCCCTGATGTCACCCACAGGTTTCTGTAGAGCGCTTTTGGAGCTCAGAGTGGGCAGCTTTGCTGTCGCCATATTGGCAGTTCTTGACTTTGCCTAACTCCCGGCTAATCGAAAAATAGGCAAATAGGTGGGGTGCATGTGGAGCCGAGACCTCGTGCATGTGCTCACCCACCTGTGACTCAAAGTGGCACACCCTCAATTATGCCCAACTTTAAGCCTTAATAAAATTTAAATGGGTTATGTAAAAAGTCACCCCCCGTACAATTGTCATGAAGGGGGAAATTAGCTACACAGATCAAAACATGAGAGTCTATGGGGATTAACTTGCTTTTGGAGCACGCCTCAAGTGGCCATTCGAAGAACTGCTTTTTAGCACTGAAGTGTTGGCTTCAGTTTTCAGCCCCGGAGGTTGGTGCTTGACCAAACCCCAGTACAGACCTTATTCAACACCACAAAGTGATCTGTTATTTGACAGGGCACAGTGTTTTTGCGCAATCTTCTGTTTGCCCTCCACATTGTTAAAAACACAGAAGAACAACTAGCCTGACAGACAGATCAGAAAGTTCTGTTCATATTCTATAATTGGACGTGGATCAATAATTCTAACACTTTGTTGTTCAATAATACTTTCATCCTACATGCATACAAACACAGAAGGGAACTTTTAATCTCAAAAGTGGCATCATAATCACTTCCAAAAGTCTTTTTTTTTGTGCAAATACTGTAGCTGCTGGAGTTTGATTAACTTTCTCATTTTTTACTGTGACCTTATCTTTAGTCTCAGATGGAGGTAAATGTAATTAAAGTGACTGTGGGTTTACTGGGTGGATGTTGTTAATACAAGGCTTCCTGTCAGCAAAAAGAAAAGAAAGACCTCAGCGGGAAGACAATTATATGTATTTGATATTGCTTGGACTAGTCTAGTCTGAAAATCATCTTTGACTGGTGAAACTGAAATTGCAATTTTAAAAAGCCTGACACCACTTTTGGATGAGGAACAGCAATTTCAGAGGTCACACTTCTCATTCTGGCCCTCTGTTTGTTTAGAGGTAATTAGATGCCCCCACAGGTCATTTAATTAGTATTCAAGCATTATAACTCTTAGCTCTGCAGTTGCCAATACAAGTAAAGGTGATAATGCTGGAAATACAGAAAGTAGATGTCAGCTTCCATGAAAAAGTATTTTGTGTAAAAACAAACAGTAATGTCTTTTTAAATTAAAAAAGTAAATGCTAAGTATAAATATTATGATGTGATGTGTTTAGGGTAAGTTTTCTTCAAACATTTTAGACAGAAGTATTTCTCTAGAGTATCATCCTCATTACTCAATGTGCAACAATCAAAGATAAAGTTTAGATAAAAACATCTACTGTCACATTACTTTCCCATTCAGCAAAACGCCCCTGAAAAATGATGTGATGTCTGAGGTCTTTGATGCAGGAAATTAATAAATATGGATCAGGGAGATCAGAAACTGCAAACTGTGTATTAGAGTGATACCACAGTTTGTTTGTTTATCACTAGTAGTGTGATAATGTATTAAAGGTCCCATATTTTACACTTTTTATTATTTTTTTATTTGAAGTTCTGAAATCCATAAGAAGATATATTTTTGGTTTTATAAACCGTCTTAATATAGCTTTACATCTCGTCTCCCAGGCTTCAAAAGGTCAGTGAGCCAATCAGAAGAGAGGGTCTGAGCCTCTCCACTGGGCTTGTGGCATGGCTGAGGGCGGTGACTGCTTTGCAAAAAGTTATGGAAATCCTGAAGACTCGTTTTAAGGCACAGTTTCTGAATACAGGCTGTGTGCATTTATCTGTGGACTGAGCACTTTGATACTTTCACAGTATTAATATAGAACCTAGACCTGCTTTGTAATCAAAAAAGGCACGGAAATCTACCTTTATACAACCTTTAATGATGTACATTTTGTCTGAAATGTTGCTCAGAACTGATTGCTGCACAGAGATGAGTGGCATCACCTTTTTCCGACTGAACCCCGACCAATTCAAACAGTGAAAACAAGAAAAATCTGGAAAAAATCTACAAAATAACCAAAGCTCTTCTAACTTTCAGAAAATTTTATGTTCATCACTCACAGTAAGAAGCTGATTGAAGCAGTGAAATGGTTCCTGGGCAGGCTCACACAGGAGTCATTGCTATGTCGTATGTGTCTTAGAATACCCCTGCAGGACGTCCCCACATTTTCAACCCAATTTGACTCATACTGGAATAAGAGTGGACCAAGGATGGTAGGGAGGTCACAGTGTTAGGCTCTCACAGCCTCAAATGACGGACAATAGGTTTTCAGGGAAAAAGTCAATGTATGATTCTTCCTAAATATGTGACACTGGAACAATTTACTGATTCACTGAGGTAGAAACGGTGTCATGTCATGTTTGAGCTATTGCCACACTCTATTTGTTGCTTGTTCTCACAGTAACATCATCTGCTGCACTGAGAGGGGATTATGTGTGAAACATCCTTGGCTTACAACTTGTTATCATGTCAGCTGCCTTCATGTGCTGGATTAGACACACTGATGCAAAAAAAAGAAAAAAAACTTTACAGTTCCTTCACTTGAACTGTGAGAGAACAATTCTTTTGATCAGGGCTCGTGTGTATGAGTTGAGCAAACTAGACAACACATTGTTAGTCATAATTGCTGAGGGGAATTCGGTGGGAAAGGCATTGATGAAAGGGAAAGAGAGGAAACCTGGCGTCTCTGACCTGTGAGTCTAATTGGTAATTGTGAGATCTCCAGGATCAGGACTGATTTGCTCCAATGCTGTGCCACTATTTACAGTGAGGAGGAGAGAACCACACATTCTCTCATTACTGTACAGCCCATCATATACTATTTGTCCTCAACCCATCACCAGCACCAGGTGAATGACATATTCATAAAAGTTGCCATCTATTAAGAATCACAATCACAATCATAAAGAACCAATACATGAGTAGCACCTCAGTGCTATATGTCCTCAGCATCATCACTAAGAATGTCCCTTTTCTTATATTATTTCTGATAAGGGGCCAATGATCAACTCTTAATTTAGCAAAAACACAATCATTTCTGTTCCGTTGCACATGCTGTTGCAGTGCCCAACTGGTTTAGGGGATCACTGTGTCTAAACACTGAATGTGGATGACCTCTCAAATGTCCCCCAAATTTCTCAGTTACAACCTTTCTTACAGAATTAGCAGGTAGAGCTTCACAAAACTGTAATTGCTCAACCTGCCTAATGCCTCAATCACCAGCGCTGTTGGGTTTTTAATAAAAATCTTAGCTCTGCATACTCTGATGATCTTCTTTTCACACGAGGTTTTATTAGACACTAAAACAGGCAGGTATTATTTGTGCTTAAAGAGGTGACTCTTGCACTGCACCATCCCACCTGGTCATACCATCACAAAACCAGCATTAATTTGTTCTATGTGCTATCAATACATGGGGATAAGGAAGTTTAGGACTTAAACTTTGACACAGAATGCAATCAAGCATAAAGTTTTAAGAAGCATCATGCATGGTACCCTTTAAATGGTCAAGCTTAAGCTTGTTTTTTCTCTTTTCTACAAATTGTTTGCACAAAATTCACGAATTCCCTAATCTACAGCCATGGAATTGCGAGTTATTTCTTATTAATGCAGTAGTTCCTGTCAAGTTCCCGTTCCCCCTTCTGTGCGTCTGCTGATGCAGATAATTCTCCAGCTTGTGTATGTTGAGCCGTTGCTTGTTGTTTATCCTCCTTCATAGCTTCTGCTCCCCAGGAACACGAGCTGATCATTAAGCTGGCACTGACTCCTCTCCACCGCTGCAGGGGTCCACCGCGACTCCTCCCGTTTTTACAAAATTCGTATAAAATAAAGCAACGAGCCTCTTTCCTTTTATGTTTGCCAACTGCTGCAGAATGTAAAGTTCATTAAGGAACTAACTGTATACTCCCAACCCATTCTCAGATGTAAATGATTGACAGAAAAATGCCACATCACAGAAAAAGCAGACACTTACACATCGAGCAATTAAGTGCCACTAGTTACACTAAGTACATGGGTTGCTCTTGGTTTTGGGCAGTGGTCTGGTTTCTCTATTGTCGTGCAAATGAGAAACCTGGTGTCCGTAATCGGGGTTGGGGATTACAGAAATCCGATTAACCTGGCTGGTCTTCTCTTTGGCAAAGCCATTTTCTTGGCCTTAACCAGGTTTCTAATCAGCTTTCTCACATGTGCCTGACTTCATACAGAGAAAGTATCGCTGTGACAGCAGTGCAGTGGGATGGAAAGAAAAGATCATTACAAAGAAGAGATACAGCTTGGTGTTGAAAGACTGCATTTACACCTAGTCACTTTGTGCGTCCCGGGTGGATCAGATAGCTATCCATTCTTCAGACAAAAAGATAAATGATTGTACAATCAACATGTTTTTCTTTCAATTAAGGCAGTAAAATACAAAAAGCAGGCATGCATACTGTAATTCAGTGTATTTCTTTCTTGCATTCATTTCAGCATTTTAAATCTTCCATTCAAAATAAGGCCTGGGAAGGGTAAGAAAATGTGATTATTAAGTAAGTAGATCTATTACAGGTTACTATAGGGCATATAAGTACATTTAAACCAATTTCCTGCTTAACCTAATTTGTCTGAGTAAACTGGTTTTGTATTGTTTATTTGTTTAGAAAAAATGATGGCAGTAGAGGTCATGAGTGAATATTTGTAGATGTGGAGGAAATGTTAGGTGAACATATTACTAAATGAGCTTGGTGTATGTTTGTGGGGAGTGATGACGTCAGATCCTTGGTGTGAGATGGCTGAGCTGTAATGAGAATAGGGTGGGTGATGAAAAACCTTTAGAAACCAGTGGGACCTATGACCCCCTCTTTTGTTTCTCCCCAATAAAGGAATGAGGTATGGTCTTTTCAGAGCACTGTAGTCACATCAGTGTGACATGAAAGTTCACTTTTCAGTATGATGCAAAAGAAATTCGGCACTCGGAACTATTCTGCCTGTTGCGTTCAAGGACAGCCGTATCACTCCTGAGTCATAGTAGACAAAGAAAATTACTTTGCTACAAGTGCCAGAACTTCTTTCAGGTCTGTTTTCAGCTCTATCAGGAGTATGTCAAACATAGAGTCACCACTGTGCATCAGCCTATTATCACTACTTTTACATTTTCATTTCATAACTGAGCTGCCAGCAAAGATAAGACAGCAAGTCTCAAATGAAAAATGCAAGACTAAAAAAAAGAAAACAAAAAAAAACTACAAGGTCTTTTATTGTGAATGCTTTTGAACCGACACACTCATCCATAAGGACACTTCAATCAAAGCTTGAGTGCTTTGAGACACTTGTTGGTAATTTCAAACACTGTATTCATTGACTCATTGTAGCATGTGCTTCAATCAATTCATTTTCTTAATGCAGTCACTCACTTCCATCTCTGGTTTCCTTCAGACATGATGTTTAGAATTGAGGCCAAACAGTTCAATCTAGGTTTCGAGGGTTCAATCCAGTGATTCTTGTTTCTCACAGTCTGAGAATCCTTCATGTGCTGTTTTCACGGACATGAGGCTTCCATCAGGGCCAAAAAAAGTGAAGAGGTCTGAAAAATTTCCAAATGCACTGTAACAATGATACTGCAACATGATTTGATAATGATTTATTTCAATTTTTTTTTAATGTTTTTGTTTCATTAGAGTACATTTTGAGCTGTGTAAATTTTCACAGGCAGAGGGATTACTGTATATCCCCAGTGCATTAACACATTAAAACAAACATTATAAATTGGTAAATCATGCTGCATTTCTGTAGTAAACGAGTTCCTCACTTTTTTTTCTTTTTAATATTTAGCCTACAACTAGGCAAATAATTTAGATTAGTTTGGGTCATAAATGTGATACACTTATACATATGTATTAGTATATTATTATTTACATAACAGGTTTTGAGGTTTTGAATTTTCATAGTTACTTTTACATTTGAATTTAAAGTTTAACGGAAAATGCAAAACATGTAAGTGTTTAACTCTCAAAAATATGATACATTTGAAACGTGCCTGTCCCCCATGCCTCTCTTGTATTGCAGTACATTAAAGCTTTCTACAATAAGACATGGATTGAGAGATATGGGGAGCCCATCGGAGCAGAGACAGCCACCCTCCTCTGGTCCATCACAGTGTCCATATTTGCTATTGGAGGCCTTCTCGGAGCACTGTCCGTCTCCTTTATCATCAGAGTACTTGGAAGGTGAGTTGCCTCACATGTGGTCATAATAATAACATGTATCACGGCAGTGTAGCGGTCCTGGACCGATAGGATGAATTAAGAATGGTGGATTCGGCCAGAAAACTTTGGGCTTCACACAGGCTTTCAGATTAAACGAAGCTGACTCACTTTTAGCCGGTGCACATAACAATGGTGATGCTGCTATGGCTCAGCTTCAGTTCACAGGGTTGGATCCAAATGTGTAGGAATAAAGGACCTTTCTACGAGAAACTGAGTCATCATTCTACAGCATTCTGACATGGGCCAAAGTACTGCAGCTAAAACACAGTGATGAGAAACAAAGAGGATTAAGAAAAGACAATATAATCACTTTACTTTCATTGTAAGTGAGATCAGAATACAGAAAGAAATATCTATAACAAACAGCATGAAAGTCTTTGACCAGAAAATGATGAATTATATTTATCAATCAATAATTTTCATCTCTTGATTTGGCGGCAGAAACAATTTTACATTTTAAAATGATCTGGAAGTGCGACATTTAAAAAAAATGATCACGGTTCATCTTGAGGTGTACATTATGAAGTTATCGATTACTTTATTTAGTATTCACTCTAAAGCCGGAGTCGGCAAATAGGGGTCCATGGGCCAAATTGGCCCTCATGGTCTGGCTTGTCTAGACTTATTAAATAAGAGGAAGGACTGCAATTTTTCCTTTTTGCTCCTCCACCTTTTCTGGCTTGGTTCAAACATCCCAGGATATGACATACTATATATGACACATCTTTTTACTGCCTGGCTGAAAGTACAATGCTCCCACTTTTGGAGCTTTCTTCTCCTTTTTCTTTGTCTGGCTCTTGGTTCTCACTTTCTTTTATTACCCTCTAAACCTTATACAGTCTTTCTCCTTCCTCCAAACCCTTTAAATCACTGTCTGCCACTGTCACCTCATTGCAGGAAATGGAGGAATTCACAATGTACATGGGAACTTGCCATTACACAGAACAAGAAAAGCCACAATGACTTTTCTCAAGGGATTCTGTAATTGGGTTTAATACGACATCCCTGTAACACATAATACACTGCCTCTGTTTGGTATTAGATGAGACTGTCAGGCAGGTGTTGATTCAACTGCCCGACTCAACATTATTTTTGTGCTAGTATTCATGGTACAGGGGGGATACACCCGAAACCTTGCCACTACAGAGAGCAAGAGATTACATAAGCACAATGGCTAACACTGTGTCAGCCACTGCCAGTTACAAGCGTACAAACAACATAAACAAATAACTACGCTTACTGTTCTGATAAGTCTTCTATGTGCAGATTTTGGTGCACAACAGACTCCTCAAGAAACTCCTGAATCTGGGTCTGAATGAGGCTCAAACATGTGGCTGAGTCTCTTCGATGTTTCCTCCACTAACCACACTGCTGTTTCACCAGTAAACCTAGCGCAAGTGGTGGTGGTAGGCGGGGCATTAGGCCTGATCCAAAATGAGTAAGTAAGCGTAGATACAGTTACAGTTTTTTTTCCACCTTTTTTGTGTGGGAAAACCATGTTAAACAAAATATGAATCAGAGAGTATTTTTATATAGTTTACAACATGCCTAGAGAGGAACTTAAAGAACCATTTCCGTATGTGCTCAGTCATGACTCACCAAATCCACCGCAGAGGAAAACTGAAGCAGAGTTTATTTGTACCTCTGTCTGCGCTGATGTTTTCCCCATAGTTTGCACTTACAGACACTCAGGATCAGTTAGCGTATTGTGCTCATTATGTATGAAGAACTAGAACTACCCTTCACTTGTCTTTCCAGCTGCTGTAGTGGACCCAGTGTGACACTCATTAGTTGTTTTCCCATCCAACCCCTCATCTCACTTGAATGCTTGGTGAATGAGACAGCTGGTCCTATAAAGTGCTGGCAGTAATGAATGTTGACATAAATACTGAGCTGTCTTACTGTGGCTTTTATCTCCTACTTACCACAAATAAAGAGAGCTATCATGTTGCTTTGTATTTTTTATAAAAATGGCCCTGGAATTATTTCTGTTTTTGATATAAAAAAGTTACAGCCATCCATACGTTGCCTATATAAATGTTTAGGATAGTTTGCTTCAGACTGAGTGACAGTGGTTTGACAACTTATTGTGCACTGTGAGATCCAGTCTGGCAGCCAGTGTGATGAGTTTTGTCAGGTTTCAGCCTAGCTTTGTTGTTTCACTGCCCTGGTGAACGACTGCAGAGCTGTATGCCCCCCCCCCCCAGGACACACTCTGACACACGGACGTCAGTGCTCTGAAATAATATACGTTCAAACGAATCCATTATCCATTAATGATGAGGATGTCGGTCTCGGAGCAGGGAAAGACTTATGACGCTCTCATTCTGAGTCATTTGAGAAAATTAAGATGCCCTTAAGATTCACCTTGGATTTCTCAGGTGGCGATCCCCACTATGTTGATTAGGCCGAAACTTAAATTAAATTATTCATTCTCCCTCCATATTCTCTGCTCGACATCTGTGGGCCATCTGCTACTTTAGCACAATGTCTTGGAAAGGTTGAAATTCAGATGTCAGGGAGAAGAGTTGAATATATATCAGCAGATGAGGGCACATGGAGCAATCTAAAAGAGCAGTACTTCAAAGAGTGACCAAGTGGTTCATTAAAAGTTTTGCCAGTGAAGCTAAGGGAAATGCTTTTTTTTTTTTTTAATTCTTGAAGTCTGAATATTTCAACACAGATACATTCTTTATGATATAGATTTTGTATAAAGGTCAAAGTGGTTAAACCCCCACCCCACCCAGTAAGTTAGAGCTTAGTTAGATTTATACACAGTAAAGAGAAAACACATTTGTCTTTCTAATAAAGCAAACAATTGAGATTATGGTGCTACTGCTGTGGTGTCAGTGAGTGGATCTGAAATACATTGAAGTGCTTCCTTTGACAGGGTTGAGTGAGGGAGCCTTCAACTCAGTTCAAACCTAGTCTGCTCTTGAGACACTCTCAAGTGTGTAGGAGGAGACCTCAGTGTCAGACGCGCGGAACGATAAGACAAAACTGCTGTTAAAAACCAAACCAAACCAAAATCAACTGGAAAAAGCCCATTTTCCATCAACCTTTGACATTAGATAATAAAACAAATTTTTACTTTTAATCACCAACAGACCAATCATCTTAGCAAACACGAGGATTTCCTTAAATTGATCCTTCTTGTTGTAGCCTCCTAACAATCCTCAAGCCTCATCAATTTCCATCTCATTGATACAGGAGAGAGTTGGATTTGGTCTCCACTACTCAGTCCAACACTTTGACAATAAATGAATCATATCCATCATCAAATACTTTCACTGGGTGCAATGCAGTTCGAAAGCTACAGGTCTTTTGTTGGAAGCGATCTGAACAGATCTTCAGTCAACAAACACTATGGACCTTTGTGAGGTTTCAAGGGGCAAATAAGGCCTTGTTTTGAAGGCGTAAGTGGGGTCTTGAATACTTGCCTGGTATCATATTGTAGCTTTGTAGTCAGAAGTCAAATAAGGCCAATGAAAAAGCAAAGTTAAATCTGAAAGCCAGGCACAAAAACACCACAGTTGGTTGCTGATGTGAAGCACAGGGTGTTCATGGATATTGAACTTAAACTGATATACTGTATTTACTATCAACCTGGTACATAATTTGCAGGTTGTTCTTGATGTTCTCATATGAAATGTGATGAATTGTTCTGTAACCATGGAATTTGTGTCAGTTTCCCAGTGGTATTTACACTTTGCTGCCTGTTTCAGGGCAACATCCTATTAATAGATTTAGAAATGTTTGATGTTATGTGCACACGAGGGCTGCCTGAACACGCACCATTAGTTTTAGTCTCATATGAGAAGCGAAGGCCCAGATTCAGTCCTGCCCTTCAGGTTCTCTGAAGGAACCATGTTAATGGGCTGCATTCCTTTGTGGATTTGTACTTTTCCTCAGAATACACACTCAGTCCATCCATTTCTTTATCCTCTTGAAGCCATGAATGCCACTCTTGGTTATTGTTCTACATTAAAGCCCTTATGACCACTCTCATCTCTGCTAGTTTTGCTTCAAAACATCTAGTTGAAATGGATTAGAACTTGTATTATATTTGTGTAGGATGATTTTAACCTGTGCTAATATAGTAGACGTTCTCTTCTCTTACAGCATTTTCCAACCATTTTTTCTTTTTGACTGTAGAAAGGGAACCTTGCTGGCGAATAACAGCTTCGCTGTAATAGCTGCACTGCTGCTGTCCCTGGGTGAGAAGGCAAAATCTTTTGAGATGCTCATCATTGGCCGACTCATAATGGGGGTTGACTCTGGTAAGAGTTTATCTACTCACAGCTCAAAGTTTGATCAAAAGCTGTACAGACTTGAGATTGTCTCAAAAGCCTCTATTCAAACATGTGAGATGTGGGTCCTTTAACGTTGCCCCGTATTAAAGTTTCCAAACCTTAGACATGAAGGTAATTTGGCTTAAAAACCATATTTATCACAACAATGACATCACCATTTTACCATTTTAACAGTCTACACTTTGATCACAGCTAAACAGCCCAAGCAGCCTTCAAACAAATAAACACACATTTACCTGAGTTGCTGAACACCACCCCAGAGAAAGATTCAACTTTTCAAAAAATGCTCATATCTTATCTGCAGCTTCAAATGAGATCGAAACATTTGCAGCTCAATTTCAAAAGTGGTTTGTTAAGCTAACATGAAAATAACATTAATATTTATATATATATATATGTATATATATAGAATCGGCAGAGATCAAGGATCACTTAGTTGTCAGACCTGAATGCACTGATGATCAGTAAACAACACGACTTTGATTGCAGGTGTCACTTTCTCTTCTGGCTGCACATCTACAATCATAGAGGAAGAGCACAATATCAGTGCTTATTCATCCCTGTCATTTGTGGGTTATGTTGCCTGCAGACACACATTTAAGGGAGATGAAACTGTAGTTAAACTGTCAGACAGTAGCTTAACTTAAAATTAAACAGAAATGCAAGAAAAATACTTATTTTCTAAGTTGATTATCACAAAAGTTGTGTTTATTTGTAGAAAAAAGTGGAGCCTGAACTTTCAGGCAAGTTTGACGTCTTAATACTGAAATATAACTCGGTTTTGGTAATACCCCTCATTACATGTGCTTAACTCTGAATATACCCCATTGCAATCAGTGACGCATACACACATTCACAGCAGAGCACAGTCACTTGCTTACACTTTCATTATTAATGTTGACATTTTCCATTGCACAGGTCATCTGTATAAGTATCCATAGTGATGCCCCACATTTCTTGGCAGTTTAGTGTTTGTCAAATGTTGCTGGAGGTTGAATACTATCAGTGTAGGTGTTAGGCTTGTGGTTTTTCTGTGCTTTAACTCCTGCATTTGCACGATTTTAATGTCTTGTTTTATTCCTGGTAGGTATAGCTCTCAGTGCCCTCCCCATGTACCTGGGAGAAATTTCCCCAAGACACATCAGAGGGTCCATTGGCCAGTTCAACTCCATCCTGATCTGCCTGGGAGTGTTCACAGGACAGGTGCTGGGTCTGCCTGAGCTGCTGGGCCAGGTCAGTGTTGTTACAGATTATAGAAATTTACAGACATTTATGGTTAGCGGTTACTATTGCTAGAGTCAAAAAATCTAAATTGGGACAACAAAGTGAAGCCTTAGTGGAGCTAATATTGAGTTGTGCAAGAGACAACCCCCACAGAAATCTCTTTTTGTGGAGAAGATTTATTGACTTTGTAGGGGTCTGGAGAGAATTCATTGATTTTTTTTTTTGTTGACCTTAATAAAGTCTAAGTTTGCTTAGGGGCCAAGATCCAGCAAACACATAAGAACTGCAATTTAAACTACATTTCTATTTTGCCTACAGCCTTCAGCCCTTCTAGTTGCTGCAGATGCTGTTGATAGGTAATTTGTACTGACTCAACATTACATGTTGAATTTAGAGCTACTACCAGTCAAATGTGAACCCATCATGATTTAAGTGATGCTTTGACTCCTTTCGCAGCATTAGACATCTGTGGGTCGCCCAGACACTTGTCACATATTCCAGCCTACTCTACAAAGCTCATACAAACATACATGTAGGGAATAGAATAAGATTTATAATCTCCAGGTTTACTTCCTCTTAATAATAAACATGAAGAATAATGAAAAACAAGAATGAACCTGTGTAGGAAAACTGTTTTTTTTATCTACTGCAGAAGATCTGTTAAAACAATAATGGCCCCTAAAAATCCTGCTTTTGCAGCTGTCTAGCAAATAAAATTGCTGCATCCCCACCTCAAATGTTTTCAATACATTTTAATGCTTTAGTATTGCTGTGTGCAGTCAGAGGCGCCATATCACAACATACCCATCGTCTGTTTGGTGTAAATCTTTCAACATGTGCCATAATAGATTTTGTGTGAAGTGACTCTGTGAGTACTGTGGCGCTCCTTTGTGGTAAAGGGTAGCAGTCATGCAGTACTTAATTAATTCAAGAGAAATGCCAAAAGTTGTTCAGACGTTGAAGAGCTGTATCACGATTCAAGTTTCAACCTGTGTAAATTCATCTCATTCATTCAGTGTCAAATCAAAATGAAACTATGACATGATGAACATAGAAACTTTTGAAGGAGTTCACTATTAGCCACAATGCTGGGGAGTCCGTCGCATTTCAATTTTTGAGGGTCAAACTTTGTCGAAACAAATTTAAAAAAATCCGCCACAAGACACAACATAGACAAGGAACTCTGTCGGTGGTCTTCACCTATTTAGAGGAACATGGGTGCAGTTTGAGGGCCCAAATGTTCACATCTTAGACAGAGAGGACAGATGGTTTGAGAAAGTTGCAAAGCAGACCACGTCAGTCTGAAACCTGCACTGAACATTAGAGTAGAACTGCAGCACCAGCGGCATCGTTCCCTCGTTGTTTCAGCCAAGGATGGCTGCGGTGTCCTTAATCTCTAATCACAGTGCCATCTTGACATCCCATTGGTTTCAAAGCAATTCACACTTTAATTCTTGAGACTCTGGTAACTCTTACATATATGATATGTGAACTTGCGAACAATCTCTGCGGCTCTCATGTGACATCGAGGTGTGAATTAGCTATGAAGTTTTAAAGGCCGAGGACTTTCCATTAGTCAGTAGAGCTGATAAAGCCTCATGAGAGAGTGACATGACTTCTTCAGGTCCACAGCAGCTACAGTCCAATAGATAGTCTCATTTCGACCTGACATTCAAGGTCCTCCGTTCGCACATACTGATTTGCCATCCCGTTTTTGCTGGACAACTGAATAGTTCAGGCCATCTCAGCAACACGTCTTCCCCAGCCACTTGAGTAATGAACTCACGTTTGTACCTTGCACAGTGTGTGACAGGTTCTACCTGTCCCTTGTTTCAGTAAGATATCAGCAAGAATTCTCAGTCGCACTTTGTTTACCCTAGAGGAAATGGTATCCAATCCCCCCACCCCCCTTAACCTTAATGACCCACTTTACATAAGTTTAGCCATGTTGACTCGACCTACTGCTGAGGCATTTTTTATGACGATCGTGATCCAGTCCCCAAATATACAATTGATTATTCATGCGCTTGGCTCTCAGTTTATCTTTTTAGGGCCTAAAACAGACATTAGCCAAAGGCACATACACTTTGAAACCCAAATTTAGTTGTGTAATGTGAACAGAAAGCCAATGATATAACACGCTCCACTCCTGGCACATTCTATTGACTTAAGCTCACTGCTTACTTTTGGCACTGTTTTAAAAAATTAATGACTGAATGCAGTTCTCCTCTGAATTTCTCTCCCAAATTGAAAACATGCGGTTATATCCTTTGGCATAAATTACTGTCTATTATGTAAGAGTGACCTTCTGTTGCTATTCTTCTAGGGCTGTAGGCCAAATGTGTATATTACTATTAGGTTTAGTTTTCAATACAAATACTGTTTGTACTACTACTCCACATGAATACTGATTAGTTAAATATCCCTTTCAAACCAAAGCCATTGGGTGTCAAATTCACATTAAAAGGAAAATACATGATAAAGCTGTGACTACTCGATGCACCTGCCTAAATGCTGAAAATTAAAGTCAGTTAATTGAGAACTATTAATTTCCCTGATTGTAAAACAAGGGAAAGGTGTTTCAGATCTGTACAGATACATCTGTTATAGAATGAATAAATAAATGATAAAATCAGAAAATGCTGACGTATTGAGCAACGTCAGTTATGATCTGTCAAGCACTAGTGAGACCAGCGGCAGACAGCCTGTCAGGAGCACCAGGACATTTCCCGTTGGCCTGAGCATTGTTTAAGCCTGCGCCGTGCACGGTCTTGACGGTCACTTGACCAGTGATAATATGATAAGCAGGAACGAGTTGATGGGCCTCACCACAACGTTGCTGCTACTGTCAGCCCTATCTTTCTACAATGAGTTTCCATTGATAATGGCCATGGGGGGGGGGGCGACGACTGCCCTTCACCTCTCACTTCATGTTTTATTAATTTAGTGAAATAATATAATGATGCTGTGACTATAAAGTGCACATGTAGCCTCCACCTTCTCCTGTAATAACATGCAATTGCCAAAATTCTTGAAAAAAATTGAGTTGAATTGAACATATTTTTTCAGATTTGTTGGTCAGTCACAATGTTTTGTATTTTTTTCATCTGGATAACTTTCCTTCTAGATGAATATAGTGGCCAAATTTATAACTAGTCTGGTACACAGGATTGGCCCTACAATATTGGTCTGATGTTTGTGTGAGGATGGCCTGAATTACAGACCTAATTGAAATACATGTATCAACACTGGGCAGCTTCGTACAGTCAGAGGTGTAGAGCTACTGCACCGCCCCACTGCCTGCTTTCAATCTAATGGCGTGCTGGCAGAGTGAGACGTCATTGCTGTCATGCACATTAAAACAACATTAAATCAGTCCGTGTAATGCACTGTTTACATCACCATTCCCAACAAATATCAGGACATATTTTGATTGATTTTTCATGAGTTTTGTCACTAAATGAAGTTGGTGGTGTGCAGGAGCTTCAGATTTGACAAAGTAATAACTCACTGAAGCAACCATTAGCATTTTATTATGAAATGTCTGACAATCAAGTAAAACGAAGAAATAAAGAGTTTAAGAAGACTTGAGCACTTCTTCTTGACTGTGTATTGGTGAATCAGGTGAATGTCATTCACAAATTTAAATCATAGCAGCAGCTGCTTCTACATACGTACTGGGGCAAGATGGCAGAGGAGTGTGCAGAGTCTGGAATCGTTTGTAAACTGCAATTGTTACCTCATGGTAACATACTGCAAAGCAACAATCAACTAGACTGCATCCACATCCTGTTTTGTTTGGAGCTTATCCCTCCTGCTTTAACATATGTGCAGAAATCAGTACTGCACATATCCAGCTGCATTTGCTTTTATTCCAACAATGACGATGTGAGAGTGGCAAACATATTTCATAGCCAGTGAATTTTGGATGAATCTCCATATTTTCCATAATTTCTATAGGCCCATGCGTATCCTGCATGAAGGCTTGAGAACTGTTGTGCTTAATCTGCTTTCTGTTAGCTTTTTGATGTCTTTTCTATGATTTTCCTTTTCAGTGGAAAAGGAAAATATTATGAGTTCATATACCATGTTTCTTGCTGTGGATTAAAAAATGACTGTCACCTTTTAAGCCACTTGACTTTGATGTGTGACTCTTGAATTAATGCTTTAGGAAGTAAAACCACAATTTAATCTTCCCTTAACGTATATTTTCACTTTGACTTTCAACTGGTGAAAGAAAATATCAGTAATGTTTAGATTTCACTTTATTGTCTTCAATTGTGAATCCCCTCATTCATTCAATCATTCATGGTCTTATTTTCAGAGAATTATCGTTTCTTTTTTTTTTTCTAACCCTTTCACTTTGACATTTACACATGGGCATAGTGTCAGAGTGTCGAGCAAAGCAGATACTCATTTTTAATTTATGAGTATTGGTTTGTCCAATCCATCACTTCTACCTGCAGAGCACCTTTTATAATTTCATATGGAGCCGTATGTCTTCATGCAGCCATTGTTATGTATTCATATCACCTCCGTGATGCCCTGTCCTTGCCATTTGACGAGCGTCACAGACATATGTGACATATCTGATGATAATGCCACCGTGGTCTTTACTGGCCTTTGGTTATGAGACTCAAACAGGTTTCCTCTCACTGGAGGCTCCTTTTAATGGGATCTGGTTTAAGATGTCACTAAGATGTACAACGCAAAATGGTGATAAGCTTTGACAAATGATAAATATTCCAAGCTTCATGCGTAGCCACTGACCTTGTCCTAGTAGGGAAACGTGTTTATTCCAGCATTACAGCAGGAACAGGCTTTTAGCCAGTCTGTCACTGAACTCCCCTGAGACACTGAACTCAGCAGCATGCCTTAAACACAGCTCACACCACTAAGGTTGCATTCAGTGGCCTTAATAGGCCCTTATCTGTGCTCTGTGTCCTCCATCACACCGGACTGTTGCTTCAGAGGGTTGTGCAGATGGAAAAATTGATTGAGGATTGTTATATGTATGGGTGGTCACTGTAGTGCAATTTATTTTCCACTGTAGTGTAATTCATCAGACACCGGAGTGTTGTGGTGTTCTGAATGACTTTGATATAGGCCTGTACATATGGTGTGTGTGCTGTGTGTGTATACTTCCAGCTGTTTGCAGTTTAACAGTACAGTACACAGTATTATACAAACACCACATGATTAGTTGAGTGAACAGTTTTTTCAAATATCTCTTACTTGCGTGTCTTTTGGCTCTACATGGTTCCTGTAATTGAATATTAAAGTTGTACCTGACCTAAAACAAAAAGCTATATGAAACCTGTGGTCACATTTCCTTTACGTAAGTTAACACCCTATGTTTGCCTTTCGTGTGAAGTGTAAATCTCACATGGAATAGCAGTTCCCCCAAATATAAGACGGACCCCTTTCATGTTTTAAGAATGGGACAGCACACACCTGCGAGCGCCAACTGTCAAACTGCTCTTCAAAGAGAGTATCAGAGAAAGAGGCTTAAAGAGAAGGTGACACTCATTACAAACAGCTATGGGCAGAGGGATGGTGGGCTTTTCTTCTGATCCTGGTATTCCTGAGGCTGAGTTTCTGGTGACGTGAGGCTTTTACCAACAAGGTTTTCATTTTGTGAGAATGTAATGTGGAAATGGGGCTGTGTTTATCTAATTCACAGACATACAATGACTCCAGATATGTTTTTTTTTTCTCTCAGGTAATAGGTAGACTAATGGGCTGTGACGAGAAACAAAGTATAAAGGGAAGTTCCTTCCCCTCACTCATTTGGCAAAATGCTACCTGTGCAGGAACCATTTTTATACTTTTAGGAATTTAATAATTTGAGATGCCTCAGCCGGTACTGAATTGATAAAAATGACTCTTATTTACATACTACTTAATTTCACATAATATTTATAAAGATCAGGTAATCCAGAGGTTTCTATCATGTATTAGTCTCTAACCAGCGAAGTGGGTGACAGCCAGTTAAATCTCACTGCCCGCTGTGGAAATAAAGATTTAGAGCTGTTAGTGCCTGTACCAAACTTAGTGAAGATTAGTAGAGTGGGGTCATTTCTCACTTGGGGAATGGTCTGGCTATAAGTAATTACAGTTTTTTGCGAGGAATGTGGAGACATTGAAGTGGGATCAGTTCAGGGATGGATACGGTTATATGGATGTATGTATGTGTTCGTCTAGTGACCGGTCTTCCTATCTGTTTTTGTCTTCCTCTTCCTCGACCTCTTCCTCTCGCTCTGCTGCTTCCATGTTTGCAAAGATCTGACAAAAGCTCACCTGAGGTCTATATGTAATGCTAAGGCTCAGGCTGATTAGTGTTCAATTTCTGCATAAGAGTCTTCAGGTGTGTATGTGGGTGGTGCCAAATTCAGGTGTGTTTTGCAGTTTGCAAAACAAGTGTTTTCCCAATGATTGCAAGAATTAACTTTTGAACAAAGTGTGTAATGTAAGAAAGTGTGTAGTGTTTTTGCAAGTGTGCGTTGTAGAATTGAAAACAAAGTCTAAAGTAGAAAATGTGTTTTACTTTTGGTTCCTTTGTTTAAGGCATGTTTTCAAAAGTGAAGGTATTGAAAACTGTAAGACTGACCTAACACAAATAATATTATCTCGTACGATTGGATACATCAAAGATGCGGTCCACCTGACCTTTCCATTATCTCTATCTGAGAACTTATCTGTTCACGCCACCCCCCTCTATGGCTATGTGGTGGACCTCCTGCAACGGCAGCCATGGATTCATGAAATCCACATTCTCCTTTGTTTCGTTCCTCTCAGCGCCAGACAACAAAGATGTGTTTCATCCTTTGCGTTTGTTCAGTCACAGTATGCCAGTGTGCGCCCTCCAGCCTCTCCATTCTCACCAGAGGTAATTGGAAAAACGACAAGGCTGTTGGAATACAGCAATAAACCCTTTGTCTGCTTTGTTTAGTTCATTGTAATCGAGTGTCCCTCTAAGTCGTGGATGGGCCTTCTGAGCTGTGGTTTCTTTCATCATTGTGAATGATGGGCTCAGAGCCAGGCTCACCCAGGTTGCCACGGTTAAAAACAGATATTGGTAGGACATGCATTTAGTTTGTACTGCAGACAGGACAGGACTGACACAGTGTGTGTGTGCGTGTGTGTGTGTGTGTGTGTGTGTGTGTGTGTGTGTGTGTGTGTGTGTGTGTGTGTGTGTGTGTGTGTGTGTGTGGCTCTTGCTGTCTGTGTGTCTGTCTGTCTGTGTGTCTGTGTCTGTGTGTGTGTGTGTGTGTGTGTGTGTGTGTGTGTGTGTGTGTGTGTGTGTGTGTGTGTGTGTGTGTGTGTGTGTGTGTGTGTGTGTGTGTGTGGGTGGTCCAGGTTTTACTCATGTTGTGCGGGGCTAAATCTGTTCACACAGTCACATTAGAGGGACTTATCTTCCTTATGGAGACAAAAAGCAAGTCCCCATAATGTTAATTATGTCATTAAATTTAACGTGAAGATGTGTTTTAAGGTTAGGTTAAGGGTTAGAGTGAGAAAGTAGTAGTTATGGTTAAGGTGAAAGCAAGTCACCCAGAAATTAATGTAAGTCAATGTAATGTCCTCTGAAGTCATGGAGATGCGACTGCATGTGTGTGTGTGCACGTTTGAATCGGAGAAAACTTCTTTCTGCACCTGCAAATGATCATACTTTAGTGGTATGGTACTGTCAAGTCAACTACTGTTTTCTTTGTTTATGCGCAGGCCACCCTGATTATTAATAGTTGTATGTGAATGTAGGATTTTGACAGCACTGCCTTCTGCCAGTGTTCGACATATAGATCTACATGCTAACAACCTGCTGTGATTAGCTTTCAGTCAGTGTTTTTTTGCAACAAATGCCTATAATAAAAATATAATAAATAATATAGTAAAAATGATTTTGAGTGAAAAATTTGTGAGTGAAGTTAAGATCAGCAACCTGTACTACACTGTAGCAGAAACAAAAAAAAAAAGAAAATTCTTCTATAAAGCTCAGACTACAGAAATCAATGCTCATAGAACAGAGTTAGATTCTTTGTCTGTCGGAGCAGCCGCTGAAAAGCCACTCTCATCTCCAGCTGTGATAAGACAACCCACAACTCAGAATCTGTGAGACCTCAGGTTTGTGCAGAACGCTTACATTTACACAGCTCACATGGGATTTAGTGCAGAGAGGGTCATAGTGAAGAGTTGGACTGTTACCAGTGTAGACATGCCTGTTTTACCTGTCAGAGGCAAAAAGGCATATTTTATTTTTTTTCTTATAATTGGAGAAATATCTCTAAAGGGCAATACACAGAAACATAATTAAGCTCAAAACCTCCTCAAGATAACAAGGTAATGAGTGTAATGACATTCGTTAAATGTTTCTTTTTTTCCCATCTCATTTTTCACCATTAAATTAGATTCATTAGTGAGTCATACTAAAGTTTTTTAGTAATGTAAACAAGAAACTGATGCAATATTGATATGGGAAATATTAATATTTTTTAGAGATGAGCAATAAAATGGAGGAAGTGAGCTTACTTTCATTAATTGTAGAGTTGTACACAATAACAGGCTTTTCTACAATAGTGAAATCTGCCTTTACCCATAGCCATTTAATGTACAAAAATGCAGTACAGCTTTTGTATGGCTATCAAAACACAGGACACAGGACAAGGTGGACAATGACTGAATATACACAGAAACTTAAACTTAAATTAATGACATTATTTAAATTTACAGTCTCATATATATAATCACCTAGTAAATGTTAAGCAACCAAGACAGTATTTTTATGAGCTGAGAGCTGACATTTCTCTCCAAAAGGCACCTCAGATACAAATATTCCTGTCCCATTTCAATTGAAATCATTGAGAATAGATTTGTTAAAGAGATGGAGCTGTGCATCCTGTTGTCTTTCCTAAGGGGAATGGTTTATCTGAGGTATACAGACATATGTGATGGAAATCCTGTAAGCTGATGGAAGAAAGTTTGGGAGACCCTGTATATCTGTTCTACTTGGAGAAAACTTTTTGACCTTGTGACACTAAGACAAAGCTCTTTGTTATGGCTGTTTAGTCCCACCACCGGAGACTTAACTTATCATCCTCTACGCATAGGGTCTATGCTATGACCTTGGTTGCTATGGGAACTGGCTAGCTGAATGCTATGTCTTCTCAGCCATCTTAGAGACAAAGAATTGCTGTGTCCCAATTCCGGGGCTGCATCCTTCGGAGGCTGCATTTGAAGATTGATTGTGTCACAGCGGCACGACTAGGCTGTCCCATTTCAAAGACTCCATCAAACGTGGCCTTCTTTTCCGGGGAAATGGAGGCTCCAACGGGTGGATCCTTTGTGGCCCAACCTATCCCAAGATTCATTGCATGTTGGTCATGAAAATAATATGGCAGCAAACAAGGCTGACAGAGAGTCAGAGGATAACACTTTTAAATGTAATTATTGGGTTTCAGCGCAGTTGAACAGCTAATGCTCTAACTGTTAAAAATCCAAGAGCCTTAAAAGTAAAAAAAAAAGTTACGTATCGTTGACACCGTCTCATTTCAGTGCGGTCTCCACGGTCTTTGACAGCTACAAAGGCCACGTCTTCATGGACCACGTCCTCAGAAGGATGTGGCCACTGAATTGGAACCCAGCTCATGATTTTAGGGCCGACTTCTAAATGACCTGTGGACTCTAATGCCCAATACTGTTTAAAGACCCAGAAAAGGAATAATCGTTAAAGAAGGAAAAGCCCCTTCACAACATACAGCATGACTATGTTTTTAAAGTGTGTAAGTCAAAGTGTGACACACCATTAATGATGACTGTGTGATGTCAGGTCAGTGGCCTTACCGTTTGATACTGGCTGATCCTCGCACTGCTCTCAGCTCTAATAACTAGCAGATGAGGATGATGGCTACAATGTTTGTCGGATTCTTTCAGAACATTCAAGAAATACATTTGCAAAATGACATTTTTTATTTGTTTATATATTCTTTTCAATTAACCTTGAATTTACCTCAGAGAATGTCCTTATTATCAATCCATTACAGTAATATACTAAAAAAAATTCTCATACCCATCCACCCCATGTTTCATTCTAGATAAAATTTTCTCAAATGAGCCGAACATGCCCTGAATGAGTAATCCATTCATAAAATGATGGCTCCCTTGGAGTCTTCCAGCTCCATTATACAAGTCTGGTGCAACAGTCTGCCACAAGGATTGAAATCAAAATTATTCGAAAGATCACAAATGCAAATAAATTTGTGGACTTTCCTCCTATAGAGTTGTACCAAAGGGCATGCCTGAAGTATATTCATGAATTCAGGTTCAACGGTCCGCATTTTCTCTGAGCTACAGTTGAGACGTCTTTGTGCGACTGCAATAAAAACAACTTAATGTTTTAAACTGATCTAAATATAAAGTCAAGTATTTGATATTCTTAGCATCCCAATCTCCATCTGCAAATGAGTACCCCAGATCCTTCTCCCATATCTCCTAAAGAGCTTCAAATTTGAGTAGGGATAAATAATTGAATAATAGGCTGAAGCCTCATGTCCTGTACACTTGTAATTTTGGCGAGTAAGTCATATTCATGAGGTAATGTTCAGTCTGACTTTAAAATCAAATCTAAAAGATGCTTTAGTTGTAGATGTTGACAGAAATTGACTCTGGTGCAGGGAAACTCGACTGAATGAGCCAAGTTTCTCCTTCAAAAAAGATCCTCCTAGAACTTCTATATCAACCCAAACTTTCCAAAGAAATGGATTTTTGTCTATCCTCAGTGCAGGTACTGGATTGTATATTAAGATGTAAATTGTTCTTAGCAGCCTTAGATACTGTATTGCAGACAGCTTGTAGGTGTTACGTAACGGTTAGACAAATCTAAGGAATAATTGATTGATAAAAAGGCAACAGGATATAGGGGGCCCCATTCACATTCATACCAAGGGAGAGCCCTTTCTGGTGGAAGTGTCCATTTTGATCTATCCTAGACCTCCTTGTCAATTTAGACCTGGATCTTCTCCAAACACAACCTTAGACATTTCCCACTCCACAACAGAAAATGTTTTAAGACCTTATGATGATGTGAATTGGCAGAGGTTGAAGTAAATAATTCACTTAGTTAAGCAATCCATTTGAAGGACATTAACCCATAATGATAATAACGACCACAGTATCTCTTTTTTGAGAAGGGTTAACATTTTTTTCACATTTTGTTTATCTTATTGATGCCCAGTTATGACAGTCCTTCTACAGTTCTTCTACAGGTCATTGAACTGACCCCACTCAAAATAAATGTTTACGACAGTACGGCTTTAGACTTAGACCAGTTCACTCTGTAGCTCCACAGCTTGGAAAATGAATCATTATATTCAAGAAAAGCTGGTTTTCACCTTAGTGAACCAGTGCATAACCATAAAATATTTTGTGCGTATAACATTAATTTATGTACTGAATGTCCAATTGTAATACCTGAAATATTTGAGTTAGTACCACCAGAGGTTCAGGGGCCAGATTTTGACATTTTTGAGTAGAAAGACAGCTATGTTTTCCAGGAATGATAATTTAAAAACCAAAGTTATCTTGACTCAGGTGCTCCTTGCTGTTGTAAGATATGTTTTGAAAATCATTGAAAAGACCATGTTTAATGCCAGCTTCCCTAAATCTACCAATCTTTGATACATATTTAGTCTCTTTTGGCATTTTATGAAGAAATCAATGTGTAAAGGAACAGAAGCAACAGCATCCTTCTGACTACACTCATGTTTGGCTATATGTCTTCTCTGCATCTCTGCAGTCTATATTAGTATATATTTAGTTTTCTGAATTCCTAGGATTGATGATGTTTGGGGTTTGCCTCGTAATCAGCTGATGATTTCATGCTTCACTCGTCATAGCAGTAAATGGGAAAACTGTCGACTCAGTTTTTGATTTCATCGCATCTGTTGAGACGGGAATGCCCTTGACCAAAGTCAGTTCCAAAACAATTAGCTAGCCCCTTAAAAAGATCATACATACGGTAACTTAATCTACAGTTCTGAGTTGCCTAACAAAAATGATGATTTTGCATTTTTTTATTTGTGGGGAGGGGGGAGCCAAAAAAATGGTGTATTCATGTTGTATTTAAATGATACTAATCACTGCTGGCAGAAATTCTTAATGAGAGAATGATGTGCATCCACTTTTTCCATGAAACGTCATACAACAGCTGTAAAATAAACCAGTTCTGTCCAACCTCTTTGTACTGTATGGTGTAGCTCTTCTATAACTGAAGCTTTGATCTAGCTCTTTCGTCGATCTTTTGACTGCAGGAGTCCAGGTGGAACTACCTGTTTACCTTCCTGGCGTTGCCGGCATTACTCCAGCTCTGTGTGCTGCCCTTCCTCCCGGAGAGTCCTCGCTACCTGCTGATGGAGAGGAGGGATGAGGCTGGAGCAGAAAGAGGTATTGCATTCACTAAAAGAAACATGTGCCTCATCTCACTGACAAACAGGCTGCCACACTAGGCTCTGTTGTCTCAAATACATTTGTGCTTGTTACATTTTAAGAGCAACAGTCACATCCACACACTTCTGGAGAGTGAAAAAAATGATTCTACAGTGGTAAGAGTGTCACTGTACAATTGCACAAAGTACCATAGTATATCTGCAGGGGAATGATAGAATTGTTTAACAAGACCAGAGACTCATGACTTTCCCATTGCGGAGATTTGTGGCTTTTACAGTAGCTTATTTTACCACTGCTCTGTTTTCACAACTGAGCTTCAGTGTACAAAACTCTTAAAGGATGGATTCATAATTATTTCAAAACTGTCTTAAAACAAGAGTCAGGTGCCCTTATGAACACTGAAGTGGTATAATCATTCGCTCAGCTCATATTGGGCATTGTTTTTCAATTCAGTAAAAAGCTAAGGATGCTGCGATCATAGAGTATTGATCACATATTTTTGATGAAAATCAGCTGATCAGGACATTGCTCAATTCTCGGAATACAATTTATTTCAAATATAATAAAAAAAGAAAAATTTTACAATGTCATTTTTCTGATTACTGTCAAAATATTGCAACGTGTCTCTGTTATAATAGTATAAATTGCAGTTTAATGCCATAAAGCAGCATTAAACTTTAGTTTAATAACTTTAGCTGACTGTATTTTAAAGATGTATTTAAATTACCATGGGTATACAAGGCCCTTTAAAGATATAAGTGACTGAAATATCTGAGGTTTAATGTTTTGTATAAAAGCAGTGAAGTACAATCACAATAATAATTTTGAGTTGTATGAATATGGGACTTACTGTAAAGTCAGATTGTACACTAAAACATCCAAAGTTTTCAAATTTACGCCCCAGTTGGACTGGATTTACTGTATGTCTCTAGGGGAGGTGGGATGATTTTAATCCCATCCGGAGCATGTATCAGGGTGATTTTTCACTCCCACCTCAGTAATAATTACAACCACAATTCCCTGCTGTTTTTCGGTGAACTCGCTGGTCCCTCTGTAATCGAAATTCTGCCCAGAGTGACGTACTTGTATTTAAAAGTAGATCTTGAGTTCTTGTCCTTCTACTTTTTTCCCTTTTTTATTTATCAGCTCAGTGTGAAACCAGACTTTTGTTTGAAAATGGAGTGAGTCAAAAATGATTTTGCTGCCTATACTTCTGTACATTTTGAAAAATGGCTCAATTAAAAATATACTAAGCTGTCAGTCGATGACTTTGATGGTGAAGAAAACTTAAAAACTTGATGATTGTTGGAAAACTTTTGAAGCGTCTTTTATTTTATGATTTCTAAGTGGATTTATGGATGTATGTATGTATATTCTATGTACATATATGTTTCATGTCTGTTCGTTAATATTTGACGGAATTATGGCCCCAGGAAGGGAATGAGCCAAAGCAATTATGCCATGACCCATACCTTGTTTTCCAACTCCTTTCAACCCTTCACTTTGCAGCTGCTTAGCCCAGCATCAATGTAACCTATGTGAATCAATTTAGGCCTGTTCTCCCAACTCTCAACTAATGTATATACATTCTCATCAACATTTTTAAATTTCAGAGACTTTATATGAATAACCATAGTGTGGTCTTGTCAAATGTTAAAAAGCGAAGACATAAAACAGCATGGGGTAGAGGCATACCTCAAAGTGCATCTGTTAACGAAGCATGTAGCAAAATGTGATGTCAGATATGACTTTGATCAGTTTTCTCTCTGGGGTGTTTTGAGCTCTTTGATGTCTATGTCCATACATTATAGATGGGTACTCTCTGAAGGATTAGTTCTTGTGTTCTATGTAGAATGGAACATCCTGTTTGTTTCTTTTGAGCTCAAAGTTCAGCGAGGTCTCAGTGTCACAGAACTTTAGATGAAGCAGTACTATTCATTCTGTCCCTATACTGATTTTAACAAATAATCTGGACGGTTGGGTTTGCGTCACTTCTTTCACTTTTACTGAAAATTATATATCCAAAACACATTATACATGTAACATAGACTGGCTTGTCGACAATCAAACTGCATTAACAAAGAGAGAAATCATTCAGGGTCTGATTACAAGGCATTTAAATGTAGTTGATGAAATTGCCAGCACTGCACATGGTACAGTATGTGTGACTTTATGATAGCTCGGTGGCATCTGCTCACCTGTCTCATTCATTTGAAGATAATAACCTATTAACAATACCTGATAGAAACCTAACATGATATCAAGAAGAATACATTATGCTTACACCACAGGTGTCCCCTATAGAGCAGAATCTTCTTTAAATCAGATTTTGGCACAACGTACACCAGCAGGAATGAATGAGGACCAACTCCTTTTGCTTTGAATTGCTTGAGGGAAATCTCTCCATAGGAAATTGGATCAAATGTACAGTAGAGGCAGAAGTTATTTTATATCTTACAAACAAACGCAAGAGCTAAAGGATAAGTCTTAAAGAGCTCCCACTAGTTATTCTGGGCAAGAAAGGATGTTTTAGAAATCATGAAAAATGTTTTCTGACACATTTAATCTGGCATGGCATCGTCACTATGTACATCTACAATTGATCATGGCAGAGTTACTGCATGTTTATTTTGCTTGGCAGCTCAAAAACAGCATCAGAAACATTAAATAATTTCCCATTATGTCCTATTTATGTTGTGTTCTATTAACATGTGACCTGTTTCTGGTGATCTTATCTGGATAAGGAACATCTTATCTGGAGAGATAGATCACTTTATTAATCTCAAAGGGAACTGGCAGTGTTTCACACACCACTTCACATAAATCACAAAAACAACGAGGATGTAGCAAACAATACAATTAAAAAATATACAATTTTATAAGGATAGAATGACAAAATGACAAAAGAAAAACCATTGAGACTAGGTAATGTATCTAGATATAGATCACATAAATGGGGCCTTATTATCCACACTAAACTAGTGTCCCATAGCCAGACCAATCACCACAGCCAGATGTTTCTGAAGTCTTGGCAAAGTTTAATTCGGCATGCTTTTTTAATTTGTCTTTTTTAATTCTTTTTTTCCCATTTATTAACCTGGTTTAGCATTCTAACTGAGGAAAAAGAGGAAAACGTGTCTCAGTTTTTGCAGGATCATTATACACTGATTTTCTCAAAGTAATCTTACTCCTTGTTTTAGACATTATAAGTCTTCCAAGTCCAACTCCAAAGTGCTATTGTTGGAGTCCTAGATGTACTGATGAGATGCTTGACAACTAAAGTCATGTTACTGTGATTTTGAACAAACAAGCATTTTTATAGGATGATTGCTCTTTTCCTATCTTCAGAGACACAGTTCAGTTTTAGTTATTATGAAAGTGTTGCAGACTTTTCTTTTTCTTTATTTATTTTTTTATGATGAATGTCTGTTATAGTGTCTCTTTGGAAACTATAATTCTAATTTTATTCATGGCTGTTAGTCGTCAAACTTTATTGTTAGAGCTGTTGGAATTCAAGGACGGTATTTGTACTTCTCTTGATGGAACACTTATTTTTAGCTCACTTTCTCTTTTTGCCATCTGTCTTTGTTCTGCTCTCATCAAATAAATAATTCCAACCTTGAGTCTGTTCAGCAAAGTAGATTCAAGAAAATGTGTTTTTTCTTCTCTTTCTTTTTAACTGGCACAAAACGACAATAAGAGAAGCGAGCAAGTAGAGAACTTTATTAATCAATCAAGTAATAACAAACGTCAGCATGGTGAGTTAAAACAGTTGGTGGACATATTAAGGTATCTTATCAGGTATCAGTTTATGCTGAATTTTGATTCTAGTTAATGGCAGCTGCTGTGTTGTGGTAATATAGGGTTGGAAAAATGTGTCTGGTGCTTCATGCCAGCATTAGACAAGTGGTCACAATGACTGGCCGTGTGAATAGCTCCCTGAGATTGAGATGAGAGGTTGGTTAAAGGACATCCCGCCTAAACTCCCCTCACATTTTCCCGATGACATTTTGCTGGCACGAGTCTGACCAGCGCTGCAGATCCATGTTGCTGGCTTGTGTTACAGCACTGCGGTGGGGGGAATTGTTGTCAACACACAAATCTTGAGGGGTGGCACTGCAGTGTCCAATTATCATCATATAGTGTCAGACGGGAACAGCATGTTCTCTTGCACCCCATCTTGTCTCATGTCATGTCGAATATCTGCAGCAGTCCTGCCCTCCATTTAAAGGTTACAGAGGTTGAGGATGAAACGAGTTTGTGTACTAAAGGCTGTCAGTGTGATTGCAAAACTGCTCTTAATTTTAGTGTTGCCTCCACAGTATTTGGGATTTCTGAGTTTATCTCCCTTTTTAGTTCTGAGCTTACCAATGACTACAAAGCATACATTTACTTTTAACCATGCCACGACTAGAACTATATACTAAAAAAATATGACATGAAGTCTCATCTTCTCAGCACACTAATCCAATCATAAGTCATCGTGCATTACACTGTGTGCTTGCTTCTTTTGTTTTTCTCTTCTCTCTATATTTGTAGGTAGGCAGGGTATCAAGGTTACTGGTCTCTGACTTAGAGTAAGGCGTGGGATTGAATCCACAAGTTTTACTACTTTTTTGGCTGGCAGTTTCTGTATGGTTTCAAACTCCCTATGAATAAATGTTCTTTTTCTTTTTTCTTTCTCACTTATTTTGCTATCACTCCCATTTTTGCCCCATCAAATTACCCTACCGTTGCTATGTTATCCTTTCTACATGTTTGTTGCTCTGGACATTAGCATTTCAGCCAAGCTAAATGAAAGAGGCTGGAGATATTCTATATTTTTGTTATTGCTAACAAATCCCATGAAAAGACAAAAACCAACAACCAATTTTGCAATGAACATGGGCACTGCTGTTTGCTTTGATTCAATCAAAACGCACCATTCAGAGCACCAAAATGTGTATCAATCCCCAAGTGAAAATTTTCCCCAACAAATGCACTATTTAATCTTGCATGGGTAACATTTATGAAAAGCGACACTGCCCAGCTGATACAGAAAATTGCTGGAAATGACTAACCCTTTTTTCAAAAATGAAAATATACATTTGTGATAAAAGATGTACATTTATATCTTCATTGGGAAATAGTGGGTCTGTAGCTGAGTGCCACAGGCATGATATGGAAATTGATGGTTTTGGTCTAAAGACACCACCATTATCCAAAAATGCCTCCACATTAAGTGTCTAGCCAGTCACTTTCAGAGCTTCTGTCAGTCCGACGGTCAGGCTGTATGGTCCTTTAAAGGTTCTTTGTTCCGCCACATCCCTCCACCTTGTGGCACTGCGAGGGCTTAGGCTACCACAGCGACATGGAAAGGAGCCTCACAGTTCTCCTGCAGGGAAAATAAAATAGGTTTCCTCCGTGGGGACAATGTCGCTGTTCCAGAGCCCATATTCTTACACACATCAATATCATGTCACACCAGTGACATTGACAGCCTCAGTATGAGTCTGGATTAAAGCAGGTTTCCATATTTTCTGCCGGCAGGGAGAGGCAAAAGAATAGTCATTTACATGTGCTAATCTGTGTACTAATTACCTAGAGGTAAGATGTCACTGATTGGTGGGGGGTAACTTTTTCAGATTACAGAAGATCACTCTAGCGAAAGGGGTGTTTTCTCTCTCCTGTCCATTGTATTATGATTTTTTTGTGCCATTTTCATTGTTGCTTGATGCTTGTAAAATAAAATAAATATACATTTAGGAAATTATAAAACCAAACCAAGCGTTAAGGTGAACCCTATGGTGGCCTTCAGGTAATGTAAAAATGCAAAACGCCCTCTCTTAAAGCCAGTTTTTGGTTTGTCCACTCTGGGCTACAGTAGAAACATGGCGGTGCAACATAGCGGCTGCCGTTGAAAAGGACCAGCTCCCTATGCAGATATGAAAGGCTCATTCTAAACTAATGACAACACAATGATTCTTAGTTTCAAGTGATTATCCACTAATGAAAACATAATTATAATATTATATAAAAGACTTAAGGGATGAAAACTAAGTGGATGTTTTTGCAAATGCACATCTGGTTAACCGAGCCATTTGTGTGTATTTGTGTGGTAAATGGTAACTGTGAATTGGTCACATTACATGGGTTAGCTAGCTAGCTAACACATAGCTAACATTAGCACTTGTTCAAGCAGACGTCTGCCAAACCAAGACAATGTTAGCTAAAAGTTAACGTTAACCCAACCCAGTTTGAGAGTTCCAGGTGAACTTGGGGAAGCCGCTGCTGTAAGTGTGCGGTCAGAAGCTTCTGAGTGGACAGTGGGTCAGGAGGACACACTTTTCTTCTCAGTGTCAACACAACTTTTTTGAATGACTTTGCTCATTGTTTCAGTACCAAAGTTTCAGTTTTTTTTTTTCAGTTTTGTTTTCAAAGCCAAATTTTATTTTCCAAAATCTAAAGTCACCGTCCAGGCTCTGTATGCCACTCTTTAGTTTTAGTTATTTGCTTCCGAATACACTGCGTAAATATCAATTAATGAGAATTTTTATTTTTAATTGGGTTTTAGCACAGACCCCATTCAAATCCTGTTCACAGCTTAAACAGCTGTGTTTGTACCCACACACTAAACACATGTACACATACATGTACACACACACACACACACACATACACACGCACACACACACACGCACACACACGCACACACACAGTCTTCATGCCTTACAAATGTTGCACCATGCAGCCCTAGAGACCATGGACCAGGCTTTAATTTGGCAGTTCTGTCTGTCTCCTGTATGGTAACAGTCCACAGTGTGTGCCATCCAACTCCCACATAATGACCTGTTTTCAGCAGTCCCTGTCGGTGTGAAGAGATTTGCTTTTCTGGGTCGTGTCCTTAACCTGTACCCACCTCGACTTCCCATAACACCAGGGATTCAACTTTACAGGAGAAGGGATTAAAGTGAGGAAAGAAATGTCTTAACACCCACTTATTCCCTCAGGTACATCACATTCAATTGGTCCAAGTTCAAACATTGTTCAGCTGGCCAGGTGGCAGATAACAGCTAAAAGCCTAGTTAGCTGTGCACACATAAATCTAAACTGTGTGTGCATTTCTGATTTAAAGGTTTGTCGGGCCTTGTGACTGAGAGAAGAATACAACATTAGTCAATTGACAAGGTCTGTCTATCTGACTATTTATCTACTGTTTAAAGTGAATGACCTAAAAATGGATGCTATGGATTCCTGTAATTTATTTGTGTTTGTGACCAATACAATGGTTCAAGGTTTGTCTGCATTAAGCTGAAGGGGCAACAGTATAATAGAACATTTCACATCCTTAAGTGACAGTGGTTGTCAGACAGAGAGGGCGAGTAATATTGTGTTGATGAATTGTGTATCCCAGAGGAACCATTTACAGTGAGAACATGACAGGACCAGAATGTAGCCTCAGGGTATGCCACAGATCATTTAGACTACAGTTCAAAGGTACCCTGTGGAATTGTCTTGTCAACAAACACAGTTACATACGTTGTTCTCATCAACACACATTGCGTGTGTTCTTGAGGGCTAACAGATGTGTAGAATGCATTTCTGTCCACAGTGAACATTTTTAAAGCCAGTTTGTCTTTCAATAATTCAAAACGTCATCAAAATGCTGCTAATTAGCAGTTTTACTAGTTAATAACATTTAACTTGTAACAGAGCTATTTTTTTTTAAATAATGAGAACATAAAAGGTGAGATTAAACGCAGCCGATATTTTACTCGCTAATGTTCTGTTTAAGAAAGATCTACATTTAAACAGGTCCTACAATTTCCCAGTGGCCTGAGGGTCGTTTTGTCCTGTGCTGTGACCAGGGATTATATAACAAGCGGGAACAAGTTGATTGACCTCTTGCATCACCTCACCTGTGTATGACGGCTACCTCACTGAACTGCTTCGGCTCGCAGTGTGTCTCCACAGTGTTGCTGCTGCGTGGCTGCTACTGGCAGTACTATCTTTCTACACTCAGTTTGCTTTTGATAATGGCCATCAATAACAATAATCATCCATAGTTGATAAGCGGTCTGAAAAGGGAATACATGTAACCAGAAAGCAGTCACATGATTTTTTGAGAGAGAGAGAGCGAGCGAGCAAGCACTGGAAAACTAGTGCCCTTCACCTAATGTTTTATTAACTTATGAACATAATATAATTTTAGCCTGCATGGGGTTTGTCCTATGACTGTATAGTGCACATGTAACCTCCACTTTCTCCTGTAATAACATAAAAATTGCTAAAATGCTTTAAAACATATTTATAATAAAACATATTTTTTCTTATATTTGTTAGTCAGGCACAATTTTTTTGTATCTTGTAATCTGGATAACTTTCCTCCCAGATGAACACAGCGGCCAAATCACATCAAATTACATCAACAAATAGGGTTTGCCTACAAATTAGTGGTCTGATGGTTTGGATGAGGAGGATGGCCTGAATTATTGTTTCAGTTCACATCTGTCTAAGTGGGTGTAACAAGTTGATCCAGTTGTGCGTAGGTTTCTCCGTTTGCATTGAAATGAATCCTCAAGTCCTCTGATTTCAGCATAATTGTTGTAAATATTTTCAACCCAGTGTTTGTGTGTGTGTGTGTGTTTGTGTGTCAGCCTTCCAGAGGTTTTTGGGGAAGACGGATGTGTCTGAGGAGCTGGAAGAAGTCCACGCAGAGGCTCGAGCTCAGGACAACCTACACACCGTCTCCGTGTTACAGCTGCTGAAGGGCCCGGCTGTTCGTTGGCAGCTCATCACCATCATCGTCACCATGGCGTGCTATCAGCTCTGTGGCCTCAACGCTGTAAGCTACAGCTCATATTTCACTTTTGTCTGATTTTCACTGGAATCCTGTTCCTTATTTTATCTTACAGGACACTTGATTTAAAAAAAGGGGGGGGGATTATTGGATTTTAAAAGTACTTTTAATACCATTTCTAGTGCAAACATTGTCTGTATCAGCTAGAGAAGATGAAGGTGAAGATGCTCTGTCACACCTGCAGTTACACCTCAATTAGTTTTGGGCCTTGGTGGACAGTGCAGTGACAGGAAGGTGAAAAGTGTTTCCTCTCCTACCCGAGAGACTCAAAGAGTAATTCTTTTGCCTTCTTATCAAACCATGCAGAACATGCCCAGTTCATTGTTTCCTTGATGTTAGGAAGTGCTATCTTAATTAGGGGATCAGTGCAATATACTTAAAGCGGCATTGTTTGATGTTTTTGGACACATGGGGATAGCAAGCCAAGTTGAAAACACAGAACTGGCATGTTGTTACCTTACAGAGTATCTAAGGTGAATGCGTGTTTATACATCCAGATGGAGCAACTTTAGCATTTATCCGGAGTCGACAAATACAAGTCCAATATTCATTCTTCTTTGAGCTCTGTTTTGGTCTTCACAAACTCCTGAGAGCAATATTGCCGACTATCCATCTGTCTGCCATTTAATGCAGGGCAAGTGGTGAACAGCGTGTTTATCAGTGCCTTATCAATAAGCTGGAAAATGCTCACAATGGGTATTTGAGCAATCATTCACATACATTTTCTTACATGCAGCTTTAATGTTTAGCCCGGTCAACCCCTCATTAGAGCTGCAATTTTGGTTAAGTCAAACACTTATTGTTACGGTGTCACATATAAAGCTTTGTATCAATCAACCATTATAAGGCTTTTGTTGAGACACAACTGCAGTTTCATGTAGCCTTAGTCATAATGACACATGACTCCTACTTCCTTGGTGCTATAATATACTGTAAGTCTGTAGCTATTTCTAGATATTTTAATGTAAGCAAAAGCATTTCTAACATTTCTTTAACAATCATAAGCTACTGTTTGTGGGGCTGCTGGCCACATAATACAGGGCGGGTGGTTAACTGCTTAACCACTGGGGTGTGCTGTCCTATCGCAGCCCTGACGGTGACAAAAAAATACAAAAAAAACAATATTATCACAGCCCTGCTTGTCAGTGGACCAGGTGTGGCGGCAAATTGCAAACAGTGTCCCTGGGGGCCTGGGCATTCACAGGTGTGACCCCCATATTTGTAGTTACTTAGAAATAAGGTCTCTTTTATTTGCAAAGTTTTAAATTGTATTCTGCACAAGTGAATATGTTTCCATCTGCTTTTTTGTTATAAATATATCTTTTCTTCTTAGGGTCATGCTCAAAATTACTGTGTATGAGAACCTGTGGGCATGGAAAGTCACTGTGAGTCACTCTGTCCTGTGCACTTTGTAGACAGAATGAGATGTTTAACCATCCTCCACCCGCTGTGTTGCAGTGGGTAATGACTGAAATGTCTGTCTCTGGACCTATAGGTGCCAAAAATACCCCTACATGAGGTGATACGATGGAAGAAAACAGTGCAGGGAAGACAGCTAGCCAGTGAGTGGCATATTTTCAGCATGTGTTGTGCCCACACAGTTTGTCAAGGAATGTCACTTCACTTGAGATTATTACCATAACAGATGAACGGCTGCCAGGTTTTAAAAACTTTATTAAAAGAATCAACCATCTGGTTGTATAAGCAGCAAATACTACAGCATCTTGTCTGTGATTGGGAAGGTTCTCTTCATCACTCACTACACCAAGCAGTGCAGTAGATAGATAGATAGATACTTTATTTATCCCCTAGGGTAAATTCATGTGTCCATTAGCTCATTGTTGATATAAAATTAATAGTTAATAATAAAGTTAATATAAATAAACAATAATGATTAGATTGGTCCACTTCCTTTGGCTGAGGTGTTGTATAGCCTGATGGCAGTGGGAACAAAGGATCTCCTGAACCACTCTGTTCTGCAGCGCAGTGAGATGAGATGTTTGCTGCAGCTGTAGCTGCTTCTCTTCCTGCTAGATTGTTGTGGAGAGGATGGTTGGTATTGTCCAAGATGGCCTCCATCTTACATTGCATGTGTCTCTCCAGAACAATCCTGAGTGAGTCCAGACTCCTGCCAAGCACAGACTCAGCGTTTTTTACCAGCTTGTCCAGTTTCTTTGTGTTCATGTCAGACATGCTGCTGCCCCAGCAGACTGCAGCATATAAGAGTACACTGTCCACCACTGACTGATAAAACATGTGCAGCATTTCATTGCAGACGTCAAAGGACCTGAGCTATAGAGACAGTAAAGGAGGAGTGGCTCAAAGGTTGTCCAGAGACCTCTCAGAGAGATTTAAAAATACCTGTCCAGTACTTGTTAAGTGAAGAACAGGACAAAGGAGTGAATAAGAGACCCAGTCTGGATTCAGCCTCTTGCCCATAGGGGACTCACCCCAGGATCCATCTTAGAAAATTTCTCTTCAGAAAGGTGAAGGAGTTTAAACTGTAGAAACCTGTATCTCACACAATCTGAAGTTAGAATTGAGTTTGGTGTGTTCTCGTCTATCTTAACTTGGATCTCCACCTCCCACAGATCCTTGATTACTTCTATAGAGGTTTCTGATTCTTATTAGTTTATATAAGCCAGTAAAAACACCATTATCACAGGGATATATAGTGAGGTTATCATCCAAGGTGGTATTGCTCAGTAAAGAAGGAAACTGCGGTAAACTAGACCTGATAAAATCCCTAATTTGTAAGTAAACATTATAATTGAGGATTGGAAAGATTATGTCTTTCTTGCAGATGAGCAAATGAGGCAAAGACACAGTCAGTATAGACGACTCAATGCCTTTAGCCTTCCACAGTTTTTGTTGTGGTAGGTAATAGCTGGCTCTTATCTAAAGGAGAAAAAAGAGACATAGCTACCTGCTCACATTTTTTAAGAATTAAATAGGAGAATATATTTTTCCCTTGGCGGGATAAAGGCAAGGGCAAGGATGATGTGAGGAGAGCAGATGGAGAGGAACTTTTAGTGAATGAAGCCCCAATATTGACCCATGGTTGGCTCTCCTCGTTTGAGATTCAAAGAGGCAGAGCCATCCCTCCCCTTTGTCTTGATCTTTGTGAGAAAGTTTTGTTGATTGTTAGTGGCTTATCGTTCCAGATAAATGTTGTGATGAGGAAAAAAATGTCTTAATCAGAATCATGATACTGTACATTGAAAAATGTATACAGAGTTATTCAAGTTGACCCGACCTGCCAAGGACAGAAGGAACGTATTCCATCTTTCAAAATCCTTCTTAACTGATCGTAAAACATTATTAAAGTTTAGATTTCAACATACATTTTATGAAATTATTTTAAATGCCTACAAGCTTTAAAGCCAGCAAGATGGCCTGAATGTCTGTAATGAAACATAGGGTGTATAAAATTGTATGTTGTTCATGCAGATTTATGTGTAAAACAGATAAAAGACGAGTGAAATTTGGTTTATTTTCTCGCAGATCTGGTATTACACCAACGGGATCCTTCGGGAAGCAGGCTTTGCCGAGAACATCCTCCCCTACATCACACTGAGCACCGGGGCTATAGAGACATTGGCTGCCATTATCTCAGTAAGTATTGCCACTTTAAATCAACCAAACATGTCAGGTTTCTGCACTGGTCTGCTCTTGGAATAAATATTCACAAGATAGATTTTGTTTTACCTCAGAGGTGGTCTTTACATTTTGGTCATTAAAACCCTCATCTATCTTCAAATACAAAAATCTGTAATGTTTGTGTTAAAGTTTAGTCTCCAAAAATTTTCACAAATGGACCAGTTGAAAAAGCTAAGATCTGACCTGTGCAAACAAAGACATTTTTAGTTCAGCTGTAATCCTGCTGCTCTTCACCAAAGTTGGTTGGTGTCGAGGAACCTTGCAAATGAAAGCTGCTCAAACAGCAGGAGTCCTTCCCTGCTCTGGCAGCTGATCTGCCACTAAATGACTGAGCAGAGAGCTCTTTGCACCACCAGTGGAGTAATTAGCTAGTGGAAGTATCTCTGTTGGCAGCTTGTTAGGCAGACACTGTAGTATTTACACCTGAGCATTATGTGATGATTGACGTGCACTGATCACTCAACACAACACACTACATGTTGTACAAGCCATGTACAACATGTACCCAAGAGATGACTCCTGTTGCAGTCTGCAGATATCTTACCTTGCGCGATGAAGCACGGGTATGATGTTGAAGTGTATTTATTTTGATTTCCATCACAGTTTCTCTTCTGTGAGATTATGGTTAATTGCAGCTTTGACATACACACAGATTGTTAAAATGTGAGAAAGAAAAACATCAAATCCTTAACCAGGCAGACTGAGATGGTGAGATAGGAGATTCCGCAGCAAGTTTTGCTGGATGTAGAGACTATGTGTTGTATTGACACCAAGGTACCTGAAACCTGAACTGGCTAAATGAAAAGGTACAGAAGTCTGTTGAATTTGACACACCAAATTGTTTATTGGGTACAGCTCATTCTTTCGAAAGCTTGATCAGTATCGTGAGAATAAACTAAATTCCACTTGATTTAGATTTAATCGTAGGAAAGGTTGCCACTGGGTCATTCACATATAACAAAAGGTCATCTGTGTACAGTAACACCTGACGTTTAATCCCACCTCACCATATGCCCTGTAAAAGTGGACATGTAATGCAATGCAATGGACAGTGGTTCTATTGCAACTGCAAAGAGTACGGATGGCAATGGGCATCCTTGATGTGTGCCCCTTGTTCATGAAAAAAATGGTGTACATAATGAGTTGGTACTAACACACACTTACAGAGATGAGTATAAGAGTCATCTCAGAGATCATCCAGGAGCCAGATTTATCACCGAGACCCAATTTTTTGAAGGAGCTCAAAGAAATACTCCCACTCAGTTTGGTCAAAGGACTTCTCGGCGTCTAATGAGATGACTGCCTCAGGGACCAGTGTAGAGTGTGAGTTGCATTGAGGAGCCTGTGAATGTTGGAAAATGAGTAATGTGCTTTTATAAAAACCAGTTTGGTCTTTAGAAATAATGAAAGGCATAGTTTTCAAAAGTCTGCATTTTTTTGTGAATTATTTTTGCATCTACAATAAGAAGTGATATTAGCTGATAGGATCCATAATCAGCAGAGTCTCTGTTCTTCTTGAGCAAAAGTGTAATAGTTGCTTATGAAGGAAAATCATCATCAGCCCCCTGAAAAAATTCATAAGAGAATTGGAGAATGCTGTCCTGTAGTCTTGCCACCCTGGATAGAGGTAATTGCCACGTGAATCTCTTTAGATCTATCATTGATTTAGTTCAGCAATTTCATCTGATTCAAAACAGGACACATTTAAGCTGTCTAAAAAAAATGTTATTAGCCCTTGATTTGAAGTAAATTCAGGGGAAAACATTTTAGTCTAATAGGATTCAAAGATCTTTTTAATTTCCTGTGGACTTGTTACCAAGTTACCATGACACTCTTTAAATTCAGGAATTAGTTGTGAAGCTGCCTCTCACTTTAGCTGATGTTCTAGTAGCCAACAGTTCTTGTGCCATACCTATATGACAGACCACAAGAAAAAAACTGTAGCTGTTCCATTTTTTTTTTTAGATAATAAATTCAACTTTAAGGTAACTTGCTGGTATTCCCTTTTTGAAAAAAAAGCTGAATAAATAGATTTTTTGGCGATTTGTGGTCAGGGTAACAAACTGTAAACGCAAAATTCACTTATTACCCCTTAATGGCATCGAGCTGGCTAACATTTTAGCAAACAATTACATATTCACACATCCAACTGACACAGAGCAGCTTTAACACTGATGTTTCAGGCAACCTGACCAATCAAAGTACAATATTCTCTCATCTTTTAGTTTAGGTGTCCACCAACTTCTAAGAAAAAATATTCATATAGACTCTTAAGCTGCTAAATGTGTTCACCAGCCAGTCACTAACTTTGTCTTTCTGCTGTTTGTGGCTGGGCAGCTTGAATTCAGTGAGTTCATCAGAGCTTTCTGGTTGACAACAGCTTCTTGCTTCTGAAACCAATGCTGATGAGAGCAGCGACAAGGAACCAAAATGGCTGTGGGTTGTAAAACCAAAACAATGAGCTGAAAGATGCAATAAAGCTCCATAGAGCTAAAGAAGAAGTGTAAGGTGATAATTCTGTCTTGATTTTTCACTACGAGGGACCCCTTTCATATAACACATAGTCATATGACCAATTGTTTATCTAAACATATCAAGTAGAGCAGCTTTAACCTCAGCTGCTAATTATAGATTTTCAGTATTTTGGAGACTTGCCTTCTGGCATTTTCATATCCCTTCCACCTCTGCATGACTCCTTGCAGCTAATTACAAAGAACAACACAATGGATTTATGCTGTTCTCTCATCGTGTTCCAAAATACATCTAAAATGAATCTGTCACTTTTTAATTTGTTGTGGATCTAATTTCCCTAATCCTGTGTTCTTGAGATATAGTGGTACACCAAACAGAAATAAACTTAAGGCAGTTTTACTGAGTACATTCTCCACAAGGGCCAATAATTTACCAGTTTAATAACACATCTATGTGTCAGGCAGAGTTTCTGTGCACCAAGCGTTACTTTTCCAACAAGATAGAAAATGCAGTGAGGAACACAGCCACCTCCCTCCTCATTTAATTAGTGTGTTAAAGCCCTGTTTGTGGCTGCTATCTATTTTTGTGATTCTTCTCAGCATGAGCACATTTAAGTCTTTGATCTGGAGGCTGACATCTTTTTGAGATTCCCACGGGAATCTTGTGGAAATCCTGCTGGTGAAAACGGAGGGTGTTAAGCTGGGATGGGATGAAATGAGAGTCAGTTTCACTATTCACCACATGGCTAGAACCAGATAGGAAAAACCAGGAGCGGGCGAAGGCTATTTTCTTTATTTTCAACATAATGTCAGTCGTCAAGAAGAGTCAAGTCAATCTTAGTATAGTGCAAATTCACAACACAAGTTATCTCAAGGTGCTTTCCAAATAGAGCAGGTGTAGACCTTCTCTTTATAATATTATTTACAGAGACCCAACAATTCCCATCAAGAGCAAGTGCTAGGTGACAAGGAAAAACTTCCTTTTAAGAGGCAGAAACCTCGAGCAGAACCGGACTCAGGGAGGGCGGCCATCTGCCTCGACCGGCCTCGTTCTTTTGTCTTTTTTTTCTTTTTTCATTCTCTCCTGTCTGCTCTGGTGGCTGGTTGCTGGTTGGCTTCAGGCAGCCACCTGACCAGTGCACGACGTGTGGGGATTGACAATGCATGGTGCAGCCACCACAAAAATGCCATTGCCAACAATGGAGTCATAATCGATTGGGGGAAGACAACATAGAATGAAACAGAGTAAAGAACAATGATCCATGTATCACACTGACAGAGCTTTTAGACAAGTCTAAAAAGTTTTAAATGATTCGTAAGTCGAGAGTGGCATGGACGAGATTTTCTTTTTAATTCTGTCATGTTATTGGGATGGGGCAGAAGTATTTTTGTGGGAGTGGGATGGGACAGGAGTGAAAATCCACTCCTGTGTTTCCCTCTACTTTGATCTGCGGCAGGTAGAAGACTGCACAGAGTGACTTATCTGCAGGTGACTCACTTCAAACACCAGCATGTAGCCTTCAGATATGAGTTTTCCCTGCAGCCCCACAGTATCTCCGCATCAGCCACAGTCAATTCAACAACCTTCTCATATTCTGATAATAATGAGCTACTGGCTCTTTGACTGACGTACACCACAAAGACAGAAATTATCAAAATTAAACTCTCATATTCACTGATTCTAGAACTTTTTTAATCAAACAAATTACTTGGCAGTACTGTTAATTTTTAGTACGTCAGATGCCACATAGTTTATGACCAACTTTATTTTTTTGTTCACGGTGATGTTCTGCTTTTTATCTAGCAAACACAATATTATGACCATAACTTGTACATGGTTTGCATTGTAACAATATCTCAGCCACTGCCAGGAAAAAGCAAACACACACAAGAGAGAATTTCCATTGGGAAAAAACGGAACATTTGACATCTCTCTTTTTGAGAGCAACTTCAAGATTTTTGCAGACCTGTGTTAATATTTCATTAACACACGTCAACAGATACCATTTGTATGAGCCTCATGTTCACAATCAGGGACACTTTGACATCCAATGAGGAAGCTTAATTTGATGTGTGGCTTCAGGAGCTTCAAATATTTATGTTAAAACTTTTTTTTTTTTTTTTTACATAAGTGACAAACATTTCAAAGGTGAGTTTTAATCCCTAAATCCTGTGATATGTGCTTCCTAATATAAAAAATGACTACATTAGCGGTGCCTTTCCAACACACAAAAAATAATTTGACATGTTTTGCAGGGACTTTACATATTCCAGATTTAAGGAGGAGAAGAAATAGCTGTCACAGAAAGCTCAGTGTGCAGGGTCACCTCCCTGTAAACACACACATGAAAATCTGTAAGGAAAGATTCTGCAGTTTGGTGTTAATGAGTTTTGGGAGTATCCAGGAATCGGGTGCACTCAGAAGACACCACCTTTCCTCATATTGCTCTACAGGGAAATTAAGATTTGCTCTGTGATTGCAGACAAAACAGAGGAAGAAGGCTGTCACTTATGGATTCCTGTGTGACGATTAGAGTGTGATGTGATATATTATATTCAATCATTTGGAAGTAAGGCATTGTTTGGACCTGTATTGACAGAGATAGAGTTTTTAAAGTGATAGTATTAATTATTTGGCTTTGTCCATTCAGTAGTGGAAGTGAACATATTACCCATCATAACTATGCTGTACAGGTGATTTGTGTAGCTGATTTCCCGCTGCCCCACCACTCTTGAACATCTTGGTGTTACATGGTGCTCTGATTCAATGCTTGCATGCTATGGAGCTGGATTTTCAGCCCGCCTATAGTAATGTGCAAAGCAGTTCTTTTCAGTGTCCCGGATCACTAGAATCAGTTCATTAAAAAGATTTGTTCACCGAATCGTTCAGCAGTTGACCTGAGCTCCAACTGCATCGTCCCACTCCCTGAACTGTTGCTTCAACAAACTCTGTTTATAATTCTTGATATTTTAAAAGATTCCTTGTTGGATATCACTGGTTTTTAATGACTTTTAAGTCTTGGAAGGTTCTGCATTACTCTTACTAACTTGCTGGGTCTGATTCCTACAGTTTGAGCCTCTGACTGTCACTCAGGGCTCATGTTCACTGTGTCGTACGTTCAGCGTCTGAATTGCTGAACACGCACCGTTTCCTTGCTGTGAAAGAGTGAGTGAGTGTATCCCTCCGAACGAATCAGTGACTTGAATCACTCACTCAGTGAGTGATTGTATCCCTGCACGTTCGCTCAACTGAACTGAGAGATGAATGGATCGTTTCAGGAAGTGATACAGTTCAGTTTGTTCACTCAAAAGATTCATTCTTTTGAACAAATTGTTTGCGAACGTGCGTAGACACCCCTCATGAGATTGTTTTGATTGTTGGTACCAATATGAATGTAATCTGCATTATGGTAACTTACCATGAAATTGAATGCGCCTATGTGGTGTTAGAGGTGAAGCAGGGACTGTGTGGCAGGTCAAAAACCAGCACAGTGTAATTGCTATGTGAATTAGATTTCCCCTTTCTTTGCATAGCAAAAAAGGATGAAAGTGCACATCTTTTATTCAACACACGTGTCAGTGATGCCATCAGGTCTGTCTCTATGCACCATGATTAACGAAAACATAAAACAATATATCTGAATGACATTAACGGGCCACAATATGAAGAAAATGCCCTTAACAGGTCTTTTCAATAAATGGTTTATTTGATAATTGGTCAAACACTTATGCTTGAATTCATTAATGTAACATCATTGAACTCTAAATACAGGCAATGGTTGTCCTTGGACCAGAACAGCCAAATATTTTCTTGTCCCAGGCAAATCTAACACCCTCTGTTTTCACAAGCTTATTAGTGCAATGTTAAAGTTGCTTGTGGCAGTTTTGCACCTCTGGTACAAGGACATCAGTTTCTTGTTGCAGTGCACTTGGATGATAAAACTGTGGCTCTTCTTTTCTTTATCAGGACACTATGATATGGAGTGCACAGATTTTTAAGGGAAGGAAAACCACTGTATAATTATTGGTCTCGATAGAAGCCAGGCCCACAACATTTACTGATTCCTCCAGATTCCAACCGCCAGCTGTGCCACAAGTGGCATTGGTCACCATATCCTGTGGATTTAGGGATGTTCAAGTACACCATGAATATAGGGTGATAAATCTTTGAAATTTGATTTTAAAACCCCCTCCTGAATTATATAGGCAAAAAAAGTAGTCCGGAAAATTTCTAATTTTATGTTTTCTGTGTTCCCACTCACAGTGCACATGTCCTATTGCTTGAAAAACATCTGTGTAAGAAGAAGGCGGTAGTCTGTCTCTTTGTAGAGCTGATTAGCTAACTGTATACAAAAAAAGCAAAAACAACTGTCAGCCAGCTGTGTGTTTGGTGAAGTTAGACACCTCACGCCTTTAATTAAAGCTTTGCGTTAGCTGCCTCATTTTTTTTTTTTTATTCTCTTCGTCAGATAATTCACAATGCAGTGTGTGTTCTAAGTTACAATAGGACATATTTGTCATATTTGTAATTATAGTGCTAGAAAGAGAAAAGTGAGGGTAGCTAAAGAAAAACATAAAAATGAGATGGGAAATGTCTTAACTTTCTCCCACCCTCAACACAAGTACCTGGGTTCAAGCCTGACACGGCTTACAGGGTCTTTGTGTGTTGTAGAGTTTGTGTCCTCCTTGTTTTCCCTCCCACAGTCCAAAGTACATGAAGGTCAGGGAAGCTCTAAATGAGTTTGACCGAAGTATGTGTGTGTGACACATCGACAACCTGCTCCTATCGCTCCAACAATGCATGCTGGGATAAACTGCAGTGACACTGAACAGAAATAAGTGTTTATAGGAAATATATAGGGGATGGATGGATGAGTCAGTTCAGTCTTTTCAGTGAAATACTGTATTTTTCAGCAATGTGGACACCTGTGGTTGGAGGATGGCCACAGATAAAATTTCTCATTTACAATAAGCATGTTAGACTGACTGCTCTCTCCTTTTGTTCTCCCACTGTAGATTAATGAGGTGATTCATACACTTCTTAATGTTGTGAGCTTCTACACCATAATTCACACCGCCTGGAGCAACTTTTTATCTGTTCACGTCTGTTCGCATCTGTTCATATCTTTCCATTAGCTTTGTATGAGTTCACACCGTTGTTGAATTCTGCATCTCATTAAATCTGAATGCATCATTAATCATCAACCAAAGACTTATTTAACCCTTTCTTAACCTCCATTGACACTATTTTATATTCAGATTTTTTATTCAGTATATTCTGATTCTGTCGTGACTATTATAACTCCTTTATGGAACACATAATGAAAAGAAAACAGGCATAATGTATGATTACTTAATTCACAATGCTATCCACTGACCTCCTGCCCCCTTTTCCTGCGCCCTACTGGGCCATTGCATTTTCACTGCGGCACACTTGTCACTACATGGCTGGCTTACACACAAGAACCGTGGACTGTGTGCCACCACTCATTAAATCACGCACACGCGCCTGTGTCGTCACACTCTGTAGCCCTTTGGCAAATTAAAGTCTAAACACAAACAAATAATCAGGCACTACTGACCTTATGGTAGCGAAGATGCATTTCAGACTACAATAATATACAAGAGAATGAAAATACACAGGTGTTATTTAGAGTTACAGTTACAGTTACTTCATTAATAGATAGATAGATAGATAGATAGACAGATAGTAATACTCAAACTGACAGATCTAAATGAATGTTTCATGTTAACGGTGATTACTTATCTAGTCTGAGTAATTCTCTAGCCTGTGGAAGTTGTCTTTCCATGCTGTACAAATATGATTATCTGCAAATGACTTCGTCTGGAGGCAGGAAGGCAATATATCTTCTCTAATCTCCTCAGCTATGCTTACCGACTACAGAACACCAGTGTTCAGCATATCAGTATTCTCCTTTAATGTCTTTGTCCTACAAAAGTAATTTGTGTGCCAATCGTCACGAGTGTGAAAACAATCACAGTGTCATTGTCAGTATGTGTCTGTGTGACAGATTTCCTGATCCAAAGCCTCTCCTGAGGATTTAAGCAGGGATGGGGAAGGGCCAGTGGTGCCTTAAGCTGTGGACAGTTGTCTTTAATGGCTCATCTGCTTCTTGATGTGATGAATAATGACAGACATTTTAGTCTTGCCAACCGTGAGGGGCTGAAGTAGCCGGTCTGACCTCCATCGAGTCTGCCAAGAAGTGGGATATTGGGCTGCATATTTTCACATTGTGAGAGAGTTGTCATTTAATCCCGTTTGATCTCTTCATCGTCATATTTGTCAGCACAAAATGGACAAGACCTGGAAACGCGTCAAGTGATTTTTATGTCAAAAGGTGGTATGACTCACTCACGGGTAGTGTTGTTGATACATGGACATGGGCTGAAGGTTTGAGTGCTGTAACAGGTGATCGTTCAGTTGGCACATGACTTGCCTGTCAAATCTCATAGATGCAGTATATTTGGAGATATTGTCTTGAACAGTGAACACAGTGTTTGAAACACACATTCAAGTCTGTTGGGGCCAATGTATGATATGCAAAAGAGTTCATGTCTCCAGATCTCAGGGAGACTGGCAATAACATACACATTCCTACAGTTGAACAACACCACACTTCTCCCTGCGCTTTATCACAGGCTCATACACACACACACGCACACACACACGCACACACACATACGGAGGCTGATAAATATTCAGCCTCTTACACCTTCACAGACTGTAATGAGCTGCGGCTTTGTGTGTGTGAATGTGTGTGGCTGCAGTGTGGGTAGTGTCTGCTGGAAGAGAAACGTCCTGTGCTTTCAGGGACCAGTGGGACATGTGGAGATACACACACACACACACACACACACACACACACACACACCCACACAGATACTGCTCAAAATAAACTTTGGAACAGGAGGAAAAGTCTTGATCCGGTGTGACCGGTCTTGTGTTGTGATGGGATTAACCAGCACCTCCCCCTACAAGCCACATACATACACATAGAAAAGCACCTCAAGATGTGTTTTTCACCCTGGCTCCACTCAGCAGCCCCTCTGCACAGGGATACATACTGTACAAACCCCAGTAACCTTTTCCACAACCTCATGAAATCCCACCGGTTTGGCGCTTAGGGTTCGGGTTGAGGGGCAGTACCATGAATACTATAATCCTCTGAGGCCATGATGGAGGAAGGCCTGCAGCTGGAGCTTTACTTGGGGCTCGATCTGGGCTTGATTGTGGCAGTGAATGAATCAGGTCTCCTTCTCCTCTGCCCTGCCCTGCACTGAGTGACCCCACTAGAAAACACCTGGGTGGAGAGTGAGAAGAAGTGCCTGTGGAATTATTGATGAGCCACCTGCAGTATTGTGCACGAGTAAATCTTTGTGCATGTCACTATATGATGCATTATTTATAGAGTGTTCTTCACCACCAATAGAATTTACTGGTGGCTTGAAGGGTTAAGAAAATAAATGTGATATGCTGCCTCTTCCTTCAGCAAATCTTTGCCTTCAGATTAGTTTTTTTGTGTCCTGCACTGTGATGTAATGTTCCCATATGGCACACACAGTACGATTTAGAAGGCTGAGGAGGTGCACAGCATCTCATAGAGAGGGTAACATAGGGATCACATATTAAAATGTATTTAACTGATTTGTGAAAACAATTGAAAATGTTAGCATGCTAACATTAGCCAATTAGCTCTAATCCCAAAGACCAGGTAAGGCAGATGGGAATGCCATTAGTTTTGCAGGTATTATGTCATAAACCAAAGTAATGGGCAAATTGAAATTTGTGCTGATCATATGAAGCTAGATGAAAAATAAAGCGATCAACAGAGTGACTAGTATTCATCCTCTAGTCACCATGAGTATTTGCACCAAATTCCATGGAAACCCTTCTAATGGTTGTCAAGTTATTTCACTAAAAACCAAAAATGTCAATATCGTAGTGAGACTGAAAAAGTGATCTGTTGAAGAAAAAAGTCACCTGATCACTAAAGTCAATAGGCTTCATGCCCTGGGTGAATCTGTAAGAAATTGCATCACAATTCTTACTGCAGTTGTTGAGATATGTCACTCTGCGCCGACCGACAGACTGACTGTCATCCCATGCCACGAGCAATATCTTATCAATAGGTCTATAATCGCAATGGCACAGAAACCCCTGGAAACGCCTCTGTTTGACATAATACTGTTTTTTGTTTGTTTGTTTGTTTCCAGGGCTTAGTGATAGAACAAATCGGGAGGAAGCCCCTCCTCATATTTGGTTTCTCTGCCATGGCTCTCTTCTTCAGCCTTCTCACAGTGTTCCTCAATTTCCAGGTAAGCTGCTCCTCCTGTTCTTCACTGACCTCTCTCTAGTGTACATGTGCAGTTCATATAGGTGCTCAGTCCTGCGGTCCAATAAGAGTGTGAGCAGATGACCTTCAGGATTCCTACTCTGTGGAAATGATGTAACCATACATCACCTCTGGAAAACAGAATATTGCATCTCCAAAACATACGATGAGACATCTTGTGCAGATGTTATCAATACATCAATACAATCGATGTGTGCTTATTAGAACAATGCGAAAAAGGAAAATACCTTGTAATATTGTATAAAAATGTTGATTACCTGTATGTCTGGGGATGTGGGCTGTTTAAACAGAAACAACATAAAATGTAGGGCGGAGTGCAACATCATCTCTCTCCCTTCTGCTCTCTCTTCTCAGGACAGTGTGTCATGGATGCCCTACCTCAGTTACATCTGTATACTGGCTGTGATTGCATCCTTTTGCTCTGGGCCAGGTAAAACCACTGACCTACATTACTAGCTCTGATTTTCTCCTTTTTAATTCTGCCTCTTCTTTCATTTTTCCTTTTTTGTTTCACAATCCTTCCCCAGTGCTCCACTTCAATTGAAACTGCACTTAAAAGAGATTGAGTAAATACTCGGATTTTGTCAGATTGCTTAATGCACAGTTGGCTGTGGTTCAGTGAAGTAGTTGTTGAATAATCAATGAGAGTGAACTCACTGTGGTCCAGTCGTCACTTTTAAAACTGGCAAAGGGACACACAGAGTTGCGGTGCCTTTCAGTGTACAATAGGAATAATCATCCAACTGATGTGTCAGTAATTAGAATCGCAGTGGAAGGTGCTATCATACATTAGCATATTAAACAGGAGCCATACAGCATATATATATATATATATATATATATGGCATAGCACAGGGGACAGGGTGAGCATGCACAGTGGGTCCTGGTGGGAGGATGACTTTGACTTTCAAGGTGAGGCTGTGGCTGTCATCACACATATACATTTCTTGTGCATAACAATGTCTCCGGGGAGTGTTCATCCAACAAAGTGCCTCAGTGTATCAGGATGAGATGAGAACAGTGGAGCACGCGAACGTGTGGGAACATTGACGCTCTCCTCTGCAGTGATCGCATACATAAAACCACAGGGTGTACATTTAATTTTCCTTAACCTGAAAATCATGTTCTTAACTTTAAAGAAGAAAAGGAACATATAGAAAGGTGAAATACACACACACACACACACACACACACACACACACACACACACACACACACACACACACACACACACACACACACACACACACACACACACACACTATTATAACACCACTGTAGCTTTTGATCATTCAGTCCATCGTTGAAGGAGGGCGGATTGTTTCTCGTTTATTTCCACTGCGCCGCAATGATTTATGGCCTGTTGAATCAAACAAAGCCCCTCAGTGCTTAGGAATGGTGAATGACTGGGAGGGAATGAGAGGAAAATTCACATGAGGGATGACCCCAGTTGTGCTTTGAGCGTGTTGGCGGATAAACAAGGGACCACGATTCCTCTCAAGCAATTTCACCATGCATACATTGGCCCAGATATTTCAAAGTTTGACGAAGACACAAAGATTATGTGGCTCTGTGGAAGCGAACTCTTGTTTTTGATACGGTGAATAAAAGGGCATAGCTGCAGTATGTTTGCAGTAGCGCTTCATATGAAATCGGAGACTGATGCATTGTGTTAAACGTATATTCACCTGCACCTATTTTCATCTGCCTGCCCGTCCTGGAGACATGTGACTGTCTGTGTGTTTAACTACAAATAAGTAGAGAGATAAAACACTGCCAGTATTGTGTGGGATTAGTCATGCCATGATAGAGATCTCTGTAAACAACAAGTGATCTGTAACGATGTTCAGAGAAAGCAGCTCCACTTTCCAGTTGCCAGCAAATCCCACATTTTTATTATGGTGTTCAGAGAAGGGAATCAGTCAGTCAGCTTTCACATTCAGTTAAAGGAAGACAGCCACAATATGTTTGCAACCTGCAATTTACTGTTCTGCTCAACAAACAATTACAATCATTGTAGTAATTATTTTAATAATAACTATTATTTTGCATAGTGTATATCTCTTACAAAGTGCCAAAGTCAACAGCTGAGACTTATATTGAGGGTATAATTGTAATGTCTCTCTGGTTCTGTGCCGTCAACATGTTGTGCATGATGAAAGCATGTTTGTGTGTCAGAGGTTGGTTCGACTAAATCCCCTCATTATTTGGGACTACACGTGTTGTTTTGTAACTGAGATGCAATTCACCTCATTAAGCTGCAGGGTGAGCCTTGGATGAGGCGTGAGAGTCCAGCACCTGGAGGAAAGGATTTTTGAGCGGTATCAGACATAATGAAATAAACTTCATTATGCAAAGAAGTAGAATTTTACATTCCTATCTCCTTTCACACTTTGCTGCATGCCTTCTCGTGTATCATTAAAAGCCTGACCGTCAATAATCAAAGGACCAAATTATGAAGTTTTTCTTCCTTTCTTTGTTCCCTCCTTTGCAGCTTCCTTTCTTTTGAGACTCTACAGAGAGCAATGAAACCTTTTTGCCAAACCTGATGTGAATTTGTTCCTGCACCATCAAACAGCCTCAGACTCTTTCTTCTTTGCCTTTATGTGTAGCACCTGACTGCCTGACACACGGCTGCTCCTTTACCCCTCCAGTATGGAGGGAGTGCATATTTCACTCCTCTTTGTCAAATCATCTATGTTGCATCGTTGCTGCAGTCTTCATCAATTTCTGTTACCTATATCGCAAATTTGACTACCTGCTGCAGATGTCCTGTCAGCCTGTGGATTTTCTATATTTTATTTGCCTTTGGGTCTTGATGCCTGATGCGTCCCTGGTCCTGTGGTCTGTGAAGGTCCTTGTTCTCACTGTAGGGCAGCTGTAATCACAAAATCAAACCTGACGTGCCCCCTCGCTTGTTTGTTTCGAAAGTGGTCTATTAAAAGAATCTCCTAGTTTATATGAAATAATTATCGAATCTTGCTATATTTTGTGCTCTATAGGTCTGTATCCTGATATTCTGTGAGTTTATGGTGTTTTCTCATATGGTATCTCCTATATTTTGGATCAGTGTGGATCTTGTGTTACATTGCATTTCACCAACTCTGTGAAACCAAATCCAGCCTATGGTTCTCCAAAGTGGTACAAAATATGTGTTTGCCTGTTGGATGGGGCTGCAATAGGCAGGAGTGCAGTGGTCAAACTTGTCACACTGTCAGCAGAATATTATCAACACCTTCACATCAGGGGTCGAATGCTGATCACAGTGGTCCTGTCCTGAGGAGGGTCACAACCAGCAGCTGCTAGTGCCAAATCCAAATTTGTCAACAAATCAGTTGACTAAATGTGGATTAATGATTATCTTTTCATGATGCGCACATGGATAGATATAGTGCATATATGCAGCAGATATACAGTATGTGTGTGAGGGCTGGTACAGTCTGTGCTGTGGCAAATAAATGTCCTCTACTGTAGCTACTGTATTTGCATTGAAGAGACTGGTTTGACGCTGTAGATAGAGTTTCCCGCTGTGTTTTATGCATTATGTATACTATGCGTTATGCTGTGTTTTATCCTAGCCTTGCTTTTTTCTGGCTTAGAACTGTGAAGTCCTTCACACTGAGGTAAATTATTTGTTTATAATAATTAAGTGGGTCTTCATCAGTTTCCAGGGATGTCTAAAGGGCAAATGGCCGGTTCGGCATCAGTTTTAATTTCTTCACTGTGTCTCTCGTCTCTCCTTAAATGAGCACAACCAGTGTTTAATTTTTTCTCCTCCAGCACAATCTGGCAGATACTGGGGATCTTTGTGACTGGCTGCTCTGTCACCCACTGCGATGATTACAGGCTAGAATGAAATAGGTTAGATTAAAATCTTGATGCAGAAAAGTGTAATTTACTGCAAGTCTTTGCCCTGTGCAGCAATAAGTGCTTAGCAGCAGACACTGGAAGTTGTTGAGGTTGGCTGAAAGCCTGTTTTAAATTAATTTGACTCAGTGACTGCAAAAGTGAAAACGAGCTGGTGTTAAGCTTTGATACCAGAGGGCATATGTTTTTTTTTTTTCAGTGAAGAAACATACAGACATTAAGAGAAATGTGGAGCTTCTTCTGAGCTGGACTTTTGAATTGACCATATTGAATAACAACTACACTACAATGCCAGATGTGCATTTTACAACCATGCAGATGAATATATTATTATATTATTGATGAATTATGAAAACATATCTTCTGTATGTATGTAGTATGTCCAGTATAAACAAAAATAAACAGCATTGGAATATTTAATATTCTGAAAATAAATGTGTGCATGTGGTGCTTTGCTTATAATCAAAGCATCTGCTCCATGTTCCACGCCATGTTTTCAACACTCTTGAAAATGTTCAGGATGTCACCAGCTGTAAAACACGTGTCCTCTGTCAACACCTCTGCACGGCATCAGAGTTGCCACATCTGAATATAGGGCTGATTAAAATCTACAGTATGTTTGTATAACACCAATAATATGTAGTGCCTACATAATATTATCTACACTGTCTGTTCTTCTCAGTCAAAATAGTATATTTACACAAACAGCAGATTGGGTCAGAGGTGTACAGTATATTTTCCCTTTTTTCTGTGACTGTTCGTAGTACACATGAGCACATGCATCACTCTAATTATACACAGCTTAATTGCGTTAGCTTTGAAATATAAGCCTCTGTAGAATGAAAGATAATTTGTCATGCAGCACCCACCAGTTGTGATGAAAAGTCTCCCTTGCTGAGTCAATCTCAGCAGGTTGGATTCGTTCATCTGTGTTATAATCTTATTATCTCTCTTTACATGCTGCTAATATACAGAGGCAGCTACATTATTATGATTTTTGAGTATATGCTGTGTTTAATTTAATCTCCCAAGTCTTAAGCGTATGTAGCAGTGATGTGATGATCTAAAAAGGAGATCTGTTAAAGGCTTCTCCACCTGAGGGTAATACCGCAGGTAGTCACACTCGTCACTTCATGATGGATGATACCAAACCTGGGGAATGTGAGCAAACTATCGGGATGGTAGATCACAGAGAGCAGACAATAGTGGTGCAAAATGCAACAAGATGTAAGGCAACGTGGCAAATAGGCAACTCATAAAAATACAGTCTAGAGAAATATTTTATGAAATCTGTAAGTCATAATAAATTGTTTTTTGCGCAGCAATTTCCCTATGTGACAGATGTGTTGAATTACAAGCTGCAGTTTTTTATTAGTTGGGCTGCTTACTAGTTGACATACGGTTTACATGGAATAACAGTGAGAGAAAATCTTTTTAAAATCCAGCACAGCGTGTATGGCACGTCTGCAACAAATTACTTTGGTTTGATAAAAATCCATGTAGGAAAGGATCAGCTGTTAAAAAAATAAAGCTGTTACTGAACCTTTTATCATCAACAAATCCTGTGGAAAAAAAAAAGCAAAACCAATAATAAATGCATTGTGTGAACAGATGCTGTTGGTGCAGCCGTATTCCTCTGTGCATTAGGAGCCCACTGTTTTTGCAAAAGCAATAAAAAACATATCAAAGCCGCACCATTGTGGTGGATGACATTTTCCTTCATTATAATGTAGTCACAACGTTGGTTCAGAAGAAACTTCACTTGCTCTACTCAGTGTAGTGAATTTGTAATGAATTTGTAATGAATCGTGTTTTTATGCGACTTTGGGTCCACTGCCCGAAGGCATATACTTGATGGGATAAATTAATTGTTGACTTTGCTCTTTTAAAGATAGAATAATAGATAACCCTTAATCATCCATCAAGAAAACAGCCTTATTGTCTTTTTAATGACTGCACATTTTCATTAATATAGATTTCTCCCAATAGTGTTGCATTTAGTTTAAAATACAATTTGCTTTCGCTGTTACACCAAACACATTTTTCTCATATTCCCTAATTGTTTGACCTACAAACTACTGCACTGTAGTAGTGGTGCACGGTGGTGGTGAGCAGTTATATCCGCTGGTACTGTAGTTAGTCCATGGAGTGGGGGAGCCGAGTCATAAGAATTAACTTTCTGGTGAACAGCAGATTGGTTGTGGGTGGGTGAAATAATATATAATGTATAAGGACATTTTTTTTATTACATGTGAATATATTTTACATATTTGTGTTTGCACTGCTGAACTTGAACCTGTTTCTATTTTAATTTTACCAAAAAAGGAGAACTTTTTCTTTAAATGGTTATTTAAAACCAGCCTACTTCATTGCAATATGTTACCATATCATCATGCGTAGCGTCCCACTAAGAAACGATAGCACTGTGTGATCAGTGCGGTTCTCAAATTCCTGGAAAATAATTGGTTCGGGTGGGTGGCGGGTGGATGATTTATACATACATGTGGAGTTGGATGACATCAGAGCCGATCTGTGCATCACTGCAGCACTCCACCAGTCTGGGCTTTACGGCAGGGTGTCCGGACGGAAGCTTCTCCTCAGTGAAAGTTTGCAAAAAAGCACTGAAAGGACTTTCAGACTGTGAGGAACAAGATTCTCTGGTTTGATGAAACCAAGATAGAACTGTTTGGTCTCAATACTAAATAAACGTCATGTCTAGAGGAAACCAGATATGAACCTTCAATGCAGCACAATTTTTATTTATTTATTTATTTTTTCATAGCTTTCCCTGGATCTGTGTCTCTGAGCTATGCAGGAAGGTCCTTCCACCCCATGGCTTGGTTTTTGTTCTGATCTGCATTATCAACTTTGAGACCTTTATATAGACAGTTGTGTGCCTTTTCAAATCAATATTTATTAACCTCAGGTGGACTCCAATCAAGGTGTAGAAGCGTCTCAAAGATGATGCTGAGCTAAATTTCATGTCACAGCAAAAGGTGTGAATACTTACCATGTCAATAGGGTTAGGGTTCAGTTTTTCCTTTTTTAATGAGTTTACAAACATTTCTAAAATTATCTTTTTACTTTGTCATTAAGGCATTAGGTGGAATTGAGTTTAGATTGATAATTGGAAAATGTTTTATTTTTATTCCAGAATAAGGCTGCAACATAAAAAAAAAGTGAAAAAATCGAAAGGGGTCTGAAATGCACTGCATGTGCTGTTTTTGACATGCCCCACACGTATGAGTTTTTTTTGGCAGGGACAGCTGCTGGAGCTCTAGGTGGGTAATGTTTCGCAAATTTTTCACAGGTAGGCAGATTTTCAGATGGTTTCCGTCAGATGATTGACAGGTGGAACTCCTGTGCGCGGGAGCAAATCCATTCTCCTACTAAACACCAGAACCAGTGAGGACTACCCATGGTGCAGATACATCTAGACAAGTTTAATTGGGACCTTTTACTGATGGAGGCTGGAACTGGAACTCACCGTTCCTGCTGTCTCTATGGTGACAGCCGAACAAATGGCATTTAGACATTTAGACTTTATTTTGCACACTTGACTCAGTTGGTGTTTCGAACAAAGAAAACTGTTTTTGATATGAACTCAATTCAGATTCTCCCTTATTTTCCTTCTCCTAGCAGCCTCACACAGTCATCTCATTAGCTGGGAAATGTTGATTTTCTTGCTGACTCTGCTTTTGAGTGTGTCAGATTTTGCCACCTTGTCACACCAGAGAAGGCAATCTCCCTGAGCTGCTTCACAACCCATGTAATGCTGGTGCCTATATATGAAAACTAACAAGATCAGATATAAGAAACATACTAACAAGACCAGATACAGCAGAATCACATTATACTTCTGTTTCTGCCTCCTGCATTGAAAATGGGATGACAGTTGGATTTTGATACTGTATACATTATAACAGCTGGAGCTGTTGGTGTATAAGGATCAAACTGGCAGAGCCAAGTCAAAAAGTATTAACCTGCTGAAAAAGTGGGCGAGAAATATTTCCTGTCTTCCTCAGAGGGCTGTTCCTTCTATTCTGTTGATAAGTAAATAGCATCAACACTGTTCCCATGTGAGACAGCGGAGACTGACACCTCCCCAAAGATGCACTGATATGTTCAGTGGTTTGGGACCAGCAGCTTTCTTCCCTGTGGTTCTGATGTAGTTTAGTGTATGATAATTTTAAATCAAACCACTTTAATTTAACATCTATTCCAGTGAGGATATGATGACAAACAACTGCAGTGTGATGTTCTTCAGTTTTACTTTAATTAACTAAAGTTTTAAGGCTTGTTTGGGAACCCAAGTGCAGGACACATAGACAGGAGTTGGTAGTCGAGGCTGAGAAGGAGTTGAGCAAAAGAGGATGGGGGGGGGGCAAGGGCTGAAGCGGCGGCAGGAGGGAGCCGAGCAGGCTGGGGTTTCTTGCAGAGGGGGAGCCAGGCAGAGTGAGTGTAGAGGCAGAGAGGATCCAGCCTGTGTTGGGGTGTTGAGGTTGGAACCAGTGTGTATATCAGAGCAGGATGATGATGAAGAGCAGCTAGTGGCCTGACCTCCCACGCACCTGTCTTCACTCCTGCAATCAGGCAGACACGCATGACAGGGGAAGGGAAAGGGAGAGATGGAGTGACTGCCAGCTAAGAGGGAGTGATGGCAGAGGTGGAGGACCTGACATAAAGGTCTTTTTACTGTCTGATGTTGTGTTTAGAGATTTTGAAGGTAGGGGTCCTTGTTTTTCCCAACATCTGCGGCTGTGCCATTATATAAATTCTTACTTCCAATTTCTGAGGTGATTGTATGTCATCAACATACAGTGTGTGGTTTGCTACAGATGAGAACAGATGCTTCTGAATGTTTGATGTATCCAGCGTGAGTTTGAGTCCAAATCTTATGTGCAAATATATTAAAAAATTATGGCTTTTTCATAAACATTGTCAGTTTGATTTATACTGTATGGAGTGTAATTGTGGCTCATTCAATATATGGTGCAACTTTATGGTCTTGCAGCTCTTAATCACGGTGGCTCAGTTGTTGCCACGGCATGAATTACTTGGATTTAATTCTCAGCTCTTGTGCTTCCTCTGTGGACCTTTCACATCATTTTCATGGAGGCGCTCACATTGAGAAGGTTGATACTTTTATTTGGAGGTCCTACTAGAATAGGTTTACATGCTTTAATGTTCAAAAAACAGATGGTTTTTCTCATTCTGTACATGTCTGCATAGGGATTGGGACTGCGTTGGATGGTGACACGCTGTTTAAAGGCATCGGTAAGACAGGAAGTCCAGCTCGAGTATCATATTAAAGGAAACTTTGGAAAGTTATCAAGTATTTTATTCATCATAATGATCACAAGCTTGCATGTATTTAATTGGTCAATTAAGCGCCTTGCTTGTTGACCCTGCGTTTTTGCAATTTTTTTTCTTTCTTTACTGAGTCTCAGTTGAAGCCGATGCAGTAAAACTGTAAAATCTTTTGTCATCAATCCAAAACAGCATTCCTAAATCTCACTTTGAGACACGTCTACCGAGTGCCGATTTGGAGCTTTGGCAACCAAAAATCTGTTGCAATGTAACTGCAGCAAAGCAGAAAAACAGAGGTCTGGTGCTGGTGCTGTGCATTCTGCATTGATTGACACACTATTGGCACAATATTTACATATTTATACATATTACATATTACATATTTATAATCAAGGAGGTGCTGTAAACAGCACCTCCTTGATTATAATGCTGATGTTGATAGCAGTTACTTTCAGAGATTTATTCAGTGTTATATGTTATATATGTCGTAACTAACCAGGTAGCTGCATCTGCACGCTGATCCTTTCACCAAGTGAACATCTTGTTTGTCTTGTCTCCATATGTGGCCACATTGTTATTGTACACTTCCAGAAAAACACAATTCATTTTTTATCAACCTGTCGGCGCACGCCTCGCTGCACTTGGCGAAAATGCACCACATGTATAATGGTGAACTATTTTTCCGCTGCAATGTGACACAGAATTCACTGACTGCTGCAATATTTTAGAAGCACAATTTTTTAATGAAGTTTAGGGAAACACACACACACACACACACGCACGCACAAACCAAAAGGATGGAAGTGAAATAACAATAATATTAAAGTTGACGTCTTAAGACATGCAGGTCAAGTAAATTGGATTCTATACATTGTCCATAAGCGCAAGTGTTAATGCGTCTGTGTGTGTGTGTGTGGGTGTGCTCAGCGTTTTCTCCCGCTCTGTCAACAGTGCAAATCCAGCGTGGAAAAAGGTCTGGTAATGCGAGACTAGCACCAGAGATATAAGGCACAGTGGCCCTCATTCATCCAGGTATCATACTTTCTGATCTAATCATAATGTGTTATTGGCGTTTGCTCATTTCACAGTTGAAAAATTATATTAATTAATCCTGGTGAATCCACTTATCATGTAAAACATAGCTTAGACTGTTGCCTAGGATGAAAATAAACACTTCACACCCATGTTGCCACTCTTCAAACTTAACACCTAAATCTGTGTGTTGTTATTTTGGTGGGTTTGTTGTGTAACTGGAGGAAGCCTGTGCAGAAATAGGAATGGCAAAAGCTCATATTCTCCGTCAGATCACGATGTGTATAGTACAAACTCATGTCTCCTCCTCTGTGTTTCTCCTTGTCTTACAACCTTCATGTCTTCCCTTCTGTGAGCACACTAGAGATGAAATTTGTGATCCAAACAGAAAGTGAGCCCTCTGTTCCTCAGCGAGCGAACAACGGCGAGGGATAAGAGGAAGCTGAAATTCAGTGGCCCTCACTGCCAAGAAAGTGTTGTCACAATAAACTTTCCCCACTCTGAGCAGATACTGATTCTTAGAAAAGAAGACATTAATAAAGTGCTTTTAAATAAGTGAGATCAGCAGTGTTAGTGACACATAACTAAAAATAAACTTAGAGCTTAGTTATCCTGTGAATAGCCACACATAACCAGACCTATGTGCGCAGCGCTGTGTTGGCGCTGGAGAGGGGTCGGGCTACACCCATTATCATTCTGCTATTAGGGAAAACCCCCCCCGGCTTCTTTGCATTCCTTTAAACCAATCACAATCATCTCGGGCGATGCTGAGCAAAGGATGCAGTGATGGTGACTCTGCAAAATATTGTCGGGGCTTGTTTTTGGTGTAACATTTGAATGTGGGGAGACGAGCAGTGTCATTAACTTGGCCGATTCCCCACAAAGAAAACGCCACAAAAAACAGTAAAGAAAACCCATCATAAAGTGTGTCAGTAAGGTGTTGGCCCACCACCTGCTGCCAGAACAGCTCCAGTGCTCCTTGGCATTGATTTACACGTCTGTGAACGTCATTTTGGTGCATGTTAACGAGCGAACACATTGGCTGAATGACGCGTGCGTGAGACACGTATGTGACGCGTCGCGGCTGCATAGCGTGATCTAGAGATTCAGTCTCTCGCCTATTTTTCACGCGTGTTGCATGTGTCTCCCAGCAAAAAATAGACACAGAAAAGACTTGTTGATGTCATATTCACTAATCTCAATATGACATAGACATAAAAAAATATAAATGTATCTTTTAAACAGCTGCATGTGGAGACTGTGATATTTTACTAGTGCTGACCGATTAATCTTATTTACATCGTCATCCCGATATGAACATGTGCGATAAACACATCGCAAAAGACTGAGAGAAAAACGCCATGCAGGAGTGCAGGGTTTTCAAGGTGCAGAGCCTGAGCCAAATGAACTGGAAAAAATCTGCTGTGTTTTGATGTTGGGCTGCAGCCTCACTGCCACACACACACACACACACACACACACACACACACACACACACACAGGACAGCACAGAGGTGGCGGTGGAGACCAGTAAGGAGTGAGCTTTTTACTTTGACGGAGGAGATGACCCATACTGACCTTTGTCTGTGTTCTTCATTCGCTTTCACTCAGGAAAACTGTATATGCACACATCAATATTTGTTTATTCACCGCAAGTAATATCGTCATCGCAGTATTTAACAGTGTTATTGCACATTGCAAATTTTCCTCAGATTGTTTTCTGACATAAATAAATCTGAAATTAATTCATAATGAGATGAAATCCAACATTGGAGTAGCCTGCAAACTCTATGTAGAGAGACAGAGCTGGCAGCAGCAGCAGCAACGCAGAAGAGATGCAGCCGGTGTGAACACACACACACACACAAACACACACACACACACACACACACACACACGCGTGATTCATCCATTCAACGACGCCAGCCGCCATTCTCACGCTCAAGGAGACAAGTGGACCCAAACCATGCCAGCAAAATGCCCCCAACAGAGCCACCGGATCACCTCACTGTAGGTGTCAAGCTTTCAGGCCTGTACCGTTCTCTTGGTGTAGCCCCACATTGCACTTGTTTAGAATAAGGTGAGAGATGACTCATCTGACCATATCACTTTTTCCACATCTCTGTAGACCAGTGCATGTCGTTTTTGCACCACTCTACTCTTAAATGCTCAAATGTGCATCCATCTTTGTAATGAGGGGCTTATGCTCAGCAACCCGACTGTAAATACCTGCCACAGAACATGATTGAATGTTAACTGCTTAACTATACCACCTGTGTGGAAGCATTTGCATTCATAATGTTTCTCTGCTTATTTATTCAGGTTTTTGCTTTAATTGTACTGAGTATGTGATTGCACAACCCAAATCTTCATCAATACTCAATCAATATACTGTGTAGGTTGCTAGCTTGGAGGTTGTTTTTGTTGTTTTCCATAAGGAAGGGGATTTTGAAACAGTAACAGGCAGGGGAAGCAGAAAGGGAGGAGAATGTCGCCTTTACACAGCCTACATCCAGTGAGTCAGACTATCCTGTGAAGAAGTCCTTATCGATCAGAGCTGATATTTTAATTAGAGACAGATGAAAACAATAAAAATAATTTAAGCTTGGGGCGTCGAGTGGCACAGTGGGTTGAGCAGGCGCCCCATATGTAGAGACTACAGTCCTCGCTGCAGTCGGCCCCGGTTCGAATCCCACATCGGACGGCCCTTTGCTGCATGTCATTCCCCCTCTCTCTGCCTCCCCATTTCCTGTCTCTCTCTACTGTGCTATCATAAAGGCATAAAAAGCCCCAAAAAATAATTCAAGCTCATCATTTTTTTTAAAGACAACCTATCAACAGAGAAGCATTGTAAATATAATAACAAAATAACAATACTACAATGACAGCAGCTGATCTTTACATTTGAAATTTAGGCCACGTCTCTGCTATAGAGCACCTACAGTGTGTAACCCATGCAACCTCCCTCCCACTGCATTCAGTAGTTGGATATGCAAAGCACTTTGTAACCTTACTGGAAAGGAAGTCTGGACAGAATATAACTTCTTTTTCTTCATAGAATGGAACAGAATTTAAATTTAGCTTGGCATTTTTCATCCAGCTATTTTATGAGATTTGAGTTGATTTAAGGGAAGATGACATCCAGCAGCAAATATTTGGAGTGAAACATAATGATCTACAGTATTCACGGTATTCACTCTTCTTCTCTACCCGTGTGATCCTCAGGTGTGCTCCTGCTAGATGAAGCGCCTGCTGTATGTTTATTGCTCAATCTTAGATAATTAGGACAAAAGAGGAGACAGAAAACAGACATCAGTGTAGTTGAAAGACCACTTAGTTTGCTACACGCGTCTCAGGTTTGACATGTGTTCCAGTTAAGGAAATCCGAATTTCTTGCGCATTAAACCTCTGTACTCAAAAGTACAGGAGGCAGGGAAAATGTTGGATGAGGTTTTGTTTAGTTTCAGATCAAAGCATAAGCGCATATGAAACTTAGGTAAAAGTCAGACTGGTCCATTAACAACTGGATGCTTTACCTGTATTAACACTATGTTATGTAATATAACACAGTCACACAGTCAAAAGCTTGTTTCAAAACAATTTGCAGACTTCTCTACATCTTAAACGGCATCACATTCGTCAATTCCTAGCATTAACATGATTGACCTAAACCTAATCCTTGCTGTATCGGGTGTCCCTGCTCGTACTTATGTGATCTTATGTGATGATGTTAACAGTATAGACCATAGTTAGATGGAATTTGAAAAAGTTTTCATGTCTAGTATTTCATCATGGTGAGATCATTTACTTGATTGTAGGCAGGTGGCTGAAGAAGATTAAGGCAAAGACAAACTAAGGCAGCGGAAACTTGAAAGACTGATGAGAATAGTAACTCTTGCTTTCCTTCCTCAAACAGAAGCCAGCGGAGGGTAAGAGCCCCTTTGTTGTGTGGCCTTTTTTGGCCTTCAAAAAAAGTTGTAGCCTCTAACCACAGCCCTCAAGTTCTCTTCTGCCGTTTGACACTGTCCACAAGGTACAGGACATATTCATTTCTCAAAGATCAAGATGAAGAGTCTCACATGGTTTTCCTTCAACATCTTTTTCTACTGCAGGATCAGGACTGACACACAAACAATTGCTCAATTCAGTGGCAAACAAAGAAACCCACCTGGTGTTTCTGAATTTTATTTGTGAGATAAAATGCTAATGATATTCTTTTGTGCTCTATGGTGAGAAGCTGCCTGGAGTTGAATATGGAAAAGCAACTGAGGCAGTCACTATAGAGACACGTTGTTCATTATTATCATGTCAGAGGGAAATGATTGTTGCTCCCAGTCAAATCACACCGGACCCTTCATTGTCCTGATGAAAATGGAGCATTAACAAAAGAAAATGGCTCGGTCCGCAGTGTTTACAGGCAGATCACGAGATGCGGATGCTCCACTGGCTTTGTTTGCCTTTTGCTCCTTTTGAATACGTTTTGCTTCAAATTATTTGCCCAAGAATTAAATACTTGTACACTAACACTAAAGCACTTAATTGGTTCAGACAGTTAATTGATGTTTTGAAACTGATTAAAGAAGCAGCTTAGCCATTCAAGCTAATTATTTACAGCTGCCTCTCAGCCACTGAACAGTAAAGTATTTGCAATGTTGTGCATTTTCAATGAGCTCTTAAGAATTCAGCATTTTTTTTTGTCACTATGCCATTTCACTGCAGAAAGACTAAATAGACAGTAAGTATTTTAATAAAAGGAAGGTTGAATTGTATCAGTGCACAAGGCAAATTAAACCTCAGGTATCTATCGCACCATTATTCTTAATCATGCTACGTTACCAGTTATCACTTGCTGGACTGGTTCTGGGATCTGTAGTTTTTTTTTTTTTATTTATTTTTTTATCTCTTTACATTACAGGGAGTCATTTAATGCAGAGTTAACGAAGAAAGAAAAAAAGAATGAAGAAATAGGAATTTTAAGCAATTTCTATAGGCTATTGTATGTGCTTCCTATTGTTATTATCTCACATACAATACACGTACAGTAACAAGTAGTGTCATGTAGTTATTTGCATTTATGTAAGTGTTTCCATTTTGTACTGCCTTATACTTCTACTCAATTTCATTTCAGAGAGAAATATTGTACTTTTTACTCCATTGCGTTTGTTTGACACCTTCAGTTATTATATTAGTTTCTTCACAGACAGTTTTTTAACAGAAATTGTTTTATACATCACACTACCAAACAGAAGGCTATATAAAGTAGGTCAAATTAGCAGCTGCAACATTAAAATGCTGTTTACATGTTAATGCCGTAGTAATAATATTTTAATAAACTTTTAAAGGGGATAATGATACTTACTGATACTTTACTAATACATTTTTCTGGTGCAAACATTGCACTTTAACTAGGTAAGGCTTTGCAAGCATGTAATGGAATATTAGCCTATTAAACTGCACTATTACTACTATGCTTTTACTTATGTGCAGGATCTGAACACTTCTGGTCTCAAACAGCAGCTTCAAATGTCAAAAATCATTCTCAACTCCTCCTTCCTCAGAGCAGCAAGAAGTACAGTAGCAGTCCTCTTTTGGGCGTGAGAAACACCACTTTTTTTTCAGACCGGTAAAATGAAATGAGAGCCACGTTTGATTTTATCATTTGCATGATATTGGAGCATTGAGGGGCAGTAAATTAAATCATAGCTGTTGTATCGCAAATAATCAGTGATGTAGCTATGATAAAGATTTTCAATTATGTGTCAATTAAAAAAAAAAGAACAACTAATAGTTGGATCAAATATGCATTAGTCTGGAACATTTAGAGACAGGTCGTATTTACACCATTCATATGGGTTGTGGTGTAAACCTAAATGGTGTTTCTGTTTTTACTAAAATTTTGCTTTTATACAGAAATGTAGGATAGATACATCATGTGTCACACTCGGCAAGTTAGTCTGCAATACACAGCAAACAAATGTGCAACACACAAAGAGTTTTACTGTTCTGAACAAGTGGTTGAGCAGACTGAGCAGACCCTTCGGTCAAGTGGTCAAGCAGAGTCTATGGCCTCATCATTGTCGGATGGTGTATTAACTCAATTCTCCTGGGAGGGGAAAAGGCCGTGGCTGGAGTAAAGCCAGAGATGTGGTTACAACATGCTGACAAACAGGCCATAGTGTAAAAGACAGGAGACCACTGAACAAGATGAATCACCTTTCAGCAGGGAATGTGGAAATAAATATAGATTGGACAGCCAGACATGCTTCTGTGACAGTTGGCAGGTAATGGGAGATACCAGGAGTGAGATGTGAACACTTCCTGACAAGAGTGGCATCTGCCGCTTTTTAGGAGCCACAAGCAAAATGTACAGGGACAGACTCGCTGTGGAGTGAAATCAAGCCAAGGTGAAACTTAATGGTGTGTGGCAGCCAATATTAGAGCAAGATTTAATTAGAACAGCAAGAGAAACAAAGGCAGAAGTAAATGCTGTTGGGCTATGAGTTTATGTGAGAGAAATGGTGTCTGTGCACCTGAATGTATTTGTATGTGAGTGTGTGTGGCTCTAATCATCTTTCTATCTACCACCTCATTTGGATAATGACTTGTTATTTATCTTATCTTAATTGTATACAGGCATGCAATTGCTACTATTTAATATTCCTGTCTTGCAGTACTGTATTTAGTTTGAATACTTTCTCATTTTGACTCACATGAGTATCTAGCATCTAGCCCCTATTTTAATGTGCACCTTGCCACAATGACATTTAGCATAATAATGTAAATCATAATCATATAATAATCTACAGAATTCCCTGTAATTCTCAGTTGTCCCTCAGTTGATTGCATCCCACATATAAATGGGGCTTCCTGAGGAGCAGAGCCTGATGCTGATTGTTGATTTTTCTTACCGGGTTACTCCCACAAATATTGTTGTACGTCCCAAGACTGATGTCTCCCGTGAGATGACTTATATAATATTCCCTCCATGTACACAGATCCCTGAGAGGAGTTTACTATAAAGCAGGAAACGATGTCTTCTTCACATAGATCCTACAACTGTGACATTAATCTTGTGCCAGGAGCCTGTCCTCCACAGGGACGGATTTATTCTCCTCTGGGTCCTGAAACATTCGCTATGGAAGAGTAAACTGAAGATGCCCTCACTTCTAGATTCATCCCTCGCTCTGCTGCACCAGCTGTAGAACAAGGATTTTCTTTTGAGGGAAGGGCAGACTGAGGGCTCCGATAGTATTTACTATCAGCTTTTACACAGCAGCAATGTCAAGAACTGCTGTCCCCTTCACCATGCTCACCCATTGAACATCTTAATAGTGACACTACAGTAAATTCACTAGACTCTACACTTAAGGGACAGCGGCAACCATGTGAGAAGAGCATGACATCACCTTGTCACAGCAACAAAGCACTAAAGCCATTTTTCCACGGGGTTTGGAATACTCACATGTAGCTGAACCGTGACCTTTCAAGACAAGCTAGTGTGGTGCGAATGATTTTTCCACAGCACCGCAAGGTAGATTTTCGGTGTGTTGGCTCTCGCAAACCACCGCTGACCCTGTCCTCAATCTAACCGGCTCACTGTGGTTGTTTCTTCTCACACCAACCCCCCCCCCCCCACAATATTTGAAACTAATCTGCTGAATAAATGGTGTAGAATATGTCCATATCTTGCTGTGAAGATACAGCACTGCTAACCACTCGTCCAATCTCTGATAAAAAAAAAACATTGAATTTCATGTAGTTGCTTAACAATAAAAGCCTTCCGCTGCTTTACTGGTTGAAAGTAAAGCAGCAACAACAGGAAATGTTCAGTTTCCATTAACTGTAACCTAACACATCTCCAATACGGTAAACAGTAAAACAGTAAAGTGCGGGTGATATCTAAAAGTAAAAACATCAATAAGAGTCATATTAAACTTCAAACTACACTGATTTCGTTGCAAGTCATAAATCTACTGAGAACTAGACACAGAGATATGTGTTGATCGATTTAGCACAGGAGGAGCCACTTGTGTGTGGACATCTGTCGACCCTGCTATCAAACCGCAGTAGCACAGGTTGCCATAGTGATGTCCTGCCATATATGTTCACGGCTTGGTGCAACTCAAGTGGGTTAAACGGTTCCTGTGAAAAAACGCCTCAAAAGTATCTGTTACATGTGATGTCTTTCAGGCTTTGATGAATAATTCTCTTCCATAGATGTTTTTGTCAATCTGTATGACATCTCAACCACTCGGAAAGCTACTGAGGCATCATCTGTACTATATGTCAAACCATCAATATGTGAATGAATGTGTGTGGGTTTAGTGCTCTTCAGATCTTTCCACAGCTAGATACAGTCGCCAGTGTCAGCATGGATCCTTTTGTAAGTCTGGAGAACTGTAGAGCGACCCTGGCTTAACCTCCATTAAACGCAAACCTCTGGAAAATTAAATTTCAGCTGCACAAATGCTCTCAGTAACAAGAGGAATGATTGTTTTACACAGAGTGCAAAAGCTGAACTGGTATTTTCAGAACTTGCAATGCTGCTAAGCCATTGCCCCACTGCTGTTTAACCCTGACCCTCTACAGTCATTTATAGTAGAGTACACTTCTAAAGTGGCACAGTGACTGCAAGCTCCACATGCGAGCAACATAAGTCCTCCAAACAGTCTCCGCTGACTTTCTGTGCCCATTCCCAGGCAACCTTGGTCATAATCTCACTGGATTTAAATCCTGGCCTTCGTCCCTCCCTCCACTGTCAACACCGCTGTCATGGATGTTGCTATCAGGATCTTCAAGGCAGCTCTTTTTTTAATCTCGCAATGACCATCGCAAGGTGAAACAACCAGCATGATTAATCATCATATTTTCTGTCTCCACGGACTGCCGTGTAATGTTGCTTTCAATTAAAGCCACCACTTTTTTTGTCAAGACTTTGCTCCTCTCTCCTCTGGTTTCCATCTGCAATCTATAGCCCAAGCTGTGAGAGCAAATGGGGACCTGGAGATCATGCTGCAGTGTTTTTCTTCAGTAAAGTGTTTTTCTGGTGTGGGCAGAATGTGAGCTTAACTCCCTGCAATTTTCTTCCACAGGCCTCTCGCCTTCTGTGTGTCAGACGACCTCAGAGAAAAGAGCATGAACTGAGCAGGTTCTAGGGAGTTTGTCGGGTGCTGTTGTTTAGCCTTTACGGGTTTTTTCTCTCCCAGCACACCCCTGGTTCATCAGGTTAATGATGGTCTGACTATCACCATGGGAGTACAGAAACTGTCTCTGTTATGTGAAGAATTAGTTCAGTAACTGTGGCAAATAAAAAGTATATTACAACTTCTCATTTCTGACCAAACCACACTGATTGACTCCTGCTCCAAACCAATCTGGCGCTGTCAGCTAAAAGCTGTTGTTTACATGCTTACATGCAATATTCAGCAGTTATAATACTTACCAAGTTCACCATATGAACATGTCAGCATGCTTACATTTTCTAATTAGCACAAAACACAAATTAAAACTGAGGCTAATAGAAATAGTTTTGCAAGTTTTTGGCTATAAACCACAGTACTGGACAAATGGAAACTTTGACCTGATGGTGGTGCTACATGAAAAGTCAGGGGATCCCCAAACTGATTTATAATTCATCCTTTGGGCAAGATATTTCACTAAAAGCAAAAGATGTTAGCAGCACTAGAGATAAATTCAAAGAATCAAAGTCATTTGGATTGATCCTCTGGGCACTATGAATTCACAAAATTTAAACATAATCCATCCAGTAGATGTTGAGATATTTCAGTGTGAACCAAATTTCTGACCCACATTGCCATCTCTAGTCACACTGTTAGTTTGGCTAAAAGATCTCAGGATTATCCACAATACACATGCACTAACATCCAAAAACTTCTGCTCTACCCTCTGCTTGATAAACCCCAGCCTTTGTCAACCAAGCCCAGGAAAATGACAGAAATGTTAGATGCAATGGCTGGCAGTCAACCTAGCTTCCAGAGACAACAGCCTACTTTGGCCACAGGAGAGCAGTAAATTACAGGATGAATGCCAACAGGCAAAATCAGATCCTTTATAGGACAGAACGATATCCTGAAATGTAAGGAGAGATAATTCTTCCATTTCGTTATTGTTCTAATTTATGTCTATTTTTAGCTTTAATTGGTCAAACACTGCCAGCCCTGCTTGCCCTGATGGCACGCCACCGACTTCAGTGATGTGATAAATCATTCAAACATACATTCAACACAGATCAGTTTTACTAATACAACAAATACATTTTAAAGCATCTTTAAAAGGGAAGTAGTCCTGAGTTGCTGCTGTTACATGTCCAGTTTACTCTGACAGCTGGGCACATTGCAGTATGAGGTGACATGTTGATGGCAGCTTGTTATATCAGCTCCACACATCCGCTGCAGCATCCGAATGCTAATAGATTTCCAGCAGCCGAGCGTGTCTCTCCAGTGAAAGACTTCTGCATAGGAAGAACTGACACTGATGGTGGATCTTAATGAAATTTTAGGACAAATGGAAGTCCACTTATCTTTACTTGTATACATGTATGTGCCAACACATTTTAGATACAGTTAATGTTCTTTAAAATGAGGACTGATTATATAGAACTGATTATTGCTTTCTATCTGAGCTAAGAGACAAAGACCTTGCAGCTGGAAGTTTTTTAAAAAGATGTTGTTCATTGCTTTACACTCAATAAAAATAAAAAAATATTTAATTTTGGACTTCTTAAAGCTAGTGCTCAGCAAGTGAAATACTGCTGCAACACACAATACTCAAGCCATTTCTGATCCTATCACTGTACTTGCTTTTTGAAATTAACAATATTTAAAGTATGTGAAGCATTTAATCTAAACTTAACATAAACTCATACATGCTGCTAAAGGTCAATGCCAATTTTTCACTAATGCTGCATACACACTGAATGTACTACATGTTTCTGTATGAACATCCACATGTTTGTCATTCTTTTCATGCTGCTGTGACAATGATGTTTCATGTGATTGTGTGGGAGGGTAGTATTCTGCTGTTGTGACATGATTATCCCATTATATAATTAGTATTTATTTATAGCATGTGAATTGTTGTTAGATAATATCACAAGCATACTGTACATCTGTGAGCAGTGGAGCAAACCATATGAGTCACTACAAGGGCAAAGGTAGTGGTTGTAGAAAAATCCTCCTAATTGGGAGACACAAATATGGATCATTTACCGCTGTTGTGCCATATTGATAAAAATGTAATAATTTATGTTTAGTATTTAAAAACTTGATTTATCATCCAAACTTTCTTCAGCCATGAAGTGAGATTGCTGGTACACTGATAAACTATACAGATGAGCTGGTTAAAACTCCTGTCAGAACCAATTGCGAGTGAAAAAAATAGTGGCCTCTGGTGCTGCCTTCTCACCGCTTTCCTGTCATCTGTGGCTCTCTGCCTGAGGCACAATAGATCAGGCTCCAGCACTGGTGGAGTGTGGCCAACCCCCCGAAAATGTGATGTCTCATGAGGTCAAACTGAAACAGAAGGCACTGCACTAAGTCTTGTCACAAATCCAAATCCTAAAGAATAGCTGTTTAATTTATATTTCTAACTACTATTACTTCATTTTTAGTTCTGGTCCTCAGACCTTTTCATATCAGGTATTTATATACAATCAATTGAATCTACTTGTTAATTATTACTCATTTGATGGTAAAATGAAAGTCAGACAGGTTCCTGAGTAGCAGGATTGATAAATGTTGCATTGAACTGATTGTCAAAGTAGTTTCCAATATTGATTGTAGGATAAACTTTTGACCATTTGTATTTTTGTGATGTATACAGTATAATAGGGCTGGACGATATGGAAAAAAATCTTATCACAATATTTTGTTCATATCAGTTGATATCGATATATATCACGATATAAATCAAATCACTATTTCTGTCAAGCTTAAATGTTCCTTTTTACTCCTAAGTAAGATGTGAAGATATCATAAGGTTAATTTTGGTTTAAAAATTATTTATTTTCGGTCAGAAGTTGAACATGACAAATATACTGTATTTCAAATGAATTAAATAGGTATATATAATAAAGTAAAATCTTAATTCTGACCAATCAAAAGCTTGGTCTAGAACTGTAAAGTCTTGCATTGTGTGTGCTCTAGCAGATGGCACTGCCTCAGATGGTAAAAAAAAGATTAGTGGTATTAACTGTCTTTGTGGGAACATGCTTTCGACACAATTTGCAGTGCACACGCTCTGCCCTGTGTGCATCAACCTAACCTGACGTGGCTGTAAATCTATTCCAGCCACATGATTGGTTCGGCACAGCGTTATTCTCTCCGGTGGACTGTCAAAATATCCTTAAAGTTTTTACTGTCCCTCTCCGTTTGCCTGTATTTCGGGGTGCACATTAGAGTGGGCTGCGTGTGGGCTCTCAACCAAGTCTGCACAGTCAGGGAGACAGGTACATGTAGTGGTGGCAAGAGTAGGGGATGAGCAACAAGAGCTTGAGGAATGTCGCCAAGAGAGGATAACTGCATCAGGTTTATAACCTTCTGACAGTTACGTCTTCTTCCCCTCATGTTGGACTGAGGGCAGACTGGACACTACAGTGACTCACCATCACTTCTTGAAGTACAAAGTGGTATTATGAGGCAAGACAGGCGTAGGCTAGCTGGTTAGCATGCTAACTTCAGTGGACATCTCTGCAACACAATACATAGATGTCTTTGACATTAGATCAAAACTGTTATTTCTTAACATTCTGTTGATAATCTTAGTTAATTTTTGAGTGTTTTAATAGTTTAAATACTCAGCTATTGCCCCTTTAATTAGCCATTGACTCTTTGACTGAATGTACACTAATCAGTGAGCCTCTTTCATATTTGGCTGGAAGGGAAACTTGCAAACTTTGGCTCTCAACAAGCATATGCTGGCCAAATAATATACATAGCCTAATTAGTGTACAGTCCCCGGTCTCACCCCAGCCATTTGAGACATGAGCTGTGCTGAAAGGCTATAAAGATAAATTCGGCCTGACATGGAACCTGCTGTGGCAACAAGTGCACTCATTAGCCCTCTCAAATCTGTAAGTTGTGAGGCTGGAAATACCTTCACAACATCAAGGATCATGACTGAGTGAAATATGACAAATACAGTTTGCACTCACATAGATTTTTAAGGCCAGCAGGGGCCTGATTTATCAGTTTTTACCAAAATAAATAAATAAAATAAAAAACTTTTATAAAATAAAAAACCTTTTTCTCTTCTATCCATCTTTCTCTCTTATACACATAAGCTGCACAAATTATTAGGTGCACAACTCCCTGGAAAACACCATTTTGTACTGAGCGGATTATCTTGGAACAGATCTAAACTGAACACTCACTCACACACACACACACACACACACACACACACACACACACACACACACACACACACACACACACACACACACAAAATGCCCATGTTGGCTAGCCGCCCCACCCTCCCTGCATCATGTGTGAAGCAGATTTGTCCTTTCCTGGGAGAAGTGAAATCAGTGTTGATGTGACTGCACCCAAACGAAGATAAAAAATCTCTTCCTAATGTTTCCTGTTGATTGCTTGTCCTGCTTTTGTCATATGACAGTTACATTGATTAAAGTTGCATATCCTTTGTTAGAGGGATTCCTAACAGTAAAGAGAAGCAGGACTTGCCAACTAACACCTCACAGATACTGGCTGTGCCAATGCACTTTGTTAGTTCATGTAGTCATCAGTTGTATTGTATTTGGTGTAATTTGTATTCAGTGTTGAAAATGACCAGTATAGCAGTACTGTACAGTTGGGGATGACAACTGCAGCTCTCCTTTGATAGATTTATTTTGGTGACAAAATGATTTTTCTCTGTTTAGGCCACACGTTTTAGTCTCACACAGGGCATTAACATGTGTATCTGGGTAACAGTGTACAGCATAGATAAGGAAAACTACATAAATGCAAGGTATAAATGCACATAGATAAGATTAGATCAGTTACTCTGTACTCGGTACTGAATCTTGACAGGGACTAAACATACAGACCACATGTTAATACCAGGTGTAAAGGGGCCCTAGTGTGGGCGTGGAAAACTGAACTTCTTAACATGAGGCCATTTAAGGTTACTGAGGTCCAGACTTTGGTATTTATTCTGAGGTGTATATAATAAAAGCCATGAAAAAAACACTTGTTTGGTGCTGCAAAGATATTGTACAACACCAAGACAACCAATGTCTTTGTTGTGGTGTGTGTGGTGGATACAGTAAATGATCTCGTCAATACTACAGAGTATTTACTCAGCACAGTGATTATGTCGACAAACCAGACAGGCTGCAGAACTCACTGAAGCTCTACTGCGTGTAGTTCAATGTCTTTTCATCCTCAGACATGTGATCAATAGCTCCTGTGCGGTAAAACAGTGGCCGTCCATCATGATGCTGGCTAGTTAGTTTCACTTGAGTGAATTAACTAGCTATCTAACATTAATTCCATCCATATCAGACTGATAAACTTTCAGTTAAAGTGGAAATGCTTTTCTTTTAATTCAGTTTGAGATGAGGAGATAAAGACAGAGAGAAGGTGATGGAGATGAGAGGGGGAGAACAGGTACACAGAAAAAAGTGAAATCTAAGTAAGATGTAACATCTTAAATCAAAGCCATACATGCTTGTTTTTGTCTGACAAGATATTTCTCCTCTCCAGGCAGTTTTTTATGGCAGAGCATTTCGCTTGTTTCAAGCTTATTTCTACTTTCCTGTTTTCTTGGCAGATCATTTTTACTTATTTTAAGTAATATTTCCCCCATTATATTGCTGTTTTTCTTGTTTTTGAGAGCTGAGTTTTTGCAGTGCCCAGAATAGGATTAGCATTATGTCCCCGTGCCGTTGAACACAAAAACCAACTGACCTGATCATATTCAAACAATGTAGTCCTAATTACCACAGAGATATACAGCATGTTCTTTGGCAATTACAGTGGAAGCTATAGACTCTGTTTAACAACAACAGAAACCTAGCGTAACTGTATTGTCATAATATACAGTAGTCTTATTGTATAATGATATTATTGTATTTTTCTTATGTTGCCGTAATGTGTGAGACACTTTTCTATAATTTCCACTGACAAAGTTTTTTTGTGTACCATGCCCTCAAACCCCCCTAGCAAGCTCAGACCTTGGTCGGACCTGTCAACTTGTTCTGTATTAAACCAGACCACAGTCTTTTCCTCACCTTAACCAAGTGCTGGGAGTGCCTGCACATAACCATAAAAAAGTGTGATTAGATAAAATCAGATATTTTGGTTTAAAACAAATAGGTTGTCTGTGAAAATTTTACTGATGCGTTCAGTATCCACATATTTACTTGTTGAATAAAATACATAACCAACATTTCCTCATTACATTAATAGAGAACATAATCCAGGCGCAATTATGTTTCCTACAAAATGTATTTTCTGTAGCAGATTATTAATTTCTAGGTGACAGGGTTGTATAATCAGATTTAGATCTCCACCATTTTTTGTTATCCCTTTTGCCTCAGAGGTAATCAGTGCTATTTTGACCATTACTGCTGGTCCATGATGGAGGGTTGTATATGTTTAACAATATTATTTACCTTTCTTCCAATTTAAATATATTTAATATGACGCATATCTCTCATCTTTATCAGCAAGAACTTAACCATCATGCAATGAGACATATTGCACCCCCTCTTTTTGCAGAGCAATAAGATCCTTTAATAAGATTGTTTAATCCACATTCGCATTAAGTGAGGCTACCTTAATGTATGTCATCAGAGGAAAAATGAAAAAAATATACTATATATTTATGTTTTTACACAACTTGTTAAATCTTAAACAGACAACTCCCTCTGTCAGATTAAAACAAACATGGCTGTGTTTGAAGGAGCCCCAAAACTGACAAAATGTCAAAAATATTACTGAATACATCAATGAACATGATTGAATGGAGTGTAAAAAGAAATATAAAATGTTATACTTTTCCTAACTCTGAAATCAATTGGTTCAAAAAAAGTAAAGACTAATATTATTGTATTGTAAGTAATGTATGTAATGTGAACCTGGAATTGAGCCCAAAGTACAGAAACATCATAACAATCTGATGCTCTTTTAAACAAATTCATAATTACATGCATGTTTATGCAGCAGCAGGGGGTAAAGGGATAGGAATGAGGGTAGGGGGTTGTCAGGAAGGATAAGGGAGATGGGGGAGGTGGGGAGATTGGTATGGAGAAAGAGAGTGAGGGAGTTCAGCTGTAGTGGAGCACAGTTCAAGTGCTCCTGAGGAGCTGCAGTAACCAGGCTGTGCCCATACTATTCCTCACTAGATGATGGTTTTAAAACACAATTTTGTTGTGTACAAACCGAAAGAGGAGAAAAAAGAAGAGATTGGACATTTTCATATTGCTTTGGCATTTCACTGTGGTTTTCAGAAATGTTCAAGAGCTTTTTGGCATTTCTCTCCTTACTGAGGATGCTCTCTCAGGGGAGCCCGAGCACCTGCACTTCTTGTCAATGGCCATTAATTTGATTTAAAAGTTTTGGCTGATGACTGGTCTCTCATATGCACATGATTGCTGTGTGCAATCTGGCCAACACTGTGCATGCACAAACACACCCACAGAGTCACTTTTAATCAGCTGGCTACATTTGTTAAACAGCAAGGCAGCTTATTCAAATAATAGGATGGTTTATTATCAGAAACAATTAAATCTAAGAGGATGCTGGGGGCTAATGTGAGCCATTCCTCCCTTTATTCAGCTCTAAATGGTTTGTAGCTCATTAAGTGTCTTCTCAGAGACAACCAACAGCCCACTCTGAGGATAAAATGTAACATCCACAGATTTAGAGGAATACAGTATGTAGTTCCGTAACCTAATTTGATGCTTTTGTTGTTCTTTCAGCTGGTAAAAGATGCTTTACCGCCCACTTTGAAGTACATAATATTACACAACTACTGTCTGAAGTCATTTATAAACTGTAACTATAAGATGGTGTTTGGGGGAGCTTTTTTCTGGGGCTCTGTGTGTGGCTGTGAATATATATATATATATGTATATATATATATATATATATATATATATATATGTATATATATATATATATATATATATATAGCAAAACAGCCTACACACAAATGCATGTGCCTACCCTACATGTGTAGCAAGCTCCCTGAAACTGCTTACATACACCATTTCACAGCATGTCTCGCCCTGTACACTGAACACTATCCACACACCTATACCAATATTCTGTTTAGCCACAGCTCATTCAAAAGCATAAAGATAACACATAGTCTAGATAAGACATTACTAATAATGATATTATCAAAAGTGTGTGGCTGTGAATGATAATGTTTCTTTGGTTCTCTTTGTGTCTCTTCATCTCTTTATCTTGTTGTGTGATTGCGTTTCTGAAATATCTCTGTTCATGTGTGCATTCAGACTTTGAAATGAACATCGTAATCAGTCACATGTTTAAGTTCACATGTATTACATTATAGACCCGTAATCATGTTTTCTTTACACGGCTGCACAATATACACACACCCTCCACACATCACTGCAACCTCCATCTGTCCCCACAACTCCAAACTGGAGAATCTGGTTCCATCGCGTTGGCAGCTTTTTCTCGCTTATTGTCTGCAGCAGGGGTTCATGCAAGAATGCCTGTTGGCTCACACTTGATGAAATATGGATGAAAATGTCACTGTCCATTACATTTTCAACAGTGGCATTTCTCCTGCATCCACAAACAAGGGGGCAGAGACTTTTGCAGATCCTGTCTACAGGGTGTGTTTTGGACAAAGACTGTAACTGCATTTGTTTCAGCACAAACAGAGTCAGACCTGTGTTGTTAGACAACACAAGTCTAATTCAGTGGGGGTTTTTTCCGCTCAGGTCATTAAAGCTGGCTATTAATCTCTAACAAGGATGTGCCTCGTCCCTGCGACAGGGATTGATTTTTCTTTCTTTGGGCTGGGAGAAAACACTCTCTCATTTCAATAGACCAAAAATGTTTCTTTCACACCATTAAACATGTCAGTGAGCTGTACAGTAGCTTCAGCCCACATCGTTTTCTACTGCACTGTTGGGAGATGTTGACTTTTTTTTGTGTAATTTCTCACAGACAACGTCATCATTAAACCAATGTCACATATCATGAATGAAAAAATAGTGAATGTGCTTTTTGGACAGAAGGACACAGTCAGTGGTGAATATGACTTGACATTCAGTGTGTCTATTAACTGCTGCTCATGTTGTTTTGATCTAAAATCTCCAGGAAAAGAAATCGACAAGCAGCAAAGACAGTAAATTGAGCAGTCAAGGTTTTTGATGTAAAAGTTTCTTTTTTCTTTTTTCTTTTTTTGTTTTTTGCATTAACAGTGTTGGCTGACTGAGCATACAAACAGCTTTTGGCTGGGTGGGAAACTCTCCTCTAATTGAATCATTTGTACAAACAATGTGTTGGGGGAAAAACAAATCTCATTCATTGAACATAACATGTATCACTGAAGGAAAAAACAAACAAAAAAACACCCAGTCACTAATCCTGAAAACACACTCTCCGGTTGAGCAACAGTGCCATGATATCTCAAATATTACTTTAAAAAAAATATTTTTTTTTTCTCTCTTCCACATTCCTCTCAGACCTCTAAAAAGCTTTCCAATAATTACTGCTGCTGGAGATTGAAAGGAAATGGCGGAATTGGCTTAGAATATTGTTTCCTCTGCACTGATGGTGAAGTAAAGTGTCTCTGAACCTTTATAAGCTCTATTGTCTATTGTCAGTGGCATTTGTCATATAAGTCAAACAACAATAACCTGGACTGTTAAATTGTGTATGTCCTGTGTTGAGTTGAGACATGGCTCCTGTATTTATATGTTGTGAAATAATGAGGTTATTGTAAAAAATAAATGTCTATATGCAGATTTACTGGGAAGATGGGACATAATCCACCTTTTTTTTTTTTTTTAACTAGACAGCAATATAAGACAAACTCTGTAGCAGCAGCATCCGTACTCTCTACTGAGTTGGCAGTAGTCAGTCAGGATGGATCGCTGCCTTTTACATTTGAAGTCAGTGTGCCAGCTGTTTAGATTTCAGCCTCCAAGTTTGAAACCACCAAAGCCTCCTAATGTCAACATCTGCTGTTGCCGGTTCGGTAACATTGGTTGCACATTACACACTGAGCCAGATGAGCTGCTGACTTTCAACAAGGGGGCCGTCACCTTAAAAGGAATCAACTGTGATTGTGCCTGAATTAAACAAAAGTTGATCCTGTAGTGAGAGCAAACATCAAGTGTTTCCACTTTATAAAGTTTGTAAGCTCAGGATGCCGCTCAGAGCAAAGCTGTGTGTTTCTGTTGCTTGCTGCATGTAGTTTGTTGTAACTCGGCGTCTCTCTTTTCTCTTCTGTCAGGTGGCATCCCCTTCGTCCTGACCGGGGAACTGTTTGAACAGTCCTACCGACCTGCCGCCTTCATGATCGCTGGCACCGTGAATTGGCTGTCCAACTTTGCCGTGGGCCTCCTGTTCCCATTCATTCAGGTGAGCTACATCATTTAAATGTGTACACGCGTACACGTTTTATTAGGGGGTCAAGTTGTTGGAGCTGAGTCCGCCACAACGTCTGTAGAGATGCTTCGAATAAACAAGTGACACTTTTCTAAAATAAAGCGTTAGACACACACAGTAAGTCACTGGCTGATTGTCAGCTACACCAAACCAACACCAACTGTGTTTGTCACTTTAGCCTTCACAGTCCATTAAAGTTGTCAGCTCCTCATTAATCCCTGCAGTGGCTGCCTGCCACATCATGCTGTCAAGTGGTGGTGCTGCCTGCTCTCCACCAGCACCACCACCACCTCCTCTCTGGACTCATCAATCAACATACTTGTGATGTGATGTTTCTGTAGTCCTATCACATATCGTTATCTTTTTCATATACTACTCACAGGCAACTACTGAGCTCTAATGGTTGCTCTTGGAGGGGTCAGTGATCCCTGCAATTTACAAGATTTTCACAATAATGGTTTCAATTTAACGATGAGTGAGTGTCTGACTGAACGTGAGCTGCACTTCTTGTTCCTTTGTAGTGAGTTGAACATCAGTCCTGGTTTATACAAACAAGTTGTTTCAGACCTTCACTTTATCATTTTCTTTAATTTTAGTGGACATAGAAAAGATGATGATGGCAGAACAAAACTTTTGGCAGCCACTCCAGCGACTTCTGCAAGGTAGCTTTCATCATGCTGCTCTTGTGTTTCTCATCTTAATACGAGACAGACAGTCTTCAGTGCCAGTGTCATCACCACCTTGGTAGGAGAGCAGTCAGGAACAGCCATTAAGCCACGAAGGGTGTTCCACAGGGCTTTTGCTTTTATTACGCAACCCCGAGTATGAGATAGTGTTTATTTCCCCTGTCTGTATGCGATTTTAACTTCATAACTACGAGAGAGGGGTTGTAAAAGATATTGTCAAGGGAACTCCGCCCAATTTATACATTAAGTTCAGTTTACTTGTCATGAGAAGTACTATTCAGCCTGGGGATGTTTTTTTTTCTTTGGCTTTGCTTTGAGAATTAAAGAAAAAAGTCATCACCAAAAAACTGGAGGTATGACGTTTGACTGAAGTGGGCATATATGAGGCCTAATAAGGGAAAGTATAACATAGGAAATGAAGAATCAAGTGTTTTTATATCTTGACCCACTTACACTTTAAATGTGATATTGCAAAGTAGCCCTCAAGACTGCCCCCCCCCCCTCCTCCCTGCATCCCTTTTGATGATGATTTTGTATTGGGCTGTGAGCTCTGTCAAAATGCCTTTTAGTGCCCAGCAGTGTTGTGGCTGAACACATCCAGTGAGGACAGACTGCTGCTGCTGTCGTGCTGCTGACGTGCTGCTTTTGCTGCTCGGCCCTTGTAAACAACCTGTAATGGGTGAAATGTGAGACATGACAGGAATGCTGAATATATACCCCGAGACACAGAAGCACTTTCACAGCCTCACATGAGCTGTAGTAATAGGTGGCCAACAAGATAAAAGAAAGTAACTTATGGTTGTTTTATTTTTTTATTTATTTAAATAAGGAGTCAGTAAGGAGGAAGATTCCTGTCCAACTGGACAGAGAAGCCCATTAACATGTCGTTAGCTTTTCAAACTGAGCTGAGAAAAAAAAAAACTCTACAATACGAACTATGAAAACTAGTGGTTCAGTGGCTAAGATGGAAGTCTCAACTGCAGAATCCCTTTATGTATTTTTTCTGGTATTGGTAAAAAAAAGTTCAAAACAGTCACTTAATCCTGGAGTATCTTTGAAGTGCGTCATATGAGACCCAAGAGACCTCCACTTTAAGGAGAATGAATGTGCTTTTTAAGAGTGGAGTAAAAAGCAAATACAACAGTTTCAGACTGAAGATCCTATTAATGTTTGAAATTGGAATGTTTTTTTCCTGGAAACTGCAAAGGTCCTCTTTCAATTTCTAAAACCTGACTATTGCTCCGAGCGGCTCCACATCACTGCCTCCTCTCATTTTACCTCCTTTGTCTCTTTGCCCTCTGTGCCTCTCCCTCTCTTTCTCTGGCCTCACAGCCTGTTTTTTTCTTTCCGTTATTCTTACCTCCACTCTTTTGTTCTTTACTTCAACTTCAAAAAGTGTTTTTCACTTCACAGCCTCCGCACCGAAGCACCCTCCTAGGAGTACACTGTGCTTGTACAGTTTAGAGTTGGGTTTAGTGGTGTTAGACGATATTGCCTGGTACCTGTTATTGGCCACTTGATGGATTAGTTGTGTTATGCTGAGGTTCAAGTTGAGTTTGGTGTATTGTTTTATGTTGCATTTCAAAAACCTTATGACTTATATACTGCAGTAGCCGCAAGTTTTCAAGTCTCTCATAAGTTTTTCATCCAAATAGTTCACACATATACAGTACTCCATTTCACCAATACCAAATGACACCTCACAGCGTTTTGGTCAGGAACTATTTCTCAACATCAGTTCTTCAGGTTCGTGCTGTTGTGGGCAAAACTGATTTTTCTGCATTCAGTGTCTCCGTTTCTGCTCTCTTTGTGTTCATCCTGATCCGTTTGGGAAGATTTTTCCACAGTTTTCCAACAGTTCCTGTTGACGAGTGTGGCAGTAATATATTAGTAACACATTATCTTAGAGTAGTGGATACTGTAGCTGTGCCACTGATACTGAGAGATGTCTGCTGTAGTGTACTGTCTTTCCACTCGCTCTACAGGACTCATCCGCACCTCCAGGTGAATGTACTGGGCCTTTGACTCTGTCTTCTTATCCCATTAATTGTCCCCAGGCCTCAGCTGCCTGCTCGCATTTCACTGATGTGACAATACATTAGGAAGCGCTCAGATTCACACAGAGAAAAAAGACATAGCTGACAGCTTTGTCCAAAGCACTTTTTCAGTATATTCAGTGCTTTCTAATAGTCTTGTCACAGCATGTACAGTATAAAAGCTAGTTTACTCTGGCAAACACTTTAAAAAAGTACAAACTAGTCTGTACATGCATGGGACTGCTGTCTTGTTTAAATTAGTTCCATATCTGAGTTAATTCAGTGTCTGTAGGAGACCTGACTATCCAGACACACACCAGGAAATCTGCTGTGTAACAAGGCCTGCGCTTACACCAATAAGCCAAACCAGTATCCTCCACAAACCAGTGGGAGAGGCACTGACAAGAACATTTTTTATTTTATTTTTTTTTGGTATTGCAGCATAAACAGCTGCTTACTCACCAGTCTAGAAGAAACGTTGCACGTTCAGTATCAAACTTACCTGGAAAGGAACGCCAATGTTAACACTATGTTGTAATGTTTCTTCTACTGACGTTAGCATGCTGCTAGTCCCGCCCGTTCCAATCCTCCAATTGGCCCTGAAGATGTGGCACTGCTCAGAGGATTTATTATAACCTCTTGTATCACAAAGACAGTGATGGCTGAAGCTCTTGTCAAGTGCCAATCACCACCACCTGCTCCCAGCAAGAAAGCTTGTTTGGCGACAGAGTAAACTTGCAAATAGCCCCTTCAAGAAGAATGTGGAGACGCGTGGAGCACCACCCGTTCTACTGACCTGCAGAGATGGGATGAACAGCTCTGAGACACACTGGTGGACTGACAGGGTCTGTCACACACATGCATATGAACTTTCTCAAAAGGACGTTAACAAAGGGTGTCTGGGTGTCTGATCTCAGGTCAGTACTAGTGGAATATGAATATGAGTCTGTGACATGCATGAAACAGCACAACAGAAGGCACAGACACAGTATATGGCTATTGACAAAATTGTTATGACAGACTGATACGGCTGTCCCATAAGCCTTTGTTATTGGAGAAGTGTATTCCTTCGTTTGTCATGTCCCAAATAAATCATCAGAACAATAATTTTGCATGCCATTATAAACCAACACCAATTAAAACATGTGCCACATTGTAGAGCAAGCATGGTGGTTTTCTGTCATGCCTGGGGGCAGACTGGCAGCATCCAGATTCAGCCTCTCCGTGGATAGGCCCAGAGGGGTTTACCACTCTGAGTGAGACTGTGAAATTCCCTTTTTGTGCCTTAAATACAAACATCCTGCTCAACGGGAGCTTTCACAGGTTTCCCAACAGGAGCTGGACTACCACCAACACTATTATAAACTGGATTTTGTCAGTCTGTCTGTGCCGGGGGGGGGAGCCAGCCGTCGAGGGTTTGTGTGTGAGGAAAAGTTATCCACCTGCACAAACTGTATCTCTGGCAGACCTGGCTGACAGACTGAGGGGCTCAGAGGATTTTCCCTGGTCAGCAGGTCTTCCTCTGTGTTTGTGGCTCCTGGGACTTGAGTGCTGTGCAGTGACAGGAGATGTGCACGGCTCCTCACTCTTAACCTGTGTGCCAACTCGTCAGGGTGGGTGATATAACATACCAGGGTGATGTAACCTGCTGTTAGGACTAATTATTTTTGGATTTTAATCTGGGAATTTATATGTATTATTACTGAATCAAAATGCGACAGGCAAGTGAAAATCTTATTGGGAAATGCAATTTACAACACCCCAGTAGCTACTAGCAGTATCACTCTTTTTAAATTCTCTGGTACATCAGCAGCAGCTCATTTGTGTTTCCACTTATTTTTTTCTTCACTTTCTATTATTATAAGCTGATTCTGATTCTGAGCTGTGAACAGTCTCCTCATGTGGCAGGTCACCACTTTTAGAAGTGTGAACCCATAGAAACCAAGTCAGTTTAAAAGAATCAGCTTCTTAAAAAAATCTGTGTAAATATGAAAAAAATAAATCACTGAGCTTTACCTGTTCTTGGGTCTGGAATCTGAATTCACCACCAGTACATTTCCACTGGCATGCCTCCCCATAAAGAGAGACTTACCATAGGATTTAATTCTAAGATCCTGTTAGGATTCAGAGCCATCTGGTCAGCTACTGTGAGCTACCGTGTGTCCAGTTGTCTGGTCACAGGCACAGGCCGAACGAGCATGCTGGAGCTGTATTTCCTCAGAAGATGCCTTAGATTTGGATTCAGAGCTCTTTTTTGTTTCAGAAAGGATTGGAAGTGAAAACAGTTTTGCTCTGCTCGCAGGGAGATTTCTCACCATATCTCTTAACTGACAAATATTTCCCGAGGAGGGATTTATTTTTCGTTAATAATTCCTTTTTGTTGTGCTGTACTGAAGGCTACATTACAATCCCCCACATTACACACTCTTTATGCTATATTTCAATATCACACATACACACACACCAGACACTGAGACACATTTCAGTTACATAACCTGGAGTGGGGAACTTTTGTCTCCCCCTTCTGGCAGTGAGAGTAATTACACAAACACTGTCGAATAGAGAGAAATTTCCACTGTTCAGTAGAGTTCATATAAAAGCTACATAGCCTACTCCAAATATTTTTACAAAGACCAGTCTGTCCAAGAGCAGTCAGGCGATATCCATGTCCCTTCTCTTCTTTCAGCGCGGAAAAACCAAACCAATGGTAATTCGTGTTTGTTCTCGCTGTCAAACGCGTTCTTTTTTTAGATTGTAATCCTTCCTCTCAATTCTGACTTTTTTTTTTTTTTTAATATCCGGAGCACTAGCAACTTTTCTTGGATGCTTCCGGTTTTCCCACCCAACTCCTAGTTGCTGTACTCCGTCTCTGTCGCTATGGTTACTCCCCTCTTAAGCTCTCGCAACCTTGCTGGTTGACATAAAATGCATCGCTACCAGTGCTTCGACTTGGAAAGTGACTTAATCAGCCCTGCGTGGAATCATTTGGCAAAGGGTTGAATGTAACGCACATTCATTCATATGTTACATTACTGCACTCCAGCTTTAAGTTCTGCTTGATGAGAGAAACTAAGACAACAGCTCTGTTCAGTGAGCTACTGTAACTTAATTAGACAAGCTGTGACTTTGATGTGACTTTGTACAAATGCAAAGAGAGGGAACTGCTTGCAACAAACAGGCTTTATCTGATCTGCTCTGTGAACGAACACAGAAGATAATGAGCCTTATTATGGGCATTTGCTCATTACTGAAGGTTTTTATTGGGCGGGAGAGGGAGAGTTTTTTTGTTAGGAAAACAAAGAGTACCATAGCCTGCACTATATGTGTATTCTGTATTCGCTCTCTCTCTCTCTCTCTCTCTCTCTCTCTCTCTCTGTCTGTCTTGCGCTTCTTCTCCCTCTCTCTTTGATGTTTTCTAGCAGTCTTTAATGTCTCAGCAGGCGTCCTAAATGAGTACATTCTTCATCCTAACTGCACCAAGTTGGATCCAATAGGCTCTGATGTACTTTGAAGCTTCATTAACCATCTCTCACTGATCTGTTTCATCGCTGCGTGTCAAATCCTCACATTCATCTCGCCCTAATATGAATGCGGGTCATACAGTACCTGTGACGATGAAGCGACGACAGCACCCTCAGATGAGTCTGAATTACTCTACATGCTAAATGTAGAGTAATTCAGACTCATCATTCATTCATGTGTATCCTGACCTATAGTATCAGCTCTGTCTGTTTATACAGTGGTTGTTATTGTATTGCAGGGAGGGGAAATCAATGTGGCATTTTAGTTTGCAATGGTCACATGTAGGAAGTCTGGCTCTTCATTTTACTGCCCACATAGTAGTGCACCAGCCCTGCGCTCCTCTTCTGCCACCCCTTTCTCAAAGAGTCATGTCTTTTTCCTGTTTGTTCCTCTGCAGTACACTCACATCTTCCTCCCAAGGACTTTAGCCAAGTGATTCACTGAGTAGATGTAACTTCATCTGCTGCTCCCCTGAGCTCTTTTACATATTCAAACAACCACAAAATCTTCACCCGTCACTGTCTCTTTGTCTTTTTCCTCTTCACGCTCTTTCTAACGCATCAATCTCCCAAGGCCACAAACAAAAAGTACTTTGGTGTGTGTGTGTGTGTGTGTGTGTGTGTGTGTGTGTGTGTGTGTTTTAAATCAAACATATTATTTAGAGATTAGCTGACTTGCATGTTTCCATTAAGGCTTATTTCTCTGTGCTCTACGCTAGACCCTGGGTGTTGGTGAATTTGTTGGTACAGTTTCTCATATGAGAGCGAAAAGCTTTAGAAGAAAACTTAAAATAATGTGTAATATGTAAAGATGGAGCAATAGCCATAAGGCAGTTGACTAAGTTTAGCATAAAGACTGAAAACAGAGGGGATACAAGCAGCCGGGCTCTCTCTGAAGTTAAAAGAAAAAAATGCATACCAACACCTCTAAAGTTCTTGTTCACTTCTAGTTCACTTCTAATCCATATGCAAAGTAAAAACAACAGTTTGTGCTTCCAGGGGAGTTACGATCAAATATAAGACCACCCTGGTAAAAGGATTACCTCTCCTTCTCCAACTCATGCTTTTGGAAAAAGAGCTTTTGAGAACAGGAAACACTTTCAGTCTAGTCCTGTTTCCCTGAGTTACTATTAGTCCAAAGAGAAGACAGTCTTCATCCTTGAAGCCTTTTCTCTCAAAAAAGTTGAAATATGAAATACTTCCATCAAAGCATAATGTAAATCCCACATTTCTGTAGCATGTTTATCTTTCATGTCAGCACACATTTTGCTATCAGGGTTGAAATGATTTTCCCTGGTGTGTGATTGAGCTCTTCATCGCCTGTAACAGTAATGGCATCTCAACACGTGACTCTGTCCGCAGCCTCTTTCTGTAGCAAAGACGTCAGGGAGCACTTTCAACTTGTTTTCACGCGCCATGAATTTATTTCCTCTGTGGCAGGAAAACACTTTACACAAGCCATGAGAGAACTCGCTATATATAGACTTGAAAATACTTGCTAGCCTAGCAACATTAAGCCTTCTACTACTACTACTACTACTACTACTACTACTCTCCCGTTCAAAAAGAATATCAGATGTGGTGAATACATAATACATAATGTCTAGTCCTCCAATATAAAATGACTCAATTTTTGCAAACTTAATTTCCATAGATGTTCAGTTCTGTACGTATTGACAGACACGAGATTGGAAATGATTATCTCATCCAACTCCAGACAAATGTGTTAACAAAACATGACGTGCCATCATTGTCTGGGTCATTTAGAAACTGCTGACATTTAGAAAAAGCAATTGGATAGATATTTCACAAAATAGCATTTAGACTAGAAGTATTACCTTTGTGCTTACCTGCCAGCGATTTGAAGTTTACATGTTCAATTATTTATTTCCTATTGTGAGAGATGTCCAACTGTCTGCCTTATAATTGCCCTCTGTGCCAAGGACATAGTTCAGCTCTGCTTTTTATAGAGACAGAACTTTGCCCTTGGTCATAACGTCCCACTTGTCCCTCATTAGATCCTAATGACATTTGACATTGCAATCTTTGTGAGTTGAAAAAAACAAACAAAAAACATAGATATGTATGCTGCCGTTCATGCCCTCTTAAACCTACTGTTTGCTCAACTTATTCAGGCACTTTTTTCCCCCCCACACACTGGACTTCATTTGCAGAAAGAGTCAGTAGCTTTTTGTTCAGCTGTGTACAAAAAAAGTAATTTACTGTTAATAGAATTACCTGGTGCAGGTTGAGGAGCTTTGCTTAAGCCTTTCATCTGTCAGAGAGATTTTTAATGATGAGAGATTTTGTCCTGCTTTTATGTAGTAATTTCACAGCCTGGCGTAATCGTTTTGCAGAAAACAACAGCGTACACTGCGGGTGGTAGGAAACATCTTCATATTATTAAATTTATGATTGAGTGAATACATAAAGAACACACATAATTTACTTCAAATTGAAACATACCTTATTACATACCTTATTATAATTCTAATCTTGGGAAATGGGAACATAATTGGAGTATATTGCTTTGTCTAAGTATTTCTACCTAGAATTGGCCTGTCACAACATTGACTGACTAAGAGCGAGTGCAGGAAAACATCCAAGTTAATGCTTCAAAGCTCTGAGAGGCACGGCAGTTGATACCAGTGAATATGCACATGCGTGCTTTATTTCTCTACTTAATAGATAGTATTGTAATTGTGTTAAATTTACTGTATGTACTCCACACAACATTATAGAATTTATAATGCATGAATATTTATCGATTTATAGATATTTGTTTGTGTCGCTCTCAACTGTTCAATCATGTTAATCACACAGGATTATAGACAGACTATATGCCTATATCATCATTTAAAGGATTCGTACGGCCAGGACTGTGGTTAATCCCCGAGGCCGTCAGCATTTTGTGTGCCTCATCTGCATCCTTAGTGTTGTATTGAATTTTTCCAACACTCCATTGTGCCTAGAAATACTGCAGTGTGCATGTGTAAGCTTCATAGCCGTGTAACTCAGGAATGAGTCTGACCTCTAGTCGACGCAGTTAGATGCAGGCATTTAGCCCCAGGCATTCATCAGGACTTTTTGCAAGCGGGATTCGGTTATAGTCACACTCGGCTGAGGATAAGCAGAGACGACATGAGCACAGGACGTTTCAGGCATAACCTTGTTAGGTTCTGAAAACAGGCGCAGGGATTCATAAAATCATTAACATATCACTCCACTATATCCAAACAATAAACCTAATGTGGCGGAACTACACAGCAAATGCAAATACAGTACACCTATCTCCATTACAGCACGACTTCATGGGGCGAACAGAATGTCTTATTTCTGTTCATGCACGAGTGAACACATATTGTTTCCACAGTATAGCTCACGGCATCAAATGGCATGCTCCTACTGCTGCAGCTGAATGCTACGTATACCATCTAAAAATGCTAAACTACAGTTTAAAGACATGGTCGAGGTAAACGACACACTAAAAGGTGCCATTGATGACTAGAGTGAAGAGCTTTCACCAGTTTGAGGGAGAGAGGGTTAGAGACCAAAGATTAAAAAGCAGTTAAATCTCAACATGTGCATTTTGCATGAATACAGTTTCCTTGGAAGCTTACTATACTTACAGCCCATGACTCTAAATCAACACTTCTTGCAGTATAAAACAATATCCTGTATTATCCTGTAAATGTATTATTCTAGTCAACGATACACACACATACACACACACAAGATGATCTTATTGTAACCTGAAGGACAGATAGAGTTAGACAAAAGTCAGGACAGAAGTTTGAGATCAGAGTGAAACTTTGCTCGCGGCATGCTGGACATTGTAGTGATGTTGGGTTGACCTTCTGTCAAATGTTTTCTCTGCAGCCCCTGCAGATGAACCTAATTTTGTCCTTTCAGTCAGCTGCACCAGTGTGTCATGTGTTGGGGGCAAAGACTGAACTGAGAACTAAAATAGATGAGAAGGGCATATCAAACTCTCACATAGTGGTTTCTTAGAGGAGGAAGTTGTTATTCTCCCAGGATCCGTCATCTTTTTTTTTTTTCTTTTTTTTTTTACTTTAGTCTTATTGATTTTAAGAGGAAACAAAAACAGAGCAGAAAAATAAAACGAGAACAGATCAGATTACCTAAAGTAACACGTACTGGTACTCGAGCTCACACTGATTACAGGTTTCCTGTATGTTCTGGGCTAGCTCTCTAATTTTGACAGGAGGTACGGATGTGTGGGTTATCACTAAAACAACTTAATTGCCCAGATACAAACACATATTGGTCAAAACAACTTTTTTCAATGTCAGCGGGTATATTAAGGTACCCTGTGGGGTTTTTGACCACTAGTGGTGTTGCAGAACAATGAGCACATCCCATATTGCTTTTATCTGATGAGGAGATACACCTTTCTGCCAACTGCAGAGGCGGTAACTGTGGACAAGTACCTAAAGGAGATTAAGACAGCAAACAATACAGGTTCTCACACATTTGAAAAGGCTTTGCAAGGGTACAATGAGGCAGGGAAGTAATATAACATGGTTTTCAGAACTTCAGGAAAAACAAATTCAATTTTAGTAAGAAAATAATGTCAGATTCTGGGTAATGAATACACTCCTCCATCCTGACGTATCAGCTGTAACAAAAATTTACATTTTGTACAATTACACAGTTAAGCTAGTGTTACACTTTCCACATTTGTGAGTACGTGAGGTTCCTCATGTTGCCAATTTCATCATCAGAGGGTTTACGTGAGACTCTGTGCCTGTATTTGGTCATAAAACTAAGTACTGGACAAAGTTATGGTAAAAGATGAAAAGTTAAGTTAAGGGATAATGAAAGTTATATTGCAATGTGTCCTCTATGGTCTTTTGAATATCTGTAGCAATTTTCACAGCAATCTATCCATCAGGTGAGAAGATAGCCTGAGCCACAAATATCAAATCATGGTGGTGTTGGAGAAAAAATCTGCAAATTAGTCAGCGGGCTTCATCCTCTGGGAAATGTCTGTGCTGAATTGTATGATAATCCATCCAATATGTGTTGGACGGACCTACTGGCCCTCCCATTCCTAGAGTTCCACTATTGTGGCTAAAAGCTAAAATAAAAAAGGATCAAGTATGCACACTAGCACCTGAGAGAGAATTATTATGCCATATTAAAAAAAAAAGGGAAAATTTACCAATTCAGTTTTAAATTATTTCAACATTCATCTCACAGTAACATTTAGTCCAATATTTAGCAATTGCTGTAAAGTCTTGTTATAGAATTTGATTCTCTCCTCTGGCTTATTTCTTCATAAAAAATGGAATAGCAAACCCCTTTTTTACTTTGTTATTTCATGTTGATGCATCAAAGTGTTCTGAGACTTTTTCCTGTTTCATTCTCACAGTGTTTATTTGCCCTTTTGCGTCTAATAATTGCTCACAATATGAAGAAGAAGGAGATATCTGTTGCCAGGATTAGAAGGCAGTACTGTTGAAGTGATTTTGAAACACTTACAGAAATGTGCTGAGCTCTACCGATTTCACAATGCAGAAAATATCATTGTTCATTAGTTTTAATGATTAGAGGAGGGCAACGCTGTGTTGTCATGAAAGTGTCAGATCTACATTTGTATGTGGAACCTCATCTGGAGAGTGTAAGCAGATCCACGGGACTCCAGTTATAAACCTCGACATTGTCTCGCTACACTGTCATCTCCTTCTCCTATGTGTGATTTAACTCTTGAACTTAGTGAGCCTATATATGAACAGGTCTGTCTAGCACATGACAGACGGTCATGCACAGATAGGACGACAGAGAGAAGAGATGTAATGTGATGATAAAATAGACGGCTCCTTTAGGATTAGTGGCAAAAGATAGAAGTGGAGCTGAATATGCTATTAAACAGATAATAGAGGCTTACAGAAAAAGAGGTAGAGACGCTGACCAAAGAGCGTGAGTGTGAGAGACAGAAAGCGACAAATGCTTATTTTTATCCAGCCATCGCCTCAAATATTGCAGTGTTGGTTTTGTTGGCTGGGGTCGTGCTGGGCTCACTTACTCCCAAACACACACAGGGCATCCAGATCACAGCAGTGACTCACTGGTTACTGACTGGCACCTGAAAGCAGCTCTGACCCCGGTTCAGAAAACACACTGCTGCACCGTCACATCCCTTCACCTCCATGACAGGCCACCACTGAGGTGTCACTTGGGCTTCTTTAAAGGACTGACTGGGTAATTGTTTAACAGAAGGGAGGCACACTTAGGACATGAATAAAAATGTGTAATACATTTAAAGACATGAATGTTGCTAGAATAAACTGCACATTAGTGATAGTTGATATATACAGTTTCTTTATTCAGTTTTATAATTTTGTTTTGTGTCTCCTTATAGTTGAGTTGAGTTAGTTTAATTCATTTCATATAACCCAATATCAAAAATTTACCACCAGGGGGGCATTAATAATTTCAGTTGAAAATAGGCTGATTAATTATTGCCTGACACCTTGGACCCAGACGGTGCTGAACATTGTTTTGCAATAAAATTGCAAGGAAATCCCAACGTCTCCATTTAAAAGAGAATGTTACACTGAACACTTTATCACTGTTTTATCCATTTAGATAAATAAATGAGAGCAAATCAAAGGTGAAGCAAAAACACAATAATCCCTATAAGGGAATAGATTTAACTTCCGTTCAGTGTATTAGATTCCTCAGTCAGTTTTTATTCAGTGTGCAGCACTGGTTTGGCAGTGATATCTACAATACAATATAGTTTCTTGGCACAGTAACCTCTTACATTTTTTTCCCATGACCTCATTTAACTGACCTCATTCACCCACTGTTGAGGCAGATTATTATGTCATAGCTCTGTGCTGATTAAAAAGCACCATCAGTTCATTTTCAGTTGACACACAGCAGCTCTGCAGCCTGTTGCAGGTTTCCACACCGATTGTCTTATTTAAACTCTCCACAGAGATTTCTTATTTAGCCTGCCCTTTTCTTACCTTAAATCTCGCCCTTTTGCACAAATCCACATTTTGGAGAGATAGGTTGGAAATAATGGAAAAAGGGGTTATTGTTGTGCACAGTCTATGAATTACAATAAGAACACTGGCAGAGCAAACTTATTGCAATTCCTCCTTAAAACAGAACTGGTGACACACGTCATGGCAGATCACTGGAAGTTAATAGAGCTATGAAAATATATATATGGAGAGAGACATGAATAGTGACAATCAAGTGCAAATGATATTGCAAATGTTTGACAGGACTATGATTTTATGAAGAAATATGCCAGATTAGAGTTCAAACCACTTTATAATGCAGTCAGGTATCAACCATGGAAACTAACAGTGATGCGTGACAGAATCATCTGAATTACTGTCACGTAGCCGACGGGCATCACTGGCATATGTAAGCAGGATTGTTTCAGCTTTTTTATTGTTTCCATGAAAAAGGTGACTACCTCTGAATCCACAGGCTGTAAACCTTTTGAGGGGATGTCCTTATGGGTGGAGGGGGAGATTACATTGATTGACAATACAGTCTCACCATGTGCTCCACTTAAATTGCTGTGCTTGAGCTTTTGAGTGGATTACACAATCTAAGATCTATGAGTGACCTTCCGATCTCAATGTTTTAAGCCATTGCGGATGGAAAGTCGTAGAAAGAAGTACATTCACACACATAAAAACTGGGAAACTGCTGAGAGAGATTGTGTGATAAGATCGAAAGCTCCAGAAGAGCAACTAAATAGACACCGTGGTGCGAATGCTCTCAATTTCAGATAGATTCTGATTATTTTGATAGGTTAACATAACATAACATTAGTTTAACATAGCATGCTGTCACGTGAAAACCATCTCCAAATTCCAAAAATTTCCATTTTGGGTTTAGAAAATTCCCCACTTTTTAAACTACATAAATATTTTAAAAACACATAGATTTATCTTAGAAAATAAATAAATAATGAAAGCAGACCAATTTTTATTTAATCATGAAAAGCTTAGCAGTGTAATTACTTGTTAGCATTTAATGAGCTTTTCCAGTTACTTTCAAACACTGAACTGAATGCAGTTGGCTCATATATGATTAATCGTCACGATTAATTTTACAGTGGGTCAATAACAGGCTCTATTAGTTTATACAACTGTCAAGGCTAATGAGCTATCAAACCTGACCACATTCATTAGTATGCTTTGAGTTTGTATGCGTTTGTATTTGTCGCCCATGAATGAGGATTATCAGCGCTATGATCCATAACTGTGAAGCTAAACGATTGTTTGCCTTCCCGCTGCTGTGCCCCCAGAGTGTGACAGCATTGATACACAGTAATCAATAAATCCGCTAAACAGCTCAGTGTGGACATTTGCAGAGTAATCTTATGTACATCACAGACAGTGTCCCTGAGTGTGTCTCCCACTGGGACAATTCAGCACGATGTTTAAAAGCCTACACACATGCAAATAACCCCCCACCACCGCAGCATGACACAGTGTTGCCGCAGAAACTACGTTACTGAGACAGTATATTTCCACGCAACAGATAAACGCTGGACCAGGACATCTTCTTAAATGTCTCCAGCGGATTTATGTCCACATGGGTGTTTAAACTTTGTTTTCTCCTTTGCCCCGTCTTGTCCTGTCCTGTCCTCTCCTGTCCTGCCCTTTCCTCTCCTTTCTTGTCCTCTCCTGTCCTGTCCTGTCTTCTGCTTTCCTGTCCTGTCCTGTCCTGTCCTGCTTCATACCCTTGTATTTTGTCCCATCCCTTCCTGTCCCATTTTGCGCTGTTCTGTTCTATTCCTATCCACTCTGTCTCGTCCTGTCCCCTCATGTCCTGTCCTATCCCTTTCCGTTGTGTCGCCTCCTGTTCTGTCCTACACTGGCCTGTCCTACTCTGTCCTGAATCACACTTTTCTATCATAGACTGTCCTTTCCTCCACTTTTCAGTGCAATCCCATCTTGCCCTGTTCTGTCCTGTCCTGTACTGTCCTTTTCTGTGCCGTCCTGCACTAGCCTGTCCCATCCCTTCTTGCCTTGCATTGTTCTTTACTAGTCTGTCTCGTTCTGTCCTGTCCTAGTCCATCCTGTCCTGCCCTGTCTTGTTCCATTCTTTCCATTGTTGTCCTGTTCTTTCCTAGCCTGCACTGTTCTGTCCTATCCCACCCCCTCCTTTACTGTCCTGTCTTGTCTCATTCTGCACTGGCCTGGTCTATCCCATCTTGTCTTGCATTGTTCTATCCTAGACTGTCCCTTCCTGTCTAAGACTATCTTGTCTTGTCCTGTCCCATCCCATTCTATCCCGTCCTGTTCATTTCTGCCCAGTCTTGTTCCATCCTGCACTGGCCTGTCCTACCTCATCCCGGGTCCATCCCCTCCTGTCCTGTCAATTCTCATGCCGTCCCATCCTGTCCCACTCCATCCAGTCTTCCACTTTTCTGTCCTGTCTCATCCTGTCCGGTCCCAGCATTCCCAGGATTCCCCATCGCTGCCAACCCCTCTCTCACTCTGGGTGCAACATGTGTTTGGCCATGAGCCGTGAAAATATGATTCACGTTTGTATGTTTGTGTATCTGCAGCCACTGATGGGTCTCTGTGTGCATGCCTAATTGTTTGTGTGTGTGCACCAAACTGAACCCAGCTGAGCCACCTCAGCAGATCAAAGGCTTATCCCCCGTGTCAAATACGGGACCGTCTCATTCTCCTCAATCCACGGCGCTTGCAAAAATTCGATTAATGACAGACGGGATGGACGCAGAGAAGTCCTGTTTGTACCATGACTCATCTCCTATGACAACTGGGAGAGAAAGGCAGTATTTCTGAGGAACTTGCTAACTTTGCAGACGAGCGTTACATCACAGAGGCGGCGCGGAAACTGGGTCAGGCCCTTTGCACGATGCTCTGTTTTTTCTTTTTTTTTTTTTTTTTTAGTGCTATTATGAAATACACCAAACAGAGGAAAACAGTGTCAGGCTAACAGCAGTGGTGATATAACCGCTGAAATCAAAGCAGTAAGTAGTTCGTCATTGAGGTCATGCTTGTTTGGACACTGCATTTCTAATACCAGGTACATAGCGCTGCATTTGAGTTCTGTCCCCTCGTAAGCGAAGGATTATAGCTCAGTGACATACTGCCGAGGGTCAGTCAAGTTTCTCTGCCCTATGCAAAATCTCTCTCTCAGACTCTTCCCCTTTCTCTCTTCCAGCTCTCTCTCTCCCTCTTACACACACACACACACACACACACACACAAAAACCCTCTCTCCATCTCTAAATCTCCCTCTGGGTAATCAGTCAGTGTGTATTTTTAAATCTGTCACTAATCTCTATTATTGGCATAACACACTGGACAAGGTTAGCTTTCATACTTTGGGTGCTGCGACATAGTTCAATGCACAAGCACACAAATACTGTTCCGGAATCTAAACTGGAAAATTTGCACATACCCTCGCAACACCTTTTCAGCGGAATATCATGGGGATGTTGCGACATCCTCAGCACAACACACGCAGATGACAAAACAGATGCCACAGACGACGTCTCTCTGGAGTTGGCAAGAGTTTAGGATGGCTGGAAAATGACAGGATTTAGCTCTGTGGAGGGAGGGAGAAGAGTAATCATCAAAATGGTTTAAATGCTAAAATAGGAAAATCATAAAAATAAATCTTAACAGTAGGCATCATGTTTGATGCAGTAATAATGAATTGTGTTTACCAGGAATCTTGAAAACAATGAGACTGCGAGAGACATTTTAGTCCTGAATTAATGTCTGTGTTTAATGTTGATTAACAAATGTTCATTTCTTTTTCAGAGTTCCTTTCAGAAAATGTGTGCAGCGTTTTAAAGAGAAAAAAAAATCTATCTAACTTAACTCCTCCACGTTTGTTTTCTCTTGGTGTAGGAGACACTGCAGACCTTTTCCTTCCTGGTGTTTGTGGTGGTCTGCGTCTCAGGATCTATCTACCTCTGCGTCGTCCTCCCTGAGACCAAAAGTAAAACGTTTCAAGACATCAGCCAAAGCTTTGCCAAGATCAACAAAATCCCCGTCCCCTCCCCCGGCCAGGAAATGGAGCTGGTTCTGTCCATCAAGCCTGACACGTGTGAAAAAGTCCAAGATGTTGTTAAGATGGAGAGTTCCTTCTAACAGGGCAAACTACACTCACTGTGGAGAAGCAGGGTTGAAATATAAACTGAAAGTATTTGTTGTTTGTACATATTTATTTAATCACTGTGATTTTGATTATGGCACTTTCAGTACATTTTGATATTTTGTATATGTTTTATATGACTGGAATATTTAGGAGTATTATAGTATTTCAATTTACAGCAGTTATTTGTGTGTGTCTCTTATTAAAATGAAACAAACCAACTGCATCTCATGTTCTGTTGTCTTGTCAGTTTACAGTATAAAACAACAGTATAGATATTGCAGAAACCCTGGAAGGTTTAGGTCGTGCATCAGTTACAAAAGAGATAGCAATGTGGGGTGGGGGGGGGGGGGGGGTGGGGGTGGGGATGTGCACAAAATATTGATTCTCTCTACAATATCAAACTTGATTGATTGAATGAACTGATCAGTTGGCATTTGCTGTAAAATTGGACACCATAAAACCAAAACAATGAGCTGAAAGAAGGTCAAACACCCCATAATGCTCAGGAGAACTGCAGAGTCAGGTGATAAGTCTTTGTGGATTTGTCAATGCAAATGACTCAGATCCATTTAAATGTTTATCATAGCAGCTTTAATGAACCAAATTTCCTATATTTTAAGGTAGAACAGAGTGTTTGAGCAAAAGGAAGCTGATCATACGTCATGAACCACACAAGCTGTAGTAGCGTCTCTTCATCTTGGTCAGATTTCATCTTTGTTGTTGTCCCAAAGCAGCTTCATAATGAGAGGGGGCAGATGTGTGTCTGAGGAGAGACATATTTTGCAGGATTATAACCCTAATGCTGATGTCTTGGTTAACTTCCTAATATAGACAACAAGAGCGAGAAGCCAGATAGCACAGTAAAGCTGACAGGGACAGTCTTTTGGAGTCTCTCCAAAATTGAAAGGAGCCAAGGCTACTTCCCACCAGATGGCGAGAGCCAGCGGAGGAAGTGATCTGAACAGAGGCAGACAAGCGTGGCATTGGCTAGCAGTCACAGTTTGCTCCACAGTGGGGTGTACTCAACATTTCAAAGTCCACTGCCTAGAGGGCCAACATCCCACAGTCTCGTATGGACTCGCATGGCCGCAGACACAAAGGTGTGTGTTTCATGCTGTGATAAAGGGTGTCCAAGTACTCATATGGTATTGTAGAAGAGAGGAATTTCAATGCATCATCACTTTCAGTTTAATTCCTGATCATATCCAGTGACTCAGCACTGCATATTACATTTGTCCAGCTGACAAGCAGACATGGAGGTGAGGGGAATGGTACGTCTCTCGTAGCTCTGCTCCAGCATGGTACTCCGGATGAGTTACATTCTCAGCAGCGTTTGTTAGTGGGTAATTGACAGAGAGGTTTACTGATGATTGCTGGTGGGAGAATAATTATGTCGCCTCATATCTACAAAGGCATAAATAACATACATTTAATAGGATGCACTTGATGCTAATGCTGTTTGATAAATTGCTGTTTGTCCAACCCATTAGATATCCTCTCATGAAGTTAAATTAATTTCCCTTGCCCCTGCTGTAGTGAGAAAGAAAGAAGTGTGTTGTGGAGAGGTGGGGGTTCATAACTGAAATATACTGGAATTTAGTTTTGAGTACAAACTATTTTTGACCTAGCACTGACAATACTCCAAAAGTATTTGTTTTTCAGTGAATTACTCCTTTTAAGAGGGTCATCATAAAGGACTCTCCCTGGTTAAAAGTTATCCAAAGGATAAAAAAAAAAAAGACAGCTCTGGCCTTTTAATGAAATAAGAAATATGAAAATCACAATCCATAACAAATTTTCTTTCTTTCACATTTATTTCAAGCCAAGGCTGCAAGTGTTCATTTAATTTTAGATGTGGTCAACAGCCCTCTTTTGATGTGATGAACACACTGAACAGTCACTGGTTGTGGCCCCTGGTCTCTCCAGCAGCACCTTTAGTGAGGTTGCTCTGAATGAAGCGTGTGCATCAGACTGGGCAGTAGGCCACAGAAAAATTGTCTTTGCAATTCTTCGCCACACACGGCCAACAGTTTCATCATCATCATCATCATCGTCATCGTTTGCCATCAACATTTAGCAAAGTAGGAGTCCAAATATGGTGGTTCAGCTGGTGCATAAACACAAATGTCATATTTCCTACTTAGGTGCCGCTAACTTCTGAGCAGTAGTGTCTTTATCCAGCTCAGCCTGGCCGCTGCCCACACACACACACACACACACACACACACACACACACACACACACACACACACACACACACACACACAAATAATATCTCAGTCTGGCTCATGATGTCTTTAAAACAAATAGTAAATTGGCATACAGTGTGATAATTTAAAGATTTAAAAAATGTTGGTTTTGAATGTTCGCAGTCATTTACAGACATTGCTTTTTTTTATTGGTTGTATTTGATCTGGCTCACAGCATCACCTGACTTGCCACTCAGGCTTTTGCAGTGACTGTGTCTACTGGAGGCTTGAGTGTATCTCCTGTTCAGTATCCTAATGCTTCGCAGTGACAGGAGGCCGGGCTCTTCACTCTGCAGGTGTCTCACTTCGGTGCTGAATGAGCCATTTTACACTGTGTTTTGCCTCAGCAGCTGAACTGAACAACTAAAAATGTGTCTTTGCTCTATTCATTATGCAGGAAGCTGCCTCTCTGAGTAGATCACACCCTGTTCATCCAAAGTACAAAAGAGTCAGCAGATGCTTTTTTGTCCCTTTTCCTGTACAGTCATCAAACCACAAAATATTACCTGTTATATCATTCCATGCCAGAAAGAGTCACAGTTGGTGTCTCAGTTAAATATTTGCAGTGATCATCAATGGACTGATGGTTCTGTTGTGAAAAGCAAATGTGGCGTTTTTGGCCACAACCTTTATCAGCCTCCTGCGAGTTTCCAGTCTTCTAAGGCTTTTTTTTAAAACCCCTTCAGTTTTACTTACAAGATTTTTTTAATAATAAGTTACATATCATTTTCTGCCAGTGAAATAATGTGAATTTCACAGAAAATTTCTTCCAATGTTTACAGAAAATAACAAAGTACAAGTTGGGAAATGCAGACAATATATCATGTTTTTTTTATAGTGTAACTTCATAGTACGCAGTTTATTTAGCAGTATTACAATAAGACCAGAGGATTCTGAGATTTTTGTGTTTTAATGCAGGACTAATGCCTGTCTGAATACAGTCTAACACAGACTATAGACAGATTCATACAGAGCAGCTCTAGACTGCACTGTTTACAATAGACAATAGAGCAGGAAGGGGGGGGGGGGGGCGAGAGAGGAGAGAGAGAGAGAGAGAGAGAGAGAGAGAGAGAGAGAGAGAGAGCAGATGGGGGTGAGGGAGGGAGAGAAAGCGTGGGGGGGGGGCTTGTAAGGAAAGGTGAGGAGAGACAATACAGGAAACTGGGGGTTAGCAGGCTGTAGAGGCAAGGAGGGGGGGGTGGGGGTGGCAGAGGTAGCGTGGGGCTGATGAGCTCGGCGAGGCACAGCCAGATGTGACGCATGTCTGTGGCAATGTAGTCTGCAACTTCCAGGATCTCCAGTAGACCTTTAAAGAGCTGCCCGGCTGACAGGACTCCTGCCCTGTGCAAGTCGAGCAGCAACAGGCCCATCTTCCTCCCAGCATTGCCGCTGGACTCAAATGTCAAGTCCATGACTGACAAATACATGGAGGACAGAGGGGCTGGTTTGCTCTGCAGCGGTGTACGGGGCTTCCTTCACGTCATCTCTGTGGCGGTATCTGTCAATAAGATCCTCAGAGGAAGGTCTCCAAGTCCTCCTCTGTGAATGAGGGTTTAGCAGGAGGAGGACAAATGGAGCCAGTCTTGATATTTGTGATAAATCAAGAAAAAGAACACGTTACTTACATTCTTGGCGTTCTCCAGCCATCTCTGCCTCATCTCAAAAACGTCATCTCTGCCATGGTTTTGTTGGAACTCAGCCTGGCAGTGTCTGGTGATTAGAGTTTGGAAGCTGACGGATGCATTGGGGTATTTATGTTGTCATGAGCATCATAGTCTCAAAATGGACTCATAAGGAGCAAAGCAAATTAAGTGATAGGAAAAAGGATCAAAATTAGCACCCAGTCATAGAGTCATGACTAACCTTCGACAGAGTGGTACATGTTCGCATAAAGCACAGCTTGGTTTGGTCTCAGCACGGCCTTCTTGAAGAGTATGTTGGTGGCTTCCTTCAAATCCTCCTCTGTCTCCTCCTTTAGCTCCTTCAGCTGTCTCATTAAATCCTGAAAGTTTTCAGGAGTCAGCCTGTTGATGATGGTCTTCATACGGCTCAGGAACTCTTGGCTGCTGCTCCACCACAGGTTCCTCAAAGGGAGCTTTACCTTCACGCTCCCCCCTGTTGTTAGCAGGTGCTTCTTGATTGGAGGAGATGGTCTTGTGGTCTTTCCTCTTCCTCTGTTTGGATGAAAATCCAAAGGCAACATTAACTGGGGGTTGCTCTTTGGAAAAAAAACACCACCCACAAAAACAATGGGCTCAGTTTGAACGAGTCCACTCGTGGTCCTCTTCACGTCAGATGACTTTTCAGCTCTTGTCTTTCCTGGCGAAGTTTAAGGCTCCTCGAAAACAAGTGGCTCCCTTTCACTCAATCTCCTGAAGATTCTCCTCTTCTCTCCTTCTGTGAGGGGAACTAGCATGAAGTTGAACTTCATCCTGTTCTTCACTTCTAACGACATCTTCTTTGAGTTTGTTATTTGTTGGTCTGACAATTGGCAATCGTGTTCACATTGGCAAAACAATGAAACATAAATCAGCATATAGAATTTTTATATGTATGTTGTTTTAATTCACTTGCATATATAAATGAAATATATATCATTAACATATATGGCTGCAACATGTTATGACATATAAAAACTCATCATGTAGATTTTTTTAATATATGTTCGGTACTTGGTTGTGTTGTGTGCATTTGCAGCACGTGTTGTCAAATTGATGAGGATGTTTTCTGAGTTGTGTGTCTCTCTGCATGTGTTTTCTGAAGGTGCAGTGCGCTGACCTCTCAGGGCCACCGTAGTTTGCAGCATTTTTAAATCATCATCAGAATATGAACTTGGAACATACAGTAACCTGGCCATTCATCTTCCTTCCTTTTTAACATTACAAGTTTAAATCATCTGTGTGTGTGCAGGCTTGTATTTGACTTCTTATCATCTCTGCAACGCTGTGTCATTTCTGCAATGACTGAATTACCTCAGCAACGGAGGATTAACCCACTTTGGTTTCTGCCTGCCAGCGGAATTCACTCTGGCTTTTCCATCTGATCACCAGTAATGGAAAACAAAAGTGACAGGCAATAATCAGTTTATCCTCCAAATTACCAGAGTCACAACTCTAATTTAACTTTGGCATGTAAATCATCATTATTTCATCTGCCATCATTTTTGTTTTTTCTTTCTGTCTGTGCAGGTGCGCAGTGATTCAGCATCTGGATTTTGCACTTGTATGCCATATCCTAACATGTTTTGGGGAAAAACAGCTAATATATTCAGATTTCTGAAACCTGGGATAAGACCTTACCCAGGTATCTATGATCTGATATTTACACGCACAAACACATAGTTGTGATCCTTCAAAACCAAATAATAGAGACACTAGTGTGCATGTAAACATAGTCAGTAACAGATTTACTGGCTTCACCATGATACAATCACTTCTTGCACTTTAATATTACAGACACAACTCCTCTCTTCAAAACCTGTTGCATCTCAGCCTCCCACACCTGTGTCTTAAGGCACTTTGCTGTTTGCGTGGTATATTCATTGTCTGATCCCTCTTTTGCAGTCTGACTGGAGAGCGGATCATTTTAACTCTGTCAACCAGCAGGTGGGTTTGAGGGTATTCTTGATACTGTGAGAATTTCGACTTTGTTGTGGTGGCTGTAGCTTCAGAACCTCTGTTGACGTTTGCACTTAATAAATCAGTGATTTGGCTAAAGGGCCCTTTTACTGACAGCTCCATTATATGGCTGCTGTGCCCCTGAAGCTTCAGTCTCAGTGGGGCTTTTTTACCACGAGTGAGCTTGAGTACTTTAGACACCCTCAGGTAAATATTGAGACAGTAAATGTGTCTGGGAGTTTGCTTGTCTGTGTGTTTAAGTGCAAGTGAGCATCTAGGAGAACTGGAGAGAGATGCTGAGGAGATGAAGAAGGTGGTTCAGTGAATTCCTCTCCCTGGTTCATTACAGTTGACTAGGCAACACAGAAAAGTTAGTCAAAAGATAAATAAAATTGGCATCTGGCATATGAGTAATGGGCTTTTGGATAAATACTTGATACAACTCACCATGGTCCAATATACACTTAGGTCCTCGGCCCATGTCTGGCCCATATCCTTCCACATCGGGGCTGATTCCGACTATTATCCTCCAGTGTCGGGTGATAGCCAGGAAGATTTTCTGTGTGAGCGCCAAAATTGGTCCAGATGTGGAAGTAGCATCTGACAGTGATGATGTGAGCTGGACTTGGGCCAAGGAACCAGGTGTGTATTGAGTTGAATGAGCAGGCTAGGCTCGGCATTGAGCAGCAAAATTAAAAAGTTAAAAATACTTAGTAACATTCTCTTGTTTTTTTGTTTGTTTGTTTGTTTGATTATCCCGAGTAGATTATGCCCAGAGGTTGCCATTTTTAAATCTTGTGCCAGCGGTACTGCTGCTGTCAAGCGTATTGTAGCGACGCTAACAGAGGGTGAGGGAGACATACAGGGTTTTACTTCTATCTCTTATAAATCACCTTGTATTAATAGTCTAACCTGTAACATTCATCTCAATATATTTGCACTGAATTGAGTCTCAAAAATGCAGGACCGGGACCAAACATGTGTAAGTATCATGTTTGTCACAGATCTTCTGCAATAATCCAAAAGCCAATGGAAAAATTCCTTTGGTTTGTGGTGGATCTAATTAAATATATTATATCATATTAGATTATAGTATTGGAGGAAAAGACAGGTTTTTTTGACAACAAAATTTGTTGTCTTTTCCTTGCTGTTACCTGTAGAGAGAATGTTTTCTGCACCAAAGAGGATTAGACTTTCACTTGAAACACTGTCAGTCAAAGGCATTTGTCTGGTCTGGGCCTAATGGCAAAAGAGCAAAAGCTGCTGCTCAAACTGAAGGCTGAAGAAAGGGCTGTTTAAGGGCAGTTGTTGCTTCTACTGTATGTGAAGAGAATGGGCAGTGTAGCGCTTTGGCGGGAGCCCACATGATTGGCAGAGGAAGTGAGGGCAAGAGGCAAATTAATTTTCGGACATAAGTTTTTCCTCCTCCATGGCAGAGAGAAGCTCTTGTTGGCTGGTTTAAGTTTGGTTTCTTAGAAATTGATGTTCTTTTTATATCCCTATCAGTCTTTGAGTCTTTAATATAGAATGAGGTCATGTGAAGGAAAGATTCTGTGTGTGTAGTGAACTCACCATCCCTGAGAAATCCATAAACAGGTGTGAGGAAGACTGTTTCTAATAGTAAGTCTGTTTGAGGACCAAAGCACCCATCCCTTGAATATGTGATCAATTTTTGCAATAATGGGGGAGTGAAAGGGAGACATAGCATTGCCTTGAAGTCTCTCTTAAGGCCATTTAAGCAGGAGATGAATAGATGGGTTTTTCTAGCGGGCTGTTAGTGGATGGATCCAAACAGCACAGATGGAATTGTATACCTGAACTATAAAGGCAGATATAATGGAGATATTGACAGGGAAAATAGCCACAGAAAAGTTAGGCACAAAAGGAGGTGAAGTAAGATATGAATGTATTTACAATTATAGAATTTGAACACATTTTAATTGAAATTGTAACACAAAGTCTCTCCAGGTTGATGCTGTCCTATCCAGACCTGGACCTATAAGAATTATTCAAGTTTGACAAAGCATTTCCATTTTAACCAGCACAACTTTTCTCGCCTTTATGGCACTTGTCACGTGATGCTACTAAGCCAGTCATAACTGGGGAGTGGGATATCAGAGTGAAAGGAAGAGAAAAGGAGTTGATGAAGATGTTAGATTGTAAAGATTATAAAATAGTTGAGACAAAGATGGCAAATGGAGTTAAAAAAAAGAAGAAAAAGGGAAACTGAAGATACACTTTCACTCAAGATGCACATTTTTCAAAAGCTCTCTGCTATGTACTTATAACAGCCTTTAGTTTCTGTGAATGAGAAAATTATATATGATTATTATTAGAGAATTCATTTATAATCCATCCATTCACTTGAATGGGAAGATTGTCTCAGACTTTTGGACTCCACTGTATGCATTGGTTACCATGGCAACAGGCCACCATTCCTGGACTCAACAACCTGGGGCGGGAACGCAGAGTCCACTGCTCTCGTTCATGCCTGACTGCTCTTGTACAGTATGGGAAAGTCAGCTCAGTCAGGCAGCAATACGGCACCTCTCACCACTGTGGTAGTAGAAGGAGGGGGTCGTCACGCTAATGAGCCAGCCATGTTAATGAGCATGCAGCGAGCGGCAGACAAAGACAACACTGCTGCTCTTATTGTAGAGCGCTCTGAGGTGCATCAACTTCAAGACCTCTGGCCAGCAACAAAATCCAAGTCTGTATGTTCAACCTCCACTCCTGCAGCACAGAACACACAGACTGCCATCCTCTGTAAACCAACACCTACCACACACACAGTGATCATGTATGAAGTTAAGCCCAGTATCCCTGGGCAGTATGTCCCTGTTGGACAGTTCTGCACCTCATGACGTACGTCCAATACCAAAGTTCAGTGCCACTGCAGGAAGTAATGTGTCCTTTGTGGTAGTGTGGAGGAAAATAATGGTGTCAGAATTTGCATCTCATTACACACCTTTTTTTCACTGACCATAACCACAATCTTTCCTAAATCTTAACCAAGTGTTTGATCTACCTAATTCACAAAATCTACCAGCACCTTACTGTAAGGTTAGGTTAGGTTTTTCTGTACATGAACCAAAGTGTTAAAACAACATTTTGCCCTTTTATGGATAGTTCTGCGCTGCATGAGTTTTTGGCAACAGCCAGTAACTTCCTCTGTCTGGGCTGCCAAGAAATTAACTGGCACATAAGCACAGATCATAATAGATAGAGCACAATACAATACAAAAAGAGTGGTTTAGATCCTCTCATCAAACACTCCATCACTCACCTGGGGTAGTCTCATCAAATCCAGAGTAAACCATTACACCCCTGACCACCAGCTAGTGGGGAGAGGCCTTGACCAAAATCTTGGGAAGATCTACGGTGCAAGAATTCGGCTTTGACTTTGAGAGGGAACCAGAAACTTCCCACACGTAATAAGACATAACAGGTGAAAGCAAAGCTGCCATAATGATATAATTAGGAAAAGGACAAAGGATGGAAACTGTGGAGTGCACTTGTAACACTGCAGGAGAATCTGTCTGCCCATAGACATGTAAAATACTTGCACAGAGTGAATGTGCCACCCTCTGTGTGGGAGGGAGTTTGCCATTAACCCCATTGTTGCAACAGATGAACAGCTGCTGTGAGCATCCCACAGACCATGTGTAGTTCCGCTTAGTATGCCAGAGCATGAACAAGACACACTGATGCAATTTCTCCCATCTCTCACTAGTATGGTTTATGGGGGATGGGGGTGGGGGGTGGGATGCAGTGGGGGGTTTCAGCTGAGCTGTCCTGCACCTAAAAGAGAGCCTGACATTTTTAGGCGCAGGGCTGATTGAACAAGACAGTCAGTCAATCCTCTTTTGCCCAGCAATTTGGACAGCCCATCTATTCTGCATTATAGTCCCAAATGGAGGCCTAAAAGCATGTTCTCTGGGTCTGCTACACATCTGCAAAGAACCAGCTTTTTCCACTTTGGGCCTAAGGTCAAGCCGATAAAGCCCATTCAAGGATCAAGCCTGTGTGAAAGAGACAGAGATGGACAGTGACATAGACAGTGAAATGACTCTGCTGTTTGTCAATCAAACAGAAGCGTCTGTTTTCTGAATTATTGTCAGCTACCAACTGGAACAATATTCACTTTCTGGTGGTTTTCCATGTAGTCAATTATATATAGATTTAAATGTCTGTTACTAAGGCTCAGGTGGAATAGATTAATTTTTTTTTCACATCTTAAATGTACAGACTCATCAGATAGAACTGTCACAAACCAATTTGTCAAGAACACGAGAAAATTCAGTAATAAAGGTTAAGAACACGTATACAGACAGCAGCCTCCCCCATAAACACTCTCACAAGCAGTTGTCTCAATTACTTTGTTTGCAGTAAATTGTCTCTGACAGTGTGTGGAGAAATCCAGCAATCATTCTGTAGATGGATCTGCAGATGGATGGAAGTCATTCATAAGTTACTCTGGGTCACTTACTTCATAAATCTTCAAGTCACACAGCACATACAGTTGATTCAGCAGGCATGGTAAACAGACTGCAGAAACTCCAGCATCACCATTGTTGCAGAGAGGGGTTGTTATTGCTATTATACCGTAACAGAGAATAGAGAAATTAGTTTCCATATTGTCTACAGTGAACATATCACTGACTCTGATGACAGAAATATCTATGAATGAAAACCTGTTTCAAATTCAACCATCAGTCAAAGTCAGAACCAATTAGATAAAAGCTGACATATATTTATTTCCAAATGTGATTCATAGCAAAAGACTCTGCGTGTCCATGTTTGGAAGATGTCATGCACATGCTCTTTATTATAGGGTCTGCTTGCAATGAACTGAAGTGTATTTTATTTTAAGATTTATTTAACTGGGATGTTCTCTTGGGACTGAAATCTCTGTTTCAGGAAAGCCCTGGCCAAAATGGCAGAGTAATTGTGTCATCCACATCCACAGAAGAGTCCACGGTGAAGCTGTTCCAGGCCTTAACATTACGTGGGATGGATGATATAGATTTGATAAGTTGATAGAGAAAGATTCCCATGTTATTGACTTGTGACTAACTTGGACTCTGGCTGACGTGAACTGTCCATGTTTGCTTGGTTTTCAAAGCAAACTGGATAAGAAATGATTGACAACAAACTAAAATTCCTTTGCTACAACTGAATGTGATATAGTTCAAATCCATCGGTACATTATTGTATTTAGCAGTGTAAAATTGGGGCTTTGATGAAGTAAAATATCTACATCTATTTGCTGCTTCTTCTGTAATCACAAAAATAGTTTTGACAGTTTGTTCTGTAAAGATCACAGAATAATCAGTTATCATGCTGTGATAACTCCCAGTGTCTTCTTCTGATGAGAAACAATATTATGGCAGCATCATGAAATACAGTTCCTGTGATCATGAGGACCCTTCATGTTTACTAATGTCCTCTCTGGACTGGACCATCATCTTCATTTCTCTGATCTCATTTCATATATTATTTTAGATAGTTTTTCCCCTTTCGCTGCCATCTTCCCATCCCATCTGTCAGTCCCAATAAGTACATCTGATTTCCATCTCTGTGTTGTCTCAATCAGTCGGCGTTGTCCCAAAGCCGCAGAACTGATAGGACCAGAGTGTTGGAACTCATTAAGAGAAAACAGAATCGATGCAGGTGGCTGAACTGATTTAAAGCTTGAGTGATGTGGTAAAACAGCTGTGTGTGTGTGTGTGTGTGTGTGTGTGTGTGTGTGTGTGTGTGTGTGTGTGTGTGTGCATGTGTATGTATGTGTGTGTGCATGTGTGTATTTTTGTGAGCTCTTGTAAGAGTGTGATAAGGTAGGCACTGTTGAATTGTGGGACAATGGCAGTTAATTTCTCAGAAGCTTGAAAAACTATTAAACATAAATTATCTTTGCACTCAATCATGTAAATGGAACGACTTATACTTTGAGCGTTTTGTCATTAATTAAGATTTATACATGACCAAGAGTAAATGTCAGAATGTGTGACTAAATATTTATTGTTCTCTCTTCACCGTGCTGTGTTTATTTCCACTCTCTGTCACTCACACAGCTACAAGCCACTGAGGCATAGTGAAGGCGGAAAATGCCTTGTTCACTTCATCAGTGCACACGAGCAGTAGACAAGACTTTTAAAAATGGCCGAACAACATGTGCATTAGCCACCCAGGCTTTGATTGATGAAGTGTATGTGTCCAAGATGTGTTTCAGTGCTAGCAAGCAGTCGCTTGCCCCCCCCCGCATTTTCCTGTCCCTCTCTACTGTCTCTGTAAAGCTGAGATGCTGGAAAAAAAGGTCAGAAATGTAACACATGGCTGTAATTGTGTGAAGGATATGTGTGGCCCTTTTGCTTCTGTGATGTAGAAAAGGTCATGTCATGTCATGTCATGTGTCATATCACAGCAGGGCAGCATTATAGGACACATACGCTGTACCACCACAGCTGAAAGGACTTGGGATGTACTCTAAGAGCTCCAGCATGTTCCATGAGGCCATCTGCACGCAATCTCCTCTGCTGGTGTGTGTGCACTGTCCACAGCAATTAATGTGTGCATACTCATGGGAGCCACAGTCTCATTCACGCAGGAGTTGTCCTTGTTCTCTGACACTGTGGTGGGTGCTGTTGAAACATCTATAGCAGGTGTAGTAGAAGAAGTAGGTAAAAGCCAAATGTGAAGCTCTTTCTTAAATGAGCATGGGCTGGATTCTGCTTAGTTATTATGTTCCTCTGGTCTTTTTAAATATGTTGGTTATCTGATTATTGGGTTCCCACTAATGAATGAGCCAATCAAAATCAAGTGTTTAAAGTGTTTTAACAGATTTTCCGAAAGAAGATGCAAATTAATGCATATTTCCATCCACTACTATTATGCAAATAGGGGTTAGGCACATCAAAATAAACAACTGGTGGCTCTAATTCTCCAGTTGAGTGCCTTTTAATCCACTGCAGGAGAAGAGGATACAAAGAGGTGAAGTGCTTAAAGGAGTGCCGTGTCAAGCCTTAATTAAACTGAAACGATGTGGAAGACATGATGAAAATATGGCATTTCTGTGTGTTTTATAAATTAATTTGAGGAACATTCATTGCTCCCCACAGATATCTGTGTATGTGGTCTGTGTTTTCGTCTAGTGCAGTTTTTTGTCTCTCCGTTCTCTACAAAGCTTCAGTGACATTTAAGTCACATGCTTCATGTAAGACATGATTTATCTGTGTGTTTCCATTGCATTTTGTCACATTTTGCTCTTACTGATAATCCAACTTTTTCACCTCAGCCAGTGCTTTTTTTCTGTCTTCAGAATATCTGGCATTTCCACTCAGGTTTCTGTATGCACAAGTTTAAAATGTGCATAAAGACAGGTGGCTGGAAATACAGTGTCTTTTTGACAGTAACGCTTGTAGTTGCCAGAATCAGAAATCTTCAAAACCTACTATCAGTGGCTTTAATATTACAAGCAGGACACTGAAATTAAATCAGTGAATATTCCAACCAAGGCAGTTCATAACCAATTTGCAGCAAAAAATTAGATTGGAAAGCATCCCACAAAAACTGCTGTCCAGCAACAAAGAATTAGTAATGTGCTGATTGCTCCTCCTCATACAATATTTCTTGTGCAGCTTCTACAATACTTCAACTGACTTGTCCATTCCCCATGTAGTACATAACAGAAATATTCAGGTGAATGCCATCAAGGAAAAAACTGAAGCCGAAATTTAACCAGAAACCTGGAATCATGATTCCTGCTGTAATTTTTCTTACACAGCCAAATGACCCACTTTTCTGTTGTCACATTATTTTACCACTGTCCTTTAATCATCACTTGACCTCATGTTAAACTGTGCTGTCCTGAGTCATATTTATTGTGCAATGAAATACTCCACTTAGTCACTGCACTGGAAAACACTGAAGAAGAGTATCAACAAGCTGTGACAGTTGATCGACAGCTGGAAACGACATGTTGTTCACCAGATCCATTGAAATTTTTCTAGAGTCAGAAATAAAATTGGCAGGTCAGACAGCGTGAGTGAGCCATGCTTGTTCGGGGAAGTGAGTTCTGTGTCGTACTTTCAGAATTTGGAGCAGTGGCAGGTGAAGCATGTTGATGGTAGCTGCAGGAAAAGCCTGTTCATGCGGTCGGGAGCTGCTGACATACTGTAAGTAAGAAGAGGATTACAGAGACATGGCTCAGATGTGCACTCAAATAGAGCATCACTTGGTGGTTCTAAAACCCAGAAATGTTTGTGCCATGGTTACTGTCATCTGAACAGCTTTCCTTCCCTCTGGATTTTCAATTTATGCTTCAAATGTGGTTTTCAGTTCACATGATCCTGTACCTGCTAACTATGATATAAACTGTAGGTATTAATATCTCAACTGTGAAATTATAAGTGGCACAGTGTTAGTTTTGAAATATTGTTTGAGGAGATTATCACGATTATTACATTAATTAACTAATGGGTGTTTATCATAAGGTTCATTTGCTACAGAGCTTATTTTCTTTATGCAAAAACCTAATGCACAAAATCCATTGAAAATAATCTCTGTGAGAAACCTGAGCAGATGCTGAATTTCAGCTTCCGTATCACTGCAAATCACTGCAACACTGGACTACTCTATTCAAACAAATCTCTATGTAATGACAGTTATAAAAAAATGATTCAAAGTACAGACTTGGGTGGAGTTTAAAACTGCATTATTAGGATTTTTTTTGGTTTCTTGGGGGCAGTGCAACAAGCACAACACTGACATATTATCAGCATTTAGGGTTGTTGTGGCTAATACTTAGCAAATACTTTCTTATTTACACATCCAGTAGACCCGGAGAAACACTATCATTTGTTTGGAGTTGTGTTTGCGTTGCTCTCATTTTAGCTCCATTAAAGTGTGAAACATCACTATAATCTCTTGAGTTACAGCTGTTTCAGTCAAGAAACATTAAGGACATTGTGCATCTTGTCCTCAAACAGTCTTAACTGATTTGGAAAAGCTGAACAGATATATCAGCTTCAATAAGTTGAAAGGATAAGTGGAAGCTTCTGGGAGTCCTGGTGGTTGAATAGTTTATGTGTGAATTTGTGCTTGACCTCACCGTCATCCTCTTTTGCAGTTAAGCCACGCTCCATCCCACTGGAGGAGATATAGTGAGTATTTTTCTGTCGTTCTATTATAAGATCACATTCTGCACAATAATCTGGACATTAGGTGAACAAAGTCACCTTGGCCTTGTCGACATTGTCTTCATGATGTAATTTCCCTTTCTCATTGTTGAGGGAAGTTAATATGAAAGCTCTTTTCTTCTCATGAGCTATTTCTGACTTCAGGGCGAACGCAAATCATATGCCTTTGAGAGCAAAAGCTTATTTCATGTCAAAAGTGCTCCACAAACATATTCATAATTTGAGCGAGGGCACTGTGTGAGTCAGCGAGACAGACTTTCAGTGACACGTTTAGTATGTCTGACCTATCTACTGATCTCATCATCTGATAATGCCTGTGTTCTGCTATTTTTAAAGCTTGTCCACATTTGCTTGTGTTCACTTGAAGATGGAAAATAAGATTAATTTTCTATCACTTGCATAACACTACACAATGCAAACAAGCTCTTTATGCCAATCAAATACAATTCAGTCAGACAGTCTCAGTGTGTGAATTCCTGAAGATAAGCATCTTAAATACAATAAAGCGACAGTTTCTACAGATGCTGCTATGATGAAATCCTGACATGCTTGAACAGATATTTTCCAAGGGGAAAATAAAATTAAACAGTACTTACTTGTATATAAACCACATTCAAATCAGGAATATTCACTTAAATAACATCTCCTTAAATAATCCTAATGCACACACCCACTAATTATAATTCTACACTGATTCAGAGTCAGACAAATGCATGTAGGTCAGTGCGTGGGTCCGTTGGCCTAATGGGAGAGAAAAATACCGCGCGTCTCTTGAAAAAGTTTCAAATGACAGTGTGCCAGTACACCATCTGTACAGCTGCTGATTGCAGCAACCTACAAAACAGAAGGTTAATGTGGAACTGGGCCACATCTTTCCTTCCAGGTCCACAAATAGACTGGCTGGTGTTCAGTCACAGGGAGACTTTCACTCACTTTCCCCTCTGAATTCTCCTAATGCCTAATCATTATTATCTCTGCCAGAAGATGCTCTTGTGTGCAAGCAGCCTTTTTCTCTGGAGGCCGTGGAGAGGCATTTTGTTGGTTTTAAAGTTATAATGATCATAAGTTCTCCAAATGTAAAAACATCTCCATTTAAAGGTCTCTAATTGTATCAGATGAGCATTATTTGCCTGCTGGAGCACCATGTGGCTGGTAGTGCTCACAGTAATTACACTGGATTAGCCTTTGTCTACATGCTAAATCCCTGCAACATGTGACGTGACCCAAATGACAATTATTTGGTTCAATTATTCTGTGTAAAAGAAATACTCTCAGTAACGTTTGTACAGCATTTACCAAAAACTGCTGAGCAAGATTATGTGATATTACTGAAAGCTGAATTGACCTTGTGGTGACTCCTGGTCGATGGCTTTGTTTTGAGTGTGTGTAAAAAGATGCTTTTAAAGGTACCCCATGGAGTTTTCCTGTAAACAAACCAAAGCATATTGTGTGTATCCTTGAAGTTTTCCCTGATAAAACCTTTTACAAAGCCATTTTTTAAAATGAATTGGAACCTGTTTTGTTTATATCCATGTATGGCAGGATGAAGTCTTCTTCTTCCCTCCCTTCTTCCCTCCCTATGCTGGATATTCCTTGTTGTATTATTGCCCCATACTGCTTTCAGTGTTAAAACTTCACAGGGTGCAATTAAAATTCTGTAATTCTTTTTTATTTTTTATGTAGGAGCACTACTTCAATAACAAGAGGGTATAATTGTGAAATAGAAACAGCATTTCATGCTGAATAAGCAAAGAGATTCACTGGCTGCTGTATTTGATTGCCAGTATACACTTTAACACTTAGATTTTATGAGTTGGGCTTACATCTGGATTAGCCCAGAGTCCAGCAGTTCTTCAAATTGGCAGAAACGACCTCTGTATTAAAAAGAGGAGATTTCAGTGAATCCTTATTTTAAGTGTTAATTCCTTCATTTTGACACCTTATGTGTCTCCATGATTCCTTTGAAAAAGCTATTTCCTTCAACAATACAGTCTGGTTTAGGAGTTAATGTCCTGGACTTGGAAACGGTGACTGGCAGCTCAACACCAGGTATCAGCAATGAGAGACGGATGACATGGAAATGTGCCTGGAAGAGCAGGAATAAACATGGATATTAACATGCTTAACATTAACATACAGAGGGTTGATTTTTGCTTCTCTGGTGGAATAGCAGTGTGGCAGCAACTATGGGAATATTGGTAGAAAAAAAAAGCCCAACAAACATTTTTATTTTGGCTTCATCAAGGAAACACCATCATTACAATATATAACTAAAAACATTTGTCATCTGAGATTTAAAAAAAATAAATAAAAAAATCACAGAAAATATTTTAACTTGGAAAACACAAACTTTTTACATTACAGTACAGTAGTCATCCAGCAGACTGTTTGGCAAAGCTTATAGGCTAAATCATTTTCAACAAATCAAGGTACTTTTTTCAAATGCGCAACTCCTTTCCAAACCCAAGGCCAAGGTTTATTTACACATAGAAACAGTGAGAAAGCAGACCTAGAATGGCCCTATAGACAGAAAATATAGTTTAGATAGAAGTCTAGACAGCATGAAGAATATGAAAGCTTTACAGTCAGTCTAACTGCATTTCATAGCACTTAGTCAATATAAAACCACTGATATTAAGCTTCAAATCATACATACTTAATATAGGCTTTTGATAGTTCTTAGAAAAGGCGCAGTGAGCAGTTCCAGCAGATCTTGAGTATTTTCATCTGAATATCTCCTCACTGTACTGCCTTTTCTAACCAGCAGGATACTCTTCACTCCATGCCACCTTCTATGCTTACAAAGGCTGTTGGTTGTCATTTTCTCGAGAAAAAAAAAAAAAAAAAAGCCTTTGAACCCAAAATGTTGTTTGCTTTGACAACATAAACGTGTTTCCATGTCTTGATGTTTGCTACAATATAGATGTATAGTCATGTAACCAGCTCTCAGTAAGAGCTTTAGACAGTATACAGTATCATCCAGGTCGTGTGGTGGTAATAGTAATTCAAAGGAAACTAGACTTTCTGTTTGGTTTTGAAGACATTATGCCAATTATCAGCAAAGTCTATAGTCTGTAGATTACACCCTCTGGAGACCATGAATGCCTGTACCAAGATTTCACAGCAATCCATCCAGTAATTGTTGAAATATTTCAGTCTGGACCAATGTGACTGACAGACCAACACTGGCATCTAAAAAGACACAGCCGCAATCATTGATGGGACCGTGTAAGATAAAAGTTCATTTACAGTACTTCAGTTTAGTAAATGAATTCAATATAAGAACTAAAACATCAATCTTATCTCAATCTAGAATAATTTTAAATAATGTGTCCATTAATATGATTTGACTGATCGTCTTTATTTGTTTAGTAATCTGTTTTTCTTGTCATTACTGCTACTCAGCTTTTACTCTGTCCTTTCTAGGGCTACAGTGCATGATGGGGAAAAACCCACCAAGATTGTAGAATATACTAAAATACAATTTCACCAGTGGAATGAGAGGAGGGATCTTTGAAAATAGATCTAGCCCCAAGTTATCTATCAATTTGCTGCAGGGGTTCCTTTCAAGGCATAGACTACATCACCAAGATTACTTTTCTCCTCTTTCTGATTGTGTTTCATGAGAGCAGATGCTCTCCTTACCTGCTGGGATTTGCTCAAACCTACGAAAAGGGGAGTTTCAGACAATCAACAATCACATGATCTCTGTGTGCTGTCAATAGGTAGCAAAATGCTGAAATGACACTGCACATCACTGGCTGTGAAAGAAAGGAAGAAAGAAAGGATAAAAAAATCCAAAGCAAAAGGTTACAAGCTTTGATGCCATGTGTGTAATACTTCTTATGTTACCCAAAAAAGAAAGGTGGCTGTGCAAAGACCTCAGTCTTTTCTATGGCTTTAGAGTGTATTTACCTAAACAGTTGCCACAGAGATGTGACCTCTATATTTGTATTTTGTTATTTTACAGTGACATTATGCAACTTTTGAAAGAGGGAAGATCACCCTCTTCTTCTTAAAAATACAAAGTTGGACTCATAAGCATTAAAACGCATCCTTAATACATTTAACACACTAGATGGTTTTGCTGGTACAACCTTGGTCTGTTATGACGAGACGAGTTTTATGGGGGTTAGCTATTATTAGCAAACTTTAGAAAGATGTACTGTAGTTGTTAAACTTGATTGCCATGATTCTTCTCTACTTGTGCTATCCAGATTTAAAAGTGAATTTGATCAAACCAGGTGATATTTGTTATACTCAGATTAGCACTATCACTGGTACAGGTACAAATAGGCACTACATGTACTAATTTCTTCATTAATCCAGGATTAAAGTGGTACAGAGGACACTGTCTTGTTACTTCAAATGCAATTCTAATATTGATTTGTGTGCCATGTTGCCCATGTATGCTAGATGATATCCAATTACAGTAGCAAGAAAAAGTATGTGAACCCTTTTGACTGACCTGGTTTTCTGCATTGATTGGTCATAAAATGTGATCTGATCTTCATTTAAGTCACAAATGTAGACAAACACAGTTTCCAGAAGATAATATCACACAATCTCCATCTTGTTCATCTTTATTGAACACAGCTATTTAACATTCACAGTGCTGGTGGAAAAAGTAAGTGAACCCCTGGATTTAATAACTGGTCGAACCACCTTTGGCATCAATAACCTCAAACGAGCTCTTCCAGTAGCTGCTGATCAGACATAGCTGCATGTTCCTCCAAAACAATTCAACTGTAATTTCATCAGTTCACAAAACATTTTCCCAGCAGTGTTAAATGGAACACCCAGGAGCGTCAGGGTGCTCTTTTGAGCAGCACTTTCCTCTGTAATATCATCCCATGGACGCCATGCTCCATGCATCCATGCTCATGGTAGATTCATGAGCAGATATGTTAACCAGCTGCAATGATTATTTTAATCCTTTAGCTGTTGCTCTGAGGCTCGATGTTACATTACTGATCACTCTGATTTGTGCCTTTGAAGTCATCTTAGCTGGGTGCCCATTTCTGCAAGTAGCCACAGAACTAAATCATCTCCATTTATATACTGACTGTGGACTGAGGAATATTTAAACTCTTTGAAATCACTCTGTAACCCTTTTAGGTTTGTGCAAATCAACAATTCTTGATCTTTGGTCTTCTGGAGGTCTATTCTTTGCAAGGCATTTCCACGTCAGCAGATACTCCTTATGAATAAAATATTTCAGTGTTCTTGTAAGTTCAAGTAGCTCATTTTCAACAATGCCTCCAATCATGATTAATTCATTGAACTCCAGGTACACTAATTGCTCACAATAATTATGATGCCATTAAATTACAAGTTTTCATAATAGTATAACTGTCCAGTAGCTGCCAGGGGCCCATCGCACTTAATGGTTTAGAGTCATAGTCTTTTCCATTTTTATTGCCCTTATTGAAATGCACGTTTTATTAAAAAAAATATTTCTACCCACCACTTACTTAATTTGGTCACTTTCCTCTCAAAAGTTACGAAGTAAGGCTTGCTGGGAAATCCTAATTGACCAATGAGATTGCTCCCTTCCATTTGCGATAACTTGCGTGACTTACGTCAATTTGTTTTTTCAACGTTTTAGCAAGAAGTGAGTTTTCTTCAGCTAATGGACGATCCAGTTAGCAGCATAATGTTCAGCAAGTCCAAGCAAAAAACGGCGCTCGGAAGAGGAAGGACAGAAGAGAAACGAAGGAGTGTATTGCTAAACTGATGACATTGGATAAGTTTTTACTCACCATGATTGAAATTCATTCAATGCTAGCAATGTTAACGTGCAGCCGGAGGCTAACGTTAGCTGGATTAGCCGTACTGTCCATAGAGAACAGCAGAGGCAGGAGTTGTGTTAATGAGTTTGCTGAGCGTGAGGCCCGGCAGATTAACTTCTAATCGGTGAGTATATGTTTCTCTTTTTTATGTTGTTTGTTTATATTGTTTATATCTATGGCCGCCGTGCCAATGGTGGTGAATGGTGAATTCTATTTTATAGATGCAAGTGGTCAAGTTCGGTGCTGTCATCCATCCATTCATTCAGACTGTGGAGGCCTATAATGGGATGTTGAGCTTTTCTTGACGGCTGTTTGTTGTATGCTTACTGACACACTGTGCAAGCTAACGTTGTGTTGATTTGTTAGTGTGGGTTGGCTAAAGCTATTTCTGATGTTTGATAGTTGCTGTGGAGTTTGAGTCCAGGGCAGATAGTTAGAGTAGAGCTCATACATTTGAAACTAAGGCTGCTGTCATAGGCTAGTTTGCAGGATGGGAGTTGCATGTGGAGTGTCTCCATGGTGATATAGCCATTGTCTGCAGTGGTTGTGTGTGAGCATGCGCTTGTTGTGTATGGGGAGTTGGGCACAAAAAAAATATTTGGGGCCTATCACAATTATGTTACTACAGGGTTCGCATACTTTTTCCAACCTACACTGTGCACGTTTGGATGATGTTTTCAATGTGGACAAGAACAACACAATGATTTATGTGTCATTGGTTGAAATAGATTGTGTTTATTGTTAATTATATCTTGGATGAAGATCTTATCATATTTTAGGACAAATTTACACATAAATGGAGGTAATTCCAAAGGGGTCACTTACTTTTTCTTGCCACTGCATGAAGTGGTAGTCTTTATAAAAACCATCTCAGGGATCGATTGAGTGCAGCCTTTGCAGCCCATTTTTTCTTGCAGTTGTGTTGTAACAAAATGTTGGCGCCTCTCTGGATGCTCAGGCTGGTCGCTGGGCTTTGTGAGGGATTAAAGGAAAAATAGTTTAATTTTACAAACACTTACCTGCTCTTTTGTGGATCTCAGCCACAGGAGCACGTATTAAATGTTGTATACAATGTTGTGCATTCAAAGGTGGCTAGTGTTATGTACTGTGCTGCAGGATAAATGGCCTATTTGAAGAGTTTATCTGAGTTAATTCTGCCCCACTGGTCCCTGCACAGCTATAATGAGAAGTGTCTCTTCACTTAACCCGGAAGAAGCGCTGACACAAGCAGCTCTCGAGCCTTCCTGGGATTTGTTTGAGCTATAAAATGAGTGTTCTTTGAAACCTGGCAACAATTGCATTTAAAGTACAGTACTTTAGAGTCACTGTGAAAAAAAAACAACATTTTTTGTGCAAAACTCTCTTTAATCTACAATTTTTTGGGACATATTAAATGTAGAAACAGTGGATTTTTACGGACAGTAAAAAGCAACAAAAGTCTTTATATTCTCTTTGGTGGAGCTCTCAGGCTGCACAGTGTTGGTTTTAAAATGCACACGAGGAAATCTTTTACTGGAAGGTCTCTGGAGAGTCTATAGGAGTGATGAATAATAGATGAGCTGTATTTCCGGCTTCGTTTTGATGCAAAGACAGCAGCAATTACACGTGCCTTTGCAGCGGAGGGCAGAGAGGAGGCAAACCTGTGCTAATATTAGCTCAAGAGGCGAGACACTGTGTAAACATGAAAAACTAAAACCTGTTGGGTCCAAATATAACTAACAACCTTTAAAATCAGTACAGAGACCAGATTTGAATGCAAAAATTGAGGACTTAAGGGTACAGAGTACAGTTCCACTGATGAGCTGGATGATGAATACCATCACTGATCTACTTTAAATGGCAAGTGTGCTTTAAGATCCCTCAGTTAAAACTTCATATGAGAGAAGGGGAGAACCGTTCCTTTTCAGAAATAAAAAGCCGAGCCTCATTGAACCTGCCAGGGTCAACGCTTTCCCAGATCTTAAATTGCACGCGGTCAGCAGAATTCATATTTGGTAAAGCATGATTGACAGCTTGTTAGAGCTCTGCAGATATTGATGTGGTAGTGAATAGAAAGTAGAGAGCAGTTAACCCCTGACTTTATTCAGAAAGGAGTGATGTATTGATGCAATATAGTGTATTAATCCTGTCGACTACGGGCAAAAGGGAGATAAAAGAAGAACTCTGCCGTGAGAAGATTCAGGGATGAGACTGACAGCAGACTGGCAAAGCAGCTGATTCCCCTCTCTCCTAATTTGTTCTTTCTTAATATGTAGCAGTCATCCGTTTAGATAAGCAATCCCAAATTTAAATGTGATTCAGGCTCCAGGTTGTGACAGTATCATTTTACATCTTTTGACAGTTTATGTTTATTTTATGAAAGTTAATGTATTCATAATAAGGGCTTGCTTAAATACCTGAATTTTATTCCTGCATCCAATGGTAATTAATGTCCATTAAGGACTCCTTCAGCAACACATGATGTTTCTTTTCTGTTGCTCATTGTCTTCCAGCTCTGAGGATAAATAGGGCATCTATAAATAAGCAGACAAAGCTGGTATTTAAGACCGGTTGAACACAGGTCTGCCTCCCACAGGGAACCCAGACTGAGCAGAGGCCGGTTTCTTACCCACGTCTCCCTCAGTCTCTTGCAGAGCTCATCTAGTGCAGGCCCAAGGCACAGAGATTGTAGCTGTTTGAAGTTTTACATTTAAAAGTCGTGCACCTTGACCTCGATTAAGCCCCCTGAGTGCTGCTGGAAAAAATCTTACAGTCAAGTAGAATTTGCAGAGATGGGAAGAGATTGGTGTACAGCGCTTAGAGGCTTTTAGCTGGCAGACAGTGATGAGATCTGTCGATGCAGGGCATGAGAAAATAATCGCTGCTGGTAGTTTGGTGCTCAGTGTGGACACACAGAACAACAAACAATAACATCAAGGGAAATAAAAATGAATCTTATGTGTAAAAGAATTGGTCGGGGTTTTGGTAAATACTCTTATTCACTTTGTTGCTGTGAGTTAGATATGAAGATTGATACCACTTTCATTAAATACAGACCTGGAGCCAGGGGCTGGTTAGATTAGCATAGCGTAGCATAAAGACTGGTGAGCAGGGCGAAACAGCTAGCCTGGCTCTGTCCAAAGTTAAAAAATATGACCACCTGTTTCCCCCTGCTTCCTGTCATTACATGTATGACAGTGGCATCAGTCTTCTCAGCTAAGTCTCAGCAAGAAAGCAAATGTGCATGTCCCAAAATGTGGAACTATCCCCTTAGATTATAAAAGCAAAAATGCAGTCCAAGCAAACAATGACACTATGCAGTATTAATCGAGTCATATTTGGTCACTTGAGATTCATTGATAAACCTGGTGATGTTCTTAAATGATAATCTTTAAAATCAAGAATATCCCTTGTTGAATCCACTGATCTTCAAGTCCGTAGATACCTATACTATCACCTCAACCTATAAAATCTCACACATTCAGATTCTGCTGCACAGGCTGTTCTGAGTTGTTTAATGGTCATTTCTGCCCACTGTGGACACTCACAGAACACACATGTTGTTTTGGAGAGAGCTGGAACAACACTGTGCAAGCAAACTGTCATATTCCATAAAAAACATCATGGTGTTTCAAGTGGTATGAGTGCAGTATGAGTTGCTAAACTGTATTCAATAAAGGTATAATACATTGATAGCCAATAAATTGATGCCCTTGATAAGCAAAAGCACCACATCACGTCTTTATTAGTATTTGAGGATATACAGTCATGTGACAAATTGAAGGATGAATGGATTAATGAGAGGAGAAACACAACAATCCGACACATCTATAAAGAGCACTTAAAGGGCACTAGGGCTCGCTTAATGGTTTCATGAGTATGACAACAATGTGAATCATATAGCCTTCATCACCACATGTCAACCCAGTTGACCACATTTTAGTTTCGCTATGCCTGTCAAGGTTTCCAATTTCATATGACCCATGAGTAATTTGCAAGAGCAAAGAGAGCAAGAGCAAAACAGAGCTGCTAAAGTTACCCCAAGATCTAATATACAATTCATTCGGAAAGTGCTCAGACCCCTTCAGCCTTTTTCACATTTTGTTATGTTGCAGTCTTATGCTAAAAAAAAAAAAAAAAACCCATCGCAGTGACCATCAGGTTCTTGGTCACCTCTCTTCTCCTTTCTCCTTAGCAGGACAGCCAGCTCTAGGTAGAGTCCTGGTTGTTCAAAACACAATTTACAAATTATGGAGGCCGCTGTGATCTTGAACCTTTAACACAGGAGAGTTTTTTTATAGCCTTCCCCAGATCTATGCCTTGGTTTTGTTCTGATATGCATTGTGAGCTGTGAGACCTTATAGGTAATTTAATTTACCATAGGAGGACTCCAATCAAGGTGTAGAAACATCTCAAAGATGATGAAGAGAAATGGGAGGCACATGGGCAAAATTTCAAGTGTCACAGCAAATTTCCTTTTTAATAACTTTGCAAGAAATTATAATTTTTTTTCTTTGCTTGGTCATTATGAGGTATTGAGAGTATATTGTTGAGGTTGAAATGATTTCTTTTTATTGTAGCATAAGGCTGCAACATAAGAAATATGAAAAAATGAAGGGGTCTGAATGCACTGTTGAAGCTTCCAGGACCAACTCCCGCGTCGTGGATGTAACTAGTGGTGGGGCAACGCATCGACGAAATGGATTACGTAAATTTGTCCATTTACGTAATGTGCGTCGATGCATCGCAAGGAGGAAGTAAGATGGCTGAAGAGCAAGCTGAAGCGAAAAAACCTCGTCCACGATCATCTTAAGTGTATTTTTAAGCAGAGAATGAACAACATGGTGCTCTGCAAGATCTGTAAATTAGAAATGGCTTATCACATCAGTATTACCGCCATGCTCGAGCACTTGAAGCGGAAGCATCCCGTCGCAGGATTTATTTTGCTGTTGGATTGCTAAATGTAGATTGCACCACATTCCTTTTACTTGAATGGAACAAGCTCTTGCATCAATTTTATTTTGGAGAGACTTTAAAAGACTGTAAAACACAGATTACCAGTTAAGACTGGGCTATTTTTTGTTGGGGAATAATGCCCTGCAGTGCATACTTTGTCATATTTGTTTTGTTTTAAAGAAAAGATGATTGAATAAAATATTGAAATATAAGTTTTTAAAATTAATTTGGGGTAAATTTGTTGTTATATAGATCTAGTAATAAAAAATAATAGTTAGATTAATTGAAAGAATAATCGATAGATTAATCGATAAACAAGTAATCGTTAGGTGCAGCCCTAGATGTAACTCTAGTTCCGAACACACTGCTTAGCCTTGGAGGTACAGGTGCAGGATCCCCATGGATGATTTAATGGCTGCTTCCGTTCTGTGAGACATAGATTTTGTTAGTTTGACTGGCAGAGCATTAAGTGAGTTGTTCTGAACAAACGGACGATTAAGAGGAGATATTCCACCTCGCCCAGCCGAGGGCTTACAGTGGAAAGAAAGAGGACACACTCTAGCCTCCAGCATCCCAAGGAGCTGTCACATTGATGTAGTACACTCAGACAAAACGTTCAGAGTACATAATTCCCCGGCCTCTCCAGTTTCCTGGCACTGAAGTGAGAAAAAAATTTAAAGGGTTCCTTTTAAGAGCAAGCAATCACCAGAGAGTTTTTTTTAAATGTGGAAACTTGCACCAGAGGCATCAGATACAGCCCCTTTTGATCCTGTGAGCTGTGTTTCTGTGCTGCTGTGTGTGCCCTCTCTCTCTATGTGTGTGTGTGTGTGTGTGTGTGTGCGCGCGCATTAGTGTGTGCGTGAGTCTGTGAATCTCTGAAAGATGATAAGCCAAGGATTTAGGCCATGGTTTTCTAGGTTATACCTAAAAGCCACCTGTCTGTCTAAAACACAGTCGAGTGATTTAAAATATTAGCACAGAAATAAGTGCTCATGTGACTGGAGAGGAAATCTCTCTCCTCCTCTCTCTCTTCGTGTCAATCCAAAAAGCAAAATAACCCACTCTGCCCAAAATAATAAGCCGGCACTTTCTGTTGAGACTTGCCAACTGTCCATCTGATTTTTGGGAGTAATTCTTAAAGTTATTCGGATCTGCAGGATTAACACCCACTAGGCACTTTTTGAAGAACACACTGACAAACCGCAGCCCTTAGAACAGCTAAGAATCCAGCCATTAAAATCCTCCAGGCCTCTAAAGAGACAGAGCTAAATGAGCCCATCAGGAGGTTGTGTGGCATCATGTGGAGGGATTTGCTTCATTATGGGACTGCTGCCAGTCTCTTTCCTGGCACACAATGCAAATTTAGACTCATTCACAGTGAACTCTATCTTTTAATTTATGTGAGAGTAAAACTTTTTAGCATAATGCTAGCAACATCTGCTCAGCTGAATATTTCAAAGTGTATAAGATTTTTATATAGAGTTTGGTATTGATTATATATTTAAGAAAAGTATTTCAGAATAGGTTGATTGACACAAAATAATTTGATAAAAACTAAACTAAACTACTTTTTGTCACTCAAGCTGCCTCATTATCCCATCCCCAACTTCTGGGGAATTTGCATCAGCAGTGAAAGTATTACAGCATAACAGAGAGAGTAACGTTTAAAGTGGCACATTCAGTTTATGTTTTTTGATTAAATTGGATGTTATTTATGAATTTTTAAAGGGGAGGCCATCTCACTAACACTGAATCCTGCAGCAAAGTTTAAGTGGCAAAGAAGGAGTTGTACAAAAGAATACAAAAATAGTTGAAGTTTTTACTGTTGTCAATAGAATAACAGAAGACTCATGCGTCATAGTGGAGTGTTTGGCTTTTATCCTGTACATTCCTTTGGTTTATTGCTGCTCTGACTTTCTCTCTTTGATGGAGATGATATCTTTTATGCCACTTTATTTATGTGTTTATTTTGGCACAATACATTATGTGCTGGCTCCAATACACCAGAACAAAGGCCAACAACAGACACAATGCCTTCTGTTGCTTTACACAGGATTTACACACACACACACACATTAACACACACACACACAAACACACACGTGTACAGACACACACTCTCACGCAATGATCCAACATAATCCACAATGAAACAGTGAATCCATGGGAACAGTTCTCCATGTGGAAATTAACTACCAATGAAAGAATGGCAAGATGAACCCTTTTGTACTCGTATTAACGATAAGATAAAAAACAAAGTCATGGTAAATACATTCGTCCTGAACCGTCACAGTATGGACGTGTCTGAGTTGGAATAAAGTCAGTCAGTCATCCTTTGTGCACAGGATGAGACATTGCCTTGTACACGAGCGGTGATTGAGCGCGAGACTTTTAAGTGGAACAAATTGAAACACTCATAATGCACAAGTTTTATTTTTTATCATTCTATTTATTTTTTTGACTTTATAACAACCAATGATTTTCAGTTTTGGAGCTGATTGTGCCCTTTGCCTTTTGTTTTTTATCAGCCATACATAAAAATATGACTTAGGTGAGAGTGTATGTTTTTTTCACCGTTCAATATAGTACAGGCTGTAACAACTATCTCAGGTAGATCTAAATGACACTAGGAGGAACAAATTGTAACTTGTCGTTGCTTTTTTCCCATTGTACTGACCTCATACCGAACTGTGACCCCAAAACTGAAGTACATACCGAACTGTGACTTCAGTGTACCGTTACATCCCTAAGTGATAGATAAGATAGATACAGTGCAAGCGCCGTACACCCCTTCTGTATTTCCACTGGTACATCATATATGAAGACAACCAAAGCCTGGAGCTAAAAATCCATCTTTCTTTTTCACCATCCTGCACCCAGGTGCCTGAGAGCTGATTTGACCCTGCATAGTAAACACAAAATTGACCTCTATAGTGAAAAAAACAGACACCCACATTTGCAATGCAAATTTCCAGCACAGGATCCAGTTGCAAGACTGTGAAGGACACCTACAATCAACGAAACTGATTAAAATTGTATTCACGCTTGACCGATTGGTGCTGTTGCTTCAGCCATTCAGAGCACTGTAATAGTCAATAGATGTCACTTTAATCCAACTGCTGTGATAAAATTCCAATTTGTTTGCATAATTAATGGAAACCCCTGCATCCCGAGCTTCACCATTGAAATCCTCTGATATAATAAACCTTTCAGTGCACAGAAATAGATCAGCTCCTCCCACCATTCAATTTTTTGCAAGTTCTTCACGATAGGAAGAAATTAAATATTCTGTTACAGGCCAAGAGGCATCACATGAATGTCAAGGTGAGCACATCGCCAATTCACGTTCACATTTAGATTCAGGTTAGAGTTTGAACTTAAGAGAAGCAGGTGTGATTTGTAGCTCATTCTCAACCCTGCATGCAGTGCAGCAGGAAGTACCTCTCCAAGCACACAGAGCAAAAAGTGTCTCTGAGCTGCCATGAAGGCTGTAAAACTGTTCACTCGCTCACATTCTCAAAGACAACCACTGCAGAGAGGTATCCGAAACATGCTGCAACAGTCAATCAAATATTTGTGCAGTTCTCTTCTCCCAAGTTTTTTTTTGTGACCCAGCAGTTTTCTGCTCTGCTTGGCTGAAGTGTATATTTCTTTTTACAGTAGTGCTTGCCTTCAGCGCCCAAACAGACATATCCTCCTTATGAACGTTTGGCAATCAGAAAAATTTGCACCACGGGATGATGATAAGCTTTGAGGTAAACGTCTCTACACAATTGTCACTCCTGTCAATGTGTTTCTGCATAAAGTAAAGACATTCATAATTAGCGGGAGCTATGTGGTTATATTTGAGTCTTTAAAGAGCAGCATTTATGCACAGCTAATGTGCACCTACAGCAGAACAGTGACTTCACCTCTCATACTCTACTCTAGCACAAGAGTTGGAGTCGACAGAGGGTCAGGGTGTGAGTCCAGGGTTGCCCCTAACCCCAGAAAGGTTAGGGGTAGCGGCCATAGTAATTATCATGGGAGCAAAGGATGAAGTCAGGTGACCAAGTGTATAAAGCGACAACGTCCTAATTAATTTTAACCTAAACCGTGATCTTTTGCTAAACCTACACCTAACCAAACCCAAACTGTGACCGTTCCATAAGCTCAACAATGGGTTTATTATTATAACCATGACGACAAAGGTCTATCTGCCATGGCAGGGACACTGTTTCAGGAGATGCCCCCTATGGGTTGTATTCAAGCGTAAGGACAAATGAAAGAAAGCAGAGAAGTAAGTCTGAAAGAAAACACTCAGCTGTAATAATGTGGTGTTCTCTAAAGTAAGATTCATTTTCAGTTTTTATCAATTTTCCCAACAATGGCATGGAGCGACTGTAAAGTTATTTTCACCCAGACTGTATCTAGCCACGTATTGAAAACGTTCACTTCAAGGTGGAGAGGACAGCTCAGAAAAGGCTTCTACAGAGTTGCATTAAATATTCAATATCATTAACAAATCATGAATTTTCATTTAATAAAAACTGTAAATGAAAAAATAAAATAGCAGACTACCAAGCAGTTAAGATAAGATAACCTTTTAATTTGTTAAGATTAACTTTTCACTCTGCAGAACATCAATGAATTAAAATTAAAAGCACTGAAAAGAGGAAAATAAATACAACTAAATAAGGCAGAAATGAACAGACCTCACATTTGTATTGTGTTTGTTTGGGAGATTCTCTGTTTGCATCTTCTGTATGAATGATGGTACTGTATATTTCCACCCCTAATGTGACGCTGTGTTTGTTGGAGACACTGATATATTTCACTGTGATGTCCCGCTGACGTCCTGTGACTGATGTGGCACTTCACTGACCCTCCAGACACTCCATTTGATGAGAAGCTCTATTCTCTGTCAACACAAAGCCCTCAAATAAAGAGCTACATAATGAGGTTTTGAAGAGGCTGTGTGTCACCCACACTAAAGAAATGATTTGGTTGAACTACAACACACACACACACACACACACACACACACTGATTTCAGCAAGCCTTGCCTTGTTTCTCAACGATCACTGTGATGTTGTAAATCCAGGCCTGCTTTTCAGTCTTGGTATCAATTCTGCCTCTTCCTGGTGACTCTTTTAAACTCGGACAATTGGTCCATCCATTAAGCCAAAGGGTGTGCTCCTTATTTTTTTTTTATTGTCTTTCCCAGCATAACCTCATTGTTCAGTTATCACTCCTGGGTTGCTATGTGGGTCAGGGTTGCTTACTTGATCTGCCGGGTTTCCTTGGACGCTACCTGATCTTTACAGTGGACATTCAGGAAGTAATATGCTTCTGCGAGTGTAATTTGAGTAGAGCATCCCCTTTAGCCTGTTACCAGTAACCCTGTAAGACCGAAGGATGCAGCGATGAAATGATGACCGCTGACAGAGTACCCAGGATTTTCCTGCACTCTTTTAACCTGTGGCCTACTTTCAGTGAGACAGAAAATGATGCTTCCTCTTTGGTTGGCTTGTTTACACAAGTTTGACATGGGAGAGAAACTTCAAAGCCGGTGAACAAGATGTCGCATATGGTTACATCACAAATATATATATATATATATATATATATATATATATGTGGTTCAATGTTTGACAAAGTTGATGTCAGCAGTGAACAGCTGAATATTTGAATATTTCGCCACACTCCGGTGTGGTGTACATGAACTAATGCCAAAAGAAATCTTTAAATCATTATTATTCTTGAATTCTTCATTAGTATGCTAATATGCTAAAAAGCTGCATGTTTTGTCTATTTTTAATCAGCCTTTTTCTTCAAATATGTACATATTTTAAGCAGACTTCCATTAAAAAATTATCAGAGTAGTAGAGCAGGATGGTTGGATATTAAAGTATTTGCAAGGTGCTGATTAAGAGCAATGTTCCTTGGTGTTAGCTGAATCATCGTATTCTACAAAACTGCTGTTCAGTACTAGGCATGCATCATAATACCTGGCTCACAAAAGCAGCAGCAAACAATGGACATGATAGAGTACAATGGAGGAAAAGCAGTGTCAGCAGTAAAGAAAGCAGTAAAGCCATAACAAACTTTACTGCACTTGAACTATGGAAGAGAAGTGAATTGCTCTCACCGATGACTGGCTGAACCTCAGCCCTCATAGAAAAAAAGCAAACAGCCATAGCAGACCCAGACAGACTGTAAGCACAAGCCAAGGTGACATGAAAAACCACCAAACAGTGAGTTAGAGCAGCGGCTGTAAACAGCTAAGGTTTTTCTATATGATGTTTATTGCCCTTCTTGCTGACTGACAGGTTAGGTGGGGAGTGTGGGTAGCTGAAGGTCATTAGTTTAGGAGTGGTGACGCACTAAAGGTCAAACAACACAAAGGATCATGTCAGCAATTACCAATTTATCTGACCAGGTGATTACTCGGGCTATTGATCATCTGTGGTGTTTTTTTAATCATTATTTATTTAAGAGCAATCAACTGCTACTGATTTAGATGTGGAGTGTCACTGAAATTATAAGTAAAAAACAACATCCTCTACTTTTTACTGATTATGTATATTCCAAATCTTAGTTTTAGGAATGCAAGGCATGAATAAGTCCCAAATAATACATTATACCTGTTATGAAAAACTAAGTGTAAACCCACAGAGATTCAGAATCTTTAGCATGTATGGTCGTCCTCCCCCTTCTAATCAACGACTGTATCAGCATCTGTCTTTAAAAGGAATGGTTTAATCTTTTGGGAAATACCCTCTTTTTCTTTTGCTTTTGTAAAATTTCTTTTGTGTCTGGCCTTTATGAGACAAATTCAGCAACAAAAGACATTACAGTTAAAGACAAACATCAAACAGCATAGTGCCCCACTTTCATGTCTGTACGCTAAATATGAAGCTCGAGCCAGTGGGCGATTAACTTAGCTTAGCATAAAGACTGGAAGAGGCAACAGCCAGCCTGTCACTCCCAAGAGTTAAAAAAAAAAAAACACCCCTTCCAGCACTTCTATATTTTACAAAGTAAGATGGTATCTTCATTTAAATGTTTAAACGATCCTCACTGACCCTAGATCATCGCACTAGACCACCAACATCTCAGACCAAAACAAATGCTTTGTCGATCACAGCTCCTTGCTGCTTGTGGGGAGGACGAACAGTTTAACAGGGAGAGACTCACATGCACTAACATGCACGTACCGCTGTCCCGCATATCAAAACAAAGAACAGAGAAGCTCAGATTACAACACACACAGAAGGGGAGTGATATCATTCTTTGTTCAGGACGCCATTACTCCAGTATATCTTTACATAGAAAATAGTCGTTTGCTGCTATATTATTGTTTAAAATCTCCTTTACAAAACCTTTGACCAAACAGTAAGATAAAAATGACAATTTGTGGGTTTTATGCAGCTTAGTGTAACTCCAGGAAGTCACTGCTTCTTCTGGAAATGGTTAAAGCGTGCAACTCTTGTAAAAGTATAAATATATTTCATTTACACCTGGTGCAATTGAAGCCTATGCCACCACTGATGCTCTGGAGAACATTAGTCACTCTTGTACAGTGGGTCAGTATTCATCTAATTACAGGTTGCTGGAAACAGGATCTGTTAAGTGTACACACAGTACATACACACATGGGTCCGTGCACACATCCTCGTGCTTGAATTGAAGTTCACACACATACACTCACATAGACACAAGAGCATGGTGTCATGTTAGGTCACAGTGCAGCTGCAGTGTGTCTCTTGGGGATTGCTCTAGAGGGCAGGAGTTTCCCTAATTACAGACGACATAGCAGGCGATGCACAGGCCATACATTCTCTTAATGGTTTCACTGAAGCACAATCAACCCAAGCAAACTTAAAGAAATTTTCCTATCAACCAATAGGTCTGATTTAGTTATATAACCTACTTGTATGTTGGGATATAGCTATTGATCTCAATTGTTATGTGAACTCCCATATTAGATAGAGAGGGCTTAGATTTGTTTGTTTTTTGGGAGCCTTGAGTGTAATTTTAGCCTGTGGAATAAATCACTGAATATCAAAAGCTCTGGTAAAGCTCAAGAGATTGTTTGACATTGGGAGGGGCCCAGAAGAAACAAAATCTGAAAGCATGAGGTCAAAGAGAAAGCAATCCGAAGGGACTGGAAGAATCAAAGGCGCAAAGATTATCAAAGCATCCACTTTCAAAGAATCTTACAGAGAAGAAACAAGACAATCAGTGTTAAAACCTAAAATGCATAAAAGAAGCCAAAAGGGATTCAAACTGAAAATAGATCCTTGGAAAGCAAGAATAGCTCAATCTGTCAGAAAGGAAGCAGGTCCTTAAACATGATATTAGAGTGTTCCCAGTGGTTGCATAAAGATATTTCAAGTTATTACAACCATTTGGGTAAATTGGTCTCTTCTGTTTCTTGGATCAATGAGCTCTTGATCAATAACATAAACATGCACACTCACTTTGGCCTCAGCTTTTGTTTAAGGCAGGCTTCAGAGATGAATGGTGGAAGGCAGGTGCAGAATATGAGCAGGAAATTTGAAAGAGTTGATTCAACAAGCCAGACAAAGCAGTGATATTAACTCGCGGCCTGACGAACTCACAAATATTTGACAGATTTAAAGGATTATTGATTTCCTGTCTCTATTGCAGAGAGTTAGATGTGAAGATTGACACTATCCTTATATCTGTCCACTTGTCCATTCAATACAAAATGAGAGTCAGCGACTGGTTAGCTCAGTTTAGCATAAAGACTGGAAATAGAGCTAGGTTAAAAAAAAAAAATCTGTCAACCTTTAAGGCTCATGGATCTTGTTTTTAATCAAAACTGTCCAAAATAAAATAAAAATCAGAAGTTACAGCTTTATGAGAGGGGTGCTGGACTATTTCTTGGCCGGGGGGCTGTGACGTCTTTACTGGTTGCCTGGCAACCTCAGACGGCAAGAGACTCCAAGAAATCAATGCACCCAGCCCATCCGATCACAAGTTGACAGCTCGAGGTGCGTCAGTTCACACCTGGCATGAGAATGCGTCTCCACATTTGTGATCCGATCTCACTTTCCTGCTGTAAATGCAAATAAACACATATGCGTTATTGCTTTTAGCCACTCCAACTGGTCTGTTATCAATGCGTTTGTGAGAGAGAGAGTGAGAGTCAATCACTGAACTGCGCACAGCTCTACAATGATTTTATTTTTGCCATTTGGAAAAAGTAAAATATTTTCTATTCATTATAAAACAAAATGGACTGGCAGAGGACATCAGTTGAGTAGGTGGTCCTTCAATGTGGCCCAGGATGCATAATGTGGCCGCATATGGCCCTGACCTTCTCCTCTTGGGTGCATTCACACCTGTACTTAGAGCTGTCTGCTTGTGATAGGATCACCCGAGATGCAATTTAATGCCAGGTCTGAACAGGGCCATAGCCTGGTACATAACCCCATGGAAAACATCAACTTTTTACAGATTAAACAAAGGAGATTGAACGTGTCACACCCTGCAAGTTAGTCGTTTCAACCCTGCTTCCAGCCTTAATACTAATAAGTTACGCTAACCTACCCCTGGCTTCAGCTTCATATGCAGCATACAGACATGAGAGAGACATTGATCTTCATATCTAACTCTAAATAAGGGTAATTCTCTAATTGTGATGCTGAAACACTGGCACTCCCTGCAGGAAGTTATTAAAAAATTATATAATCAGATGATCTGTGTGTAACACAATATGAATGGTAAAACTAATTAGGCACTTAATTAATTTTCATAATTCATTATTTCTCCAACATTTTATCCATTCTGACAGTAGACTTGCATGTTAGCATTATTTTAACATAATCTGTGAAATATTTGACAGAAAAAAAACCCACAACTGAGGAGCTGATCATTTTGATGCTTCACAAGCTCCTGAATTGGTGCTTCTGACCAACAGTCACAGGTTCAAACCCACCTACACCAATATTACATCCTGCCCTAATGTCCTTGAGCAAGACACTGAAACCCTCCCTGGACCTGGACGACAGCGTTAGCTGAAGGCATAATATGCCCTTGAGAAAAGGTAGAAGAAAATTCACCTTCGACATGAGGGAGATGCTGTTCAATAAAAATCTAGGTGAAGCCTGGAAATTGCATTTTGACTATTGACATTGACTATGTAATTCAATCTCCCTGCCAGAAATTGGCAGTTGATGAAAAATCTAGTTTAGGCGTCCAATCAATTAATGAGGAAAGAGCAAGGAGGAGTGAGAACTCCTGGAGTCAAGTCAATTTATTCTTGGAGCTCAATTAAAACAGTAAATGTTGACCAAAATCCTGTACAGAGAATCTAAAAATACAATGGACACTAAAACAAATAAGATAGATGAATATAAGGAATTATAATAAGGATGCTGGGAAACATGAATTATCTCAGACATTTGGAGAAGAAATACTGGCTGAGGAGATCGAAGATATAAACTGGTGCCAAGCCGTACAATGCTTTAAAAACAAAAGAATCTTAAAATCAATTCTCTTCTTGAAAGGAGGCCAGTACAGAGGAGATGTTGGTCTTTGTTCCTGGGACCTGTGAGGATTCGATTTGCTGCATTTTGGATGAGCTGCTGATGAGACAAGACTAAACTGACTGACTCTTACAAAAAAAGAGTCAAAGCAAAAAGCAAATTTTAAGGCAAAATCAAAAGTGACACCTATAGCTTTCCTGCGTGTGTGTGGACATTTGACTCCCAGGAAGGTTGGTTGGACCTCTGAAGGAATTTGAAAATGCTTTTCTTTGGCTAGAGAAAGGTTTTGATCACGTAGCTTTCTACATCGTGAAGGCAGCAAAGTGTATAGTCTTACACTGGTTTACACAACTCAGGTTTCAGTTTTAACAGTCCTGTATAGTGAGCCACAGGCCATTTAAGGATAAAAGAGAAAAAACTGACTGCTAAGCTCCGTGTCTCTTACTTACTCTTGCCTTACTTACTTGCCTTTCTGTGTTCAGTTTTTGCAAGTAATGTGTGGCAGTTTTAGCACTCAACATTTTTAATTCTGCGCTCTGAAATGACGTCTCTCACTGATAGATTTTATCAGGAGAATTACTACATACTGAATGTGCTACTAGTCAATAGTCGTCTAGTTGTTTTTTTTATGTAACCTGTAACCAGTGTTGGGGAGTAATGAAAGGAATGTTTTTTTTGTTGTTGTTTTGTTTTATTACTGCTTCTGAACTATAATTGAACCCCCTTTGACCAGCCCCATCTGCTGTGAAGTCATGCCCAGGCAATGCATTTGTCAGGCATTCCACACCACACATTTGACCTTTGTGTAGTGCATGTGCAAAAGCCAAGGACGGGCATTGCACAGTGATCGCACAGCTACAATGTCATCATGGATAAAACTCTCGAATTTCAGCATGAGGAAGAATCACCATGGCGTTACTTAGGCAGTACAAAACCAAAGCTGACATTCCCTGCACTTTCACATGAATAGTGGGGTATCTTATTTTTTTGGTTTATGTTATGTCCCATGAACAAATAGACACTTTTTGTAATAAACTCGGTTGAGTGGCAATTTCTCTGGCATGTGACTGTTTTGTATTCAATTTTGTATCACGTGCACATTGTCAGTTTGAACTGCATTTTTATAAGTAGCTTTAGTTGACCAAACTAGTTTTCTCTCTAGGGTAGCTTTGCTATAGTTCAACCTCTTCCCTTGGTAGCTTTCAAAGAAATCCTTTAAAGTAGCTTCCCCCACACTGCCTGTAACCCCACAAACAAACTGATGTAGTTAGTTGAGGTGCTCCTTGGCCTTAGAAGTAACACTTTGTTACTGCATTACAATCAGCTGATCGGAGTGTGTGTGTGCACGCCTGTTGCAAGCATCAGTTATATTTGATTATATACGTTAAACTGTGGCAGGCAAATTATATTTAGTATTAATTTAATACTACAAATAATAAGTTACTACATTAATGGGAAAACAAGTCAAATATTGTCTTGACATTTGAGCAGTACCATCGTCCATCAGCACAACCCTACTATCAGGTATGATTTACTGGCCTCAAGTGAAGGTGTCCTGAGATTTTTAATATGACACCATTCCTACAGATGCACTTCAGTTTCTGCTCTGAATTTCTGATTGGATTTTTTTTGAGCTACAAGATGGAGGAGCAGTCCACTGACTGAAATTTTAACAGCCCTTCATACTGATTAAATTCAGTAATGGCCTTTCCAAGAACCATAAAACTGGCATAGTGAAGTGGAATTTTTAAACTAATATTCATCAACACCTTACTAATCAGTTCTTCAGTACATTCTCTTTGATAAATGGATATGTGTTTGTTTCTGATGTTCAGAGAAGCTAATTATTTGCTCTTTCCTCCCCTTGATGGAAATACTCATTACATTTCCTTTTTTGTCATATAATATTGTGCTGTGGTAATATCAATAATACCATTTGTCTAGGCCAGCCATTAGGAGTTATGGACAGGGGGACAAACTCATTAATACGCAATAATTGCATGCATTGCATGCATTAGTAATACCAGCAAGTTGCAGTATCTTTACAAGGGCAGTGCAGCACAGTTTTTTAATATAGTAAAATAAACATGCTAATGTTACTTAAAGGTTAAGCTAACTAAAGTTTTATTTGCTGCCTAGCTCCTCACCTTTGCCACGTTCAGCTTCGCCTGCCATACCTGGTGCTTTTTCAGTTTTTTGTTTTTTTGGACGTTTGGCCGTTGCCTCTCTTTTCCTTTAACTTCCTTGTTCTCTCTTTACTCTGGCTTTTTTTTAAGAGCTCCTGATTGTTGGTGACTCAACTTTTTGACTTGGCTAGTCAGTTCTCGGCACATATGTGTTCTACACATTTGATGTGCCAAGTGTTTCGACCTAATCATCATCAATAACATCAGATGACAAGTTGAAATGTAATTATATTGTCTGTGATATAAGTCAATAAGAAGCTTGTCGTACTTGATCCCATTTAAAGGTCAAACATAGATCTTTGCATGACCTCTGCATGCCCTCCTCCACCCCTTGGGCCGGGGTCATCTGTACCCTTTGACCCCTCCTAACGACGTTTGTTAATTAAAACCATGGAACAGTTCTTTCAGATCTAATTTCCATCATGTCATCTTTTGACTTTTCCTCTGCAGTTGCTTATGACATATTCTTGTTTTATGTTTCCTTGAAACTGCCTGTTTTTCCTGTGGTTCTGAAAAAAAAGTGCTATTTTATAAATCCATCAACACCAAAAGCTTTACTTAAATCTCTAAATGGTTCCATTAATGATTTCAAGCAGAGCCAATTTGTCCTTTAATGGATTTTACGGAGATGGCTTTTTCACAGATAACCTGATGTGAACTCTGCTTAGACTCACTTTAGGGACCTGTGTCTATAAGGCTCATATATGAAACATATATTGATGGGTCTGAATAAACAGCCCTGTATGGGGTCTGTTAATTCATTCCTTTTAATTAACTCAGACCCTTCAGTTAAATGTGTGATACCATTATATAAAAATACTATTTGGCAACAGGCCCCAGCCAGACTTTCATGTCATAAGCCAAAATGGTTTGAAACCACTGGTTTAATCTTCAGTGATGCATTGTATTTTATATGTTTATCCAATTATTATTGTTTATGTATAATCTAAAAGCCTGTCAAAATCTAAAGTAGCTGTCAAATAATTGTATTTGATAAAAAGAACAAAATATTCCACTGAATGAAGTACAAGTACCGTTAAGTTGTCCTGTAATTATTTAATTGTGATTTAAACATATAAAACAAAGTATTTCTTCAGTGTACTTGAGGGTAGAGGAAACAAGCAATGAATACAAGACTTGAATACTATCACCATTCAAATTGGAACGGTAAGTGGGTTAGCATGCAGTTGCCTATTTACACATCCAGCAGGCATTCATTGACGTTCATTTTGAGTCGTATTCCTGGCCACCTGGTTAATTCAAATCCAATATTCACAATTCATTTGCTCTGTCTTGGTCTGAAATCTGGCTCTGATAAATGATTTGCTGTGTTCACCATCTAGCCACCAACTTTCTCTGTCTGTTGTTTGGCCCTGGGCATCTAGTGTACAGTGGGTTTTGAGATAATTTTGAAAACCAACAGCGTGCCGCTGCTATGAGAGCGGAGAGGGTGAACCAGAACAATAACAGTACAAACAGTAAAAAACTAACAGTGAGCTAAAAGAAGCTATAACGCTCCACAGAGTTGAACAGCTGAGTTCATCACTATGAGCTATCCCTTTTACATAATGCATAAATTGATTGTTAATTGTTATTACACAAATATTGATTATAGGTGCTTTAAGCACCGGAGTAGATGTACTCAGTGATATATTCCAACAGTACTCATATGGTTGTTAAATGTCCTTCAGGGACACCGTGAAGGTTCTCTGATAAACCACCTGAAACTGGTTCTACATTTCACAGCATTTTAATGTAAGTAAAATAAGCAACAATATAGCATATACTTCTTTGGTGACCTGACCTGAAGCCAGTAGCAGGAGAGCACCACAGCCAGAGATTCTGATTAAGCTGCTGCACTGAATACAGTCTGCCTTCTGCCTGACCTTGCATATTTCTCAATCACCACTTTGTTATCTCTGAACAAACACAGACATAGATATATTTCCCTTACCCCTCAGACACACACACACACACATACACACACACACACACACACACACACACACACACAAATATCCACTGCTGTGTCAGTTGACAGGGCTTGCAATTTGATTCCTTGGTTTCAGAAGGCAAGAAAGCACTAGTAACTACCCACCTACCAGTCACTGATAAAACGTGGCCATGTCGTCACAGGTCAGCACTCAGAGGGACAGCACATCACCACAGATTCAGTTACACCACCGCTACTCTCCATCCACTCCCACACCCTGGTCCTACTTCAAATGGTGTGTGAAGGAGGCCCCTGCTTATTTTTTTTATGATTCTCCAAAAATTATTCCCCATCAGGCATTTAATTTCTCTTCTGGCTTCAGGACCACATGAATTATTTATACTCAACACTGTTTCATAAAAAATACAGTACAGGCAACTTTTTTCTTTTTTTTTTTTACGTGCTATCTTTCTCGTATCCTTGGAGGTATTGCAATGATTTTCAGAACCGCTTTCTCTGATGTTGTCGCATGCATATTTGGTGGAAGGACTGCACATTTGTTGGTGCTTTCTACCTCCAGAGAACAGCTTTAATTATTCTGTTTGCAGATAAATAAAGAGGGTATACTGTATGTGTCCACCAGCAGATTATCCTGCACTCATGAGGATCATGTGAAGCTTTTGTTAGACAATTAACACATTCCACATTACTAAAAAAATTGTTGGCTGCTCGATGACATTACATTCTATGTCTTCCCTTTCAAAATTAACAAACAATTGGGTGATCACATAATCTAATATAATGCCATTAGGAAATGTTGCATGGTTTGTCAGCGGATTGGTAGTAATTATCCAATCACTATGGGCAGCAGGGGAGACAGGATATAATGTGATTATTAACCTCCCACATCTGTACACTGCATGCTCAGGTATGTTGGTAGCTGATACAACAATGACGTCATCAGTAGTGGTCATGTGGGACTGAATGGTAATTAACAGCAGGAAAATATCTCGGATTATAATTGCATGCATGCAGACGGCATAAACTGCAGACTAATCAGCCTCTTGATTAGAATGCCGATCTCAACAATCAGTGCCTGAATGGAGTTTGGAGAAGATGATAATGGAGGTTTTTGACTTGATAGCTGATCCTGTATCCTCTCCATCTATCTCTGGAGGATGAGCTTCGATGTGTTTATGCCGTTGTGATTCTGTGTGATCGTTCTGGAGCAGCTGTGCAGCTGAGGTCCAGCACACAAAGTGCGGGCTCAGTTATCTCACAGACACGGGGAATGAAGGCAACATGAATAGTGGCATCTGTTCTCTTCATTTCAGGGTCTGAACCAGGAGTTATGGGTCTTCTTCTCAAGAAATTTGTGAGGTTCTTTGTTATAATCACTGCTTGACAAAAGCTTGACAATCCAATCGAAGCATGTTGTACTGAATATGCAGCTAATGCCCTGTGATGAATTCAGTACATCCAACAGTGTTGATAGTATCGTAGACAACCTGTTTCTGTCGAGAGCGATAATACAGGGCGAAAACCAATGTGTGCTTGATTGTGAACATCTCAGCTGGATATGTTGGTTCATGGAATTATGATTGGAAATTCAGAGATTCATAGTCAATTTCCAACTCTGAGTGAAATCATTTCTATTTGAGGCCATCGACCGGATATTGTTGAGAACCCATGCTGGGCAGAACCCATACAGTATGAAAGATTAATGAAGGTTAGCATGGTACTGTATTTGTCCCAGTATCTTGTATAATAAGCCATAAACTGATAATAAACAGTCTCAGTAGTAATATCAAGTGTATGAGAAAGTATTGTAGTGCTATGTAAAGTTCAAATTCACTCCGTTATGCAAGAAGTAAATTTAATGAGGATTTCATCTCAGTCTAATCTCGAAATCCCAAAAAACATTATTGTATCAGATGATAAATATCAAGCTGACATTAATCACTTGAGCCATTGAAAGATCTGTGAGGACACTGCCCTATTTTATGCAATTTTATACAGTTTACACAACTTGAACTTCACCACACTTCAGTGCAGCAGCATTCATTAAGACTATTATTTAAACTTCAATCATTGATCAGGTCAAATGTCTATTCAAATGTAGGCCTTCAACTTTTTACTCCTCGACTTCATTCTGAGAGGAAAAGACAGATGGTCTTTGCAGGCACTAAAGAGCATTACAAACAGAGGGTGGACTGTTGTGGTGGGTGGAAAATATTGACGTTAATATGGACTGAATACTTTTTGGCACAAGCAGAGGTCGGCTTATTAGGTGTAACAGTGGGATTTGTCTTTCACTCTTTTGTCACTGAAAATATCTGCACATAGATCTACAGAGGAGAGGTGAGTGCTTCTCTTAAAGCAGCAGCAGCAGAATTCATGTTTTATCCATGAGGAAAACATGCTGAATGACTTCGGCCAATGTCGTCATGGGATTGTCAGAAATAAAGTTAAAAACTGCATGACAAGTTAATGGACAAATTAGCACAGAACTTGATCTGAAGTGAGACATTTCTCTTCTTCTATATGCACTCAGTTGAATTAGTGTAAACAAATTCAAACTAACATGTAATTTGCCAGAATCCATCAGAATAAGTGACTTAGCCTAATGCTAACTATGCTGTAAAGCTGATGTTTTATTGCCTCTACTGCTCACAAATGTAAAGCATCTATGGTGTTGAATCCAAAGTGTTTGATGTCGTGATGTCTGTTCAGCACGGCCTGCTAGTTTTTGTGTTTGCAATTTTGTTTTAGCAAAGAACACAACAATAGCCTAGTTTATGAATGCAGTGGACAAGATGGACAGTGCATTTCTGTTGCGCTTATACACAGAAAATTCTAACATATCATAACCAATCAAAGTGTAATGTTTTCTCATCTTTAAATATCAAGTGACAGACAGAGGACATTTTTTTAGGACTAGGGTGCAACACATGGAAACGATAGCCTGTTAGCCAAAAAGTTTTATCTATAAAAACATTTAAAAGAGCTGCAATTGATTGATTGTTGTTATTGTTATATTTTAATAATAAACACAAATTGACCACAATGTATGTTTTCTCTCTGCAGAGCTCTTCTTCATGTACAGGTCTCCAAATGCTTAGGAAAGTACATAAGAAAATATTTACAAGAGGTCAGCTACACTGACTGAAAGTTGCTACAGAATGCTTGACTGAATGAATATGGCTGAAGTAAAAAATCCCAAGCAATTTGTTAGCTAAAATTAATATCAGAGGCAAGTCTAATTTATTAACTGCGGCCAAGCATATAGTCACCCTGGAAACAGCCATATTGTTACAAAATCAATTTCCTCCACACACTCAGTAGAGCAGCTCTCAGTTTGGTCTCTTCAAAGCAACAAAGTCTCAGTCCTGCGCCAATAAATCAACTCTGTCCATCATCCCAGAGGGAAATCAAACCGCTGAGAGACAATGACTCCAACAGGCGTGCTCTGATTTTAATGATAATGAATCATTGTGCTTCATGGCACAAATTGCTGCCATATTTGTGATCGTCTAATTTCAGGAATGTTACCATCATGTTTGTGTGCCGTTATCCTGAACAGGATGACCTGTCTGACAGGGAATGTAGGGTCGTTTCCTTTGAGAAGATGGTGGCCGACCTCCCACCTGGATAAACACATGAGTCGGGGTGACTCTTTTTCTTTGAAGTCATATGTTTTTTTATGTTTAATAATAGTGTTGATGAAAGTATCCTCAATGCTGCCCAGATTGTATGATTCACAAAGCATTTTATATTTAGTTTTAAAATGATGAGTCATTTATAAAAAGCATTTCATCATGGTAGAGACATTTATTCGATAAATAACCAGTTCAAACAAAAGAATCAAATTAACAGAGATATGACCTCGTCATATGAACTCTAATTTCCTGCAGAGCAGCAATCCATTATCACTGTCTGATAGACGACAGTGAGGAAACGCTGAGGAATGCTGAGTCACCGAGCAAAAGATCCCAGATGATTGATTTATCTCCACCGGAAGTGTTAAGTTGATGACCTACAGCTCTTTACAGGTATTCAGACTGGGTGCATGATTGCCTTCTCTTCAGGAACTTTCATTGGTCAGCAGGGAGCATTGTGTACCTTATACAGTAAATGTTTTCATCTTTCCCATAAAACTCTTGCCTCATTGCCTTTGCTCTCATATGGAGTCTGTGTGGGTAATGCACCCAGCAGTCCTGCAGATGCAACAAGACCTGGATGCACAATTTTCAACCCCAGGTAACTGTATGATTACCTTTAACCTGACATAATAGAAATGATCAGAAAATAAAGAAATACAATGAAAACGAAAGAAGAAATTTTTGTGGTAGATTCAGAAGCACTTTGTATTAATCATGTTTTCTTTACGTATCTCTTGTAATTTTGACTTTGTATCACATTATTTCCTGCTGAGCATCTCATAATAAGAACTTGGCATCTCATAATTACAAGAAAACTATCTCACAGCTTTGAGATCTGTATCTCATATTTGTGAAAATGCCAACGTTGTAATTATGAGAAGAGGATCAGTCAGTTTTCAGTGTTATCTGGTTGGTTAAAGTGCAGGAGCATCCTCATGCAGATCAGAATGTAGGCTATTTCATCTGAATAATCCCAGTGATTTTAGGTTACTGTAGAACGTAAATGTTTATATTATAATGGTAATGCCATCATTTTTAACTTCCTGACCCTGAAAGTGTGGGTCCATCAGCCACTTGCAGTAAGCGATGTAATTCTATGTACTTCTGAAACCCACTCAGGATTTAACAACATTTGAATCAAATTCCGATGACAGTTTTGGGGTTGTTTGCTCACATTGTCAGACCACTGTCCTTCAAATGTGATCATACCACATCACAGTCATGACTAAGTAGAATAGCTGAGTTTCTGACAGTTAAATTCATTATAAATAATACGCAAGGATGATGTTGTTCTTCAAACTTTGATTTATTGCATATTTAATCATGAATATTTAAAGTTATAAAGAAACTTACCTGCCTCAAACTAAGGAGGAAATAAAGGAAAATCAAGTCAGAGACTGAAATGGTGATGGCTGCTATAATCACAGGTTCCTTTTATCAGGGGTCCAAGCAGCAAAGCTGCCGGAGCTCTTGCAGTAAAAACTGCAAGAAGACTCACCAAAACTCACCAAAATGGATATGTAGGTTACAAATTCCACCCACTGTATGAGGCACAAAAAATTGCACTAACTGTCTGCAAGGTGGTGCTATAATAATCAAGTTTATGTTTTTTGCAATTTCAGTGTATTGGGCTGGGGTCAAAAGTCTTTTCTCTCAATGTATCTGCATCTTTGCACAAATGGTCTTCTGCTCTAAATGTGCCTCATTTTCCAGCTAATTCTCAAAAAATTTGGTCTAAATCATTTACAGACAATGCTGACAAAAAGTTATCACAGGAATTTTGATATGTCAATCCATTTTGCATGATATAATTTTAAACCTGTGCCCTTAGGATCTATTTTACATAAACTCATGAATCAAAATTGGCTAAAACTATTATAACCAAACTCAGTGCACACCTGTGCACGCTAGGTCCTAGCTTTGCTATGCAGTCTTGTGATATTCTGCCTATAGGGGGTGCTGTATGCAAAAAGTTTGTATCTCATAATCTGCTGCATATGTGTGAAATTCAGTCTGCACCATCAAAGGTCATTCCTAAATCCATGCATGAAAATTGGTAATGACTGATTAACGTGGGCTTAATACAAAAAAAATGTGACAAAGGTTTACCATCTGCAACCCATGGTCAATTCAGAAGTTGGTAGATGTCAAGTCTTTCAAACAGTGTTCGGATCGGTGAAACAACGAGCTCACGATAATATCTATCATCGTGCTGTAATTTGTACTTAATGCACCACATTTTCATTTTTTGTTTTTTTTCCACACCAACATTTTGACTGTTGTGTTTTAAGGTTAAACAGGTTAAAAATACCCCTCTTTTGCAAATGTAATGTCATTGCCTCAACAAGATGTGTGCAGCTCATGTTTCCCCAGTGGCACAGTCAGTAAATCACCTTCTCTGAGGATACTGATGTCAGGGGTTGGAAACCACTTACTTGGGCTACAATCTAGCAACTCATGCATATGGTATCCAAATGCTTGTGAGCTGCTTGGACCCTGATAATTGCTGCTTGTGGCTATCTCACAATCTGCATATATGATTAGGCTAATACCAGATTTGAAATTAAGAGATATGAAAATATGAGAAAAACTATCTGGAGATTTAAATTCTTTGCTCATGGGAGTGTGCTTCCCCAGTTAGATGCAGCCAAGTAGATAAGTTTCATACTGCTTTGTACACATGCACATTTTCTCTGCATTTTTAAAAAAACTCTTAGGGAAAAGAAGAGAAAATGAGAAAGGTACTCTAATAAAGAGAAAAAGTAGACATTCAAAACATTGTCTCTGTGTATTTGTACATCTTATATCAGCGGAACAGATCAGAAGGTTTTGCTCTTCCTGTCTGTGAGTATGTGCATGCCACTGGGCTAATATACACAGTGGACCAGTGGCCTTTCGGGAAAGAGACACCAGTCTTTCTGTCCATTCAAGCTCACTGAAAGTAACTCAAAACCACAGGCTGCGTCAGAGATAGGAAACGGATGAGATGGCAGCGAGAGGTGAAAGAAAGAGTTTCAAAAAGCAAAACATTTGATCTTCAAAGCTGAACTGTTCTCACACAGATATGCAACAATGGTTTGGGGATCTGACTGAAGTCTCTCCTTTAACGATGCAAGTCTTAAGAATGGAACCTCAGTGTTTCTTGTCATGAGAATAAAACATGCAATCATTAAAATTTAGACGTAATTGAAAGAAGAGTTGCTGTGTAAAGTGGAACATGGAAGTGTAGGTGTGTGATGAAGGGAGGGCAGAATAGGTGGCAAGATACGAATATTTTCGAGCTTATACTCGGTCATGGGTCAGTCATGGACTATCTGATAAAGCAGGTCAAGCTCAATACTCTAATTAAAGGGGTTCATTTACTTAACACTCATGACGCTACAATAAGGTCAAAGTGGTGTCACTCACCATGTTCAACCTGCTCCTCTGAGAGCTGAAGGAAAGATGAGGCTAAGCAGCCTCTGTAATTTTCCCTCGATGACAGAAATCATTGGAAGATAAAGGAGGAAGGAAACATGCCGAGACCTGAGAGAGATTGTGTGTGTGTGCGTGTGTGCGTGCGTGCGTGCGTGCGTGCGTGCGTGCGTGTGTGTGTGTACTGTATAACAGAATGAAGAGAAAGAGAAGAGATTCGGAACAAATCTCTTCTAACAGTAGTGCATCTATGTGTTTAAATGTGTGTGCATGCGTGAGTGCGCGTGTGTGTGTTTGTGTGCGGGAGGAAAGAGAGTGATTTTGATGAATGTGTCCTGACGGATGGTGTAACCCCCCCTAAGCCTGCCTCCACTTCCTCTCCAGCCCTCCTGTCATGGCTGGATATCGAGGTCAAACCACCTTTCATATCTGTTCCACACTGCAAGGACACAATACAGAGAACAAGTAAACACCTTCCCCTGGGAGTGCTGCTGTTTTCTTATTTCTCACTCATTTCGTCTATGATTGCAAGAAAAGAAAAATATAAGAATTGCCTTAGTGCATGATTATATCCTTTAAAATTGCAAAAAAGAAAAATATTGTGTATCATTGTTTAACTTACATTAGCAGCAGCTACATGCAGAAGTTATGGCCTTTCAGATTTGATATTATACCGTCCAAATGAGGCCAACTTTTTTAAAATGCAGTGTCAAAGTGCTTCCTGTCCTTCAAGCTGGATAAAAATTGCACCAGTGGCATCTGTGATCTCGAGTTTAATCACAGTCTGGCAAGTTGTCGTTGAGATATCACCTACACTTCAGGTCAGACAGACACAACCTGATCCACAGTTGGGTCCCCTCCCGTCCTCTCCCAATTTTTCATCTCACTGGGGGAAACACTGATCAGCAGCAGGGCGGAGGTGGGAGGTGAACGACACGGAAGCACAGCCTCAGAGCCTCAGTTAACAGGCTTTCGTCTTGATGTCATTTAATCTAATTTCCTCGGCAGCTGTGCGACTTTCACCTCTGACGAGGGAAAATAACAGATTTTCTTAATTTTTGGGAAAATATGTCAAGAGAGAACAGCATTTAGAGTTAAAGCCAGCTACATGTCTAGAATACATTCCCTTGCCCAACTGTAAAGTCTGAGTTATGTGATAAGTAAGGTTTCATACATATTTTCAGCATTTTAAATATAAATTTATTAGTGTCAAATATGGTTTGAACTGCTTTCTGTAAAAACTGTACAGGATTCTTTGTGTTCATAAATGATGGTGGGAAGTAACTTAACGCATTTACTCAAATAGTGTGCAATTTTTGAGGTAGTTGTACTTTATGTGAGTATTTCCGTTTCATGCCATTTTAAACTTCTACTCCACTACATTTCACTTTTTACCCCCCCCCCATACTGAACTGACAGCTATATATATATTTATTATAATATTATATTTCCATTTCCATTTCACCCCAGTTTGTACAGTACTTCTACTGCATGACATCTCAGAGGCAAATATACTTTTTACTCCACTACATTTGACAGCTACATTTTCACAAAGATTTTACATAAAAAAACATTTGATGACCTAATAAAACACTGCACATAGATGTAGATTAAACTACCTAACAGGATATTGTAAGTAATTAAAATTGGATCCACAGTAAAACACCACAACAGTATTGATGCTTATACACTAGTGCACTTTGACTTTGATAGTTTAAGAACATTTTGCCAATAATTCTTCTGTACTTTTAATTAAGTCATAGTCGAATGCAGGACTTCTACTTGTACAGGAATATTTTTTTTACATTGTTGTATATGTACTTTTCACTAAAGGCTCTACTTCTTCTACCACTGCCTGTGTATGTCAGATAAATGACAGTAAACAGAACATCAGGTATTTAATGGGTTAACACGAAAACTTGGCTTCAGAGAAAGTTTTAGGAAATGCAAATTGAGCTATATTGTTGAAGATTAATTATCTTCTTTTTCACGCTGTACATGAACATATTCGGGTAAATGGCTTCCTCATGGTATGCAGATATAATGTAGATGCTTGTGGCGTCTGAAATAATTGGGACAGACTTTTTATTTTTATTTTGTCTATAGTGCTGCAATATGCATTTCTTTTCTCTCTGGCACAAGGTGAATTATTTATCCTGACCCCTTCTCATATTGGCTTACATAAGACATTTCACTCATTTTGGTGAGATGACTTCTTAAAAGAAAAAACTATTTCAGCCTGAGGGTGAAGTAGCCTGCATCAAGAATTAAAGTTCATTTTAGGCAAGTGGTACGGTTACAACCTGTGGTTGGATCACATCAGTTGAGATTCGTTTACTTATTTAGATATTTATTCATTTATTCACGTGTGAAAAGCTGCACGTTTTGTCTGTTAACTCACATGTGCCAAGACCTGTAAAGGAGAGCAACACAGAGGGGATTTGCACTCAGTGCGTTTTGGGTTGTTTTTTGGCAGAAAAGGCTGAATTGACAGATGCCATTGGCAGTTCAACAAAGTGTTGTTACTGAGGTATTGTGTTTGCTCTAGGTACTGGTGTAAGCAGATGGCTATATGAAGTAATAATAATACTGGTTAAATACTGGTCATAAAAAAAAGTAAAGAATAGACACCGTGTTGAAGGGCAGAGCAGCTTCTTCAGGGTGTGTTTGCCTCCATGTTTGCTCTTCTTTTTATTACTTTACGTGCATGTACAACAAACCTCTCTGCCTCTGCCAGAGGAAACATATCAGCTGTCTGAACCTCTGGAACCCAGGTCTGACTTCCGAGGTGTCCTCGAGGAGCATCAGCCTATAAGATGCACACCACGTAACCGCAGAGTCCCCAGTTTGAGTCCGCTGGGGACCACTGTTGCATGTCATCCCTCACTCTCTTTTCCAATATTTCCTGTCACTCTCTGCTGTCAGTCTGTCCAAAGAAGGCAAAATGCCAAAAAGAAATGAATCTTTAAGAAGAACAAGTCAGAGGTGGACATGCATGAGAGCAAACTCACTGCTGAGTGCGGGTGAAATGAAAAGGAAAATAAAGGTGAAAATCCTCCAACCCTGCCAGATTTGTTTATTTGTGAGACCTATGATGTCACCTTCAGGAAGATACCAGAGCACTCTGTTTCTCTCTGCATGACAGCATTTTATTAGACAAATGATGACACACTTCACTGTTTGAAGGACAGTAGTATACATTCAGATTAGGTCATCTGTACAGTACAAAGATAAGAGAGATGTGGGAGAGGTGATGTATGACATCCAGTTGTGTTGGCCCAGTGGCCTCACATGTGTGTGTGGGCTTTCACTAGCAATGATTCCCCTGGTTGACAAAACACTGCAGCCTTATTGTGTTGGAGTTATTGATGAGCTCCTTGAAATCTTTGGTCATTTAGCACAGTCTTTATTCTTTTCTTTTTTTTGTTGACTGTGGTTGATAAAGCAGAACCATTCTGTAGTTTTGGCCTCAACAAGAAATGAACAATCACAGAAAAGAGCAACAGATTTGAGCCTTAAAATGACTCTGCTGATTCTAGTCAAAATTATTTGATTTGGATTAGTGATGCCAGTATGAAGAGGCTCACTTTAATGTGTTTATAGCATTAGATTTTGTGCTTTTACACCATGGTTTGCTCCATCAAAGCCTCCGGCCATCTGAGCCTGGGTCAAACTGCTTAATAGTCCATGTGGTGCAGAGCAGGTGTGCTGGAGGAGTCACTGGGGTGGGTACAGTGGGTAAACACTTTATTTAATACTGCATTTGGCATCATGTAACTTAAGCTCCAAACGTCACATTCCTTTCTAGTCTCAAAACTTTTCTTTGAATAAGCTATAAGGCGCTGAAATGACTGCATTTGAGTAGAACCATCTTGATTGCACTGTCTGTAAGGCTGCCCTCAGGTGTCAGACTCAGTGGAAAGGCGGGCACTGGATACACATGAGGTTATTGAGCAGCAAATGTTTCCTTCATGAATCCTCAGAGAGTCTTTACAAACTTGTTCCCCCTCAAGTGGATGGACATGAGACATGGACGCTCTGAGTAAAGCCTTCCAGTAAACAACAGCTTCAACAACACTGAATCTTTGAACAAATGAACACAGACTTCACTTGTCATGTAAATAAACACCTACACATCACCTTTTTTTCAGAACAGGACAACAACATCACATCTCATATATGACAAAAAAGCTGAGGCAGGGTGGGCTGGTTGCTACAGAGACACGCCCCCTGCTGAAGTGTCCATGAGCAAGTCACTAGATCCCTCACCAGGCAAGGGGCGCTGCTCAATAGATCAGAGGACCCCGACCTGTGGGCTCCCTGTGGAGAGGAGCGTCTGGGGGAATGGGGCTGAATGAACGATGACATTATTATCAATACATCCAATTACGCACGGGGAGACACAAAGTTGGAGTCAGTGTAATCCATTGGGTGTGAATGGTGACATCCTGTCAAGGCTGATATCTGCCTCGCAGTCATCCAAGTCACAAACCGAATCGGTGGCGTTTTCATTGTTGTGAGAGAACTGTGAAATCCTGTCAAAAGTCTCTTCGTGCTCAATACATTCAACCACGTTGGGGATCATGTTGACGTAGGCGTTCGCGATTTCCTTGTGGATGAGGGTATCTTGGTTATATGAGACCAGCTCGTTGCTGATGTTAACAGTTTCCACCGGTGTGTTGGAGCAGAAATAGCGACAGCCCAGGAGGCTGGCGAAGGCCTTCCTGAACTCGGCGTTGAAGGCGTAAATAATGGGGTTTAGGGAGGAGTTGGTCCAGCCGAACCACACGAAGACGTCGAACGTCGTCTCGCTGACGCACGGTAGACCCGCGTCCCGGTCTGTGGCGGGCCTGTCGCAAAACGGGACCATGCAGTTTAGGATGAAGAAAGGTAACCAGCAACACACAAAGACACCCATTATCACCGACAGAGTTTTGAACACTTTGGTTTCCCGTTTGATCGACGTTTTCAAGGTGTTGTGGTGTTGGCACTCTATTCTGTTGGTCCTGCAGCTTTGCGCGTGCTCTGCCGCTCTCTCCAGGGAGGCGATTCTTCTAATTTGTATTTGTGCAATCCGGTATATGCGGGTGTAAGTCACAATCATAATTGCCACGGGTATATAGAAACTTATCAAAGAGGAGGATATAGCATACTCTCTGCTCAGGCTGGAGTCGCAGTTTTCCTCCATCTGTCGACTCGTGGAAGAGTTGTGCGCCCCAGCCATGTCATCTCCGCTGGCTTTGTGCCAGTTTAGCTGGACCGGTATGAATGAAATGAGCACAGACAACGTCCAAGTGATGCTTATCATAACAAAGGCAACTCGCTGGGTCATTTTCCTCTCGTAGCGGAAGGGGCTCGAGATGGCCCAATATCTATCCACGCTGATGATGCAGAGGTTGAGAATGGATGCGGTGGAGCACATAATGTCAAAAGCGACCCAGACGTTACAGAAAGTGCCAAACGGCCAATACCCCGCCACCTCTGCTACAGCTTTCCATGGCATCACCAAGATGGCCACGAATAAATCCGATAGAGCGAGGGACACGATGAAAATGTTGGTGACTTTGGTCCGCAGGTGCCGAAAGCGCAGCACCGCGGAGCAAACTAGGATGTTCCCCAGGAGGGTCCATAGGATGAGCAGGGACAGCAGACAGCCCGTCACTGTGCGCACCACCATATCCTTCCTCCCGCCGCTTGTTGCCTCTGTTTCGGTGCTGTTCCACATAATCTCTCCAAGGGGTGCCGGCACAGAGTCAATCCCCTGCACCGATGAGAGATACTTGGCTGGGTTCTCCATGTGGCTGTTCAAGTAAAACTGCAGTCCATTGCTCCGTGCGCGGGGACGGGCGCAGTTATCAGCCACTCACCGCATAGTCTCCATTGACCCGCTCGGTACCCAGCCTGATGTGAAGTGCAAAACAGACGGGAGGAGAGAAGCGAGCGCTTTAAAACAGAGCCGAGCGATGTACCAGGTGCGCGGAGGGGCTGAAACGCAGCAGGCAGTGGCGAGCGCATGTTGCTGCCTGGCCAGTCCGGTTGTCTGACCTGGCAACGTCTGTGAATCTCTCAGTCCAAGATATCCTGAGCGCGGTGTGGGTGAGGAGGGAGTCCCTACAGCATAACACGCACTAACCTACCCAGGGCTGGGCGCATACTCCCTCACGCCTCCTTTGTGCGTTGTGTTACGCACAACAGTGCACTGTTGTAGGATAGGAGTGTGAGGAAGCCCTGAACATTTTGAAGATTTTTTTGTTGGTGGAAACTCCAAATAGCGTAATTAAAAAACTCCAATTCTCCAGAGCTTTCTTCCAATTGTAGATTGTCTATCCTCTGGTGCGCATCACACAATACTGCAGTGACAATATGATGTGCAGGATTAAGTTGTATGTGGACTATATGAAAAACATTTATCAACAACCACTTCCTGTATTTAAAATATAATTAATGTATTGTATTCAGGTTGCAGACACAACCAGCCAGTTCACATATAGGCATATAATCAAGTGGAGGTATTTGTCAATAGAAATGACCCTCACATGCAGCCTAGAGCTGTCCATGGTGCTGAAACACCAGACAGCCCGGAGCATACTGCATGCACTATCTATCTATCTATCTATCTATCTATCTATCTATCTATCTATCTATCTATCTATCTATCTAATCTCAAAAACATAGGATCATAATGCTATTTTACTGCCTTCAAGCATGACTGAGCACGAATTTCATACTTTTATTACTTGCACCACAATCCGTCATACTCCCCCAGCTCAACTATAGGACTCTAGTGCAATTTACAGTATAATTTTGTTGCGTGCGCCATAATGAAAACTGGGTCTTCTCTAATCTTTTTCAGGGTCTCACTGAACATTTGTGGTTGTTTGCCCTCTGACGACCGCCGACTGGAGGTCAGTGCTCGCCCACCTCTCAGAGTTGTCTGAACAGGTGAGTCACATTCACACTCTCAGCGGGCATGTTGAGCCAGGAGCTCCGCGCGCGGTGTGCGTTGTCGTGTGTCTGTGCAACAACAGCAGCAGCAGCAGCAGCGCCGTTTCCGGCTTTGAAACGTCACGGATATTTTTGGATGTGTCTGCGTGCCTGTCAAATTGTTCTGACACTACGTCAAAATAATCTCCCGACGCCCGATGCCAAATTCTCTGGAGTAGGCTAACCTATAATCTGTGGGTGTCATGTCAGGAGCCAACCTGTGTCCGACACAACGTTTGCTTCTTTGCATAAGATGTTATGTTATCACGGGTAATAAATTAATATGCTTAGATCAAAAGTATGACGCTTATGGACGTGTTTGTCTGACCACTGGAGGTACTGACTACTGCGTTTATGTGGAATATTGTTGTTGCATTTAACTTAACTACAAAGGCACAGTTCTGTTTTTGAATTGATGTTATTATTTTGTATACTTTTGTGTTTCTTTTAATTTAACAGCTTCTTGGTTTTTTATTATAATTAATTCTTAGTAAAAAGCAATTTAAAAAAAAAAAATTCGGCCCAGGCTGTAGCACAGGAGACTTTCAAACCTCCTGTCAAACTCTAAAAAAAAAAACCCCCAAAGAAACATAAATATGTGGCGCCATCATGTGGAACAAAGGTCTACCACACTTGCAGCCTGTATTTAGTTCAGAGACAGCTAGGAAGACCCCAGAGTTTTTTTTTTTTTTAAAAAAAGCACACAACATGAGGGGAGACAATATAAGATATGACAGATCTTGTTTATGAAAAAGAAAACTATTCTTTATTTCAATAGGCAAAAGATATACAGTACATTCATCACTATTGTACACATCATTTCATATGAGCACCATTAAATTTGAATTTTGCAAAATTGTATCACAGTTTCTGAATGATTTTGATCAGCATGGCAGTATTTACAGAGGATAAACAGTTATATTACAGTTTGCACCTAAAAAACAAGGATTTAACCACAACTTGGCACATAGTGAGATTACATACAGCAGATAGCACCAGGTTGAGAACTTGCTGGACGTCTGACTGAAATTACAAATTGATTTGACATAAAATTGTACAGTACATCTATATAGTAGCTATATCTGTGCTTTATATCAAGAAGAAACAAGTGATGTCACAGACTGGGTTGGTTTTTACTGCTGATTCTTCGTGAGTAAACATACGATCTCTGGTCTGGTGTAGCAGTTGTGATCATGCCAGCATGTTGTGTGTCAGTTTAATCCTGGAACTACTGTGATGTGCCTTTTCATAACATATAGCATACATGACTTCAACATGTTATCAGTTTATAGAATGGAAAAAAGTAAATTTTTTATCTGACCTTGTACTTCTCAATATACCAGAGTCTAAGTAGTAGTAAATCAAAAACAGTGGTACCCAGTAGCATAATTTTATCATAACTCCCCATTTAGTTCAACAGAACTGAGAATCAGGAAGCAAGAGGACACTGATGAACCTTAAATGACTTCTGAGAACTATCATCCAACTCATAAAGATTACTCAAAATTTAGTGCTATTCTAAGATTGTCACTATCCTTGTAGCTCTTGCACAACATCCATTAAACAATTTTAACTACTAAGTAAAGTAAATGAGAACCTTATCCATATATAGTATACACATTTCAAATGCAGATAAAATTTGGGTCAAGTGGTACAATACACGCGTGGCTTTGTGAAATACAGTACTATTACCTTATTAGATTATATGAAACTAACAAGTGTTTCAGTGGCTTGACTTGTATTTTCAAATATGAAAATCAAGAGAGTTCTAGTCTATACCAGCAGTAACCAATATAAAACGGTACAAAATGTGTGTATCAGATACATCATATACATTTTGCATGAGGCACCAGTGAGAACATCCTACTGAAATGTGATTATAAAATAAAAAGTACAGAGGGCTCTTTTTAAATTCTTGAAACCAAAGGTTCTGTTTTGTTCATCAAGGTCCTTGTGTATACAAGGTAATTCTTCAAGGAACGCAGGCTAATAGGTTTGTTTCCTCTGTAATCCCCACACTGAAGGATCTACATTTTGTTTGTCTCCACGGCTTGCTGTCAAGTCTGCTGGAGTGTGACCCAGACTGCCTCCTGAACGGTTGACCTGCGCTATGAGACTATTTCTGGGAGCCGGTGGTGACAAGTGTTCTTGTGCATGTTATCTGGCATTGTCAGTCATCTGCTATTCTGTCAGACCCGGCGGAACACCTCAAAGAGGGAGGCAACTGAGTGCATGCGGTAGAAAAGGTTCAAGGGAATGGCAAAATTGAGAACCGTTGTCCATATGCTGAAGCCAAATGTCTCCTGTTCCAACCCGTTGTCGTACTGTGGCCGGCAGCCAAAAGCGGGAAGGATCCAAAGCTGAAAGAAAGATAGAAATTAAATTAATTAAACCTGTATTCACTGATTTCTCAGGCACTTGGGAGAAACCTGACAAGCCATAAACACCAGATTAACATATCATCACTTTATAAAGTTGTTAGCTAACATGTTTGTTAGCACCCAGCAGTGGCAGAGCAACATTAGCATCCATTTGAAGTTGTGTTTATGGCCACGTAATGAATGTAAGTTTAGTTCCCTCTTACCTTTGTTTTGATCTTCATTAACTTTTGAGTCAAATATCTGGGTCTTTAGCTCCTAATTTGTCCACTATGTTCACCAGCTAGTAATTAACTTTGATTGTCTGTGATTTAGTGCTGGGCAGGTAGTGTACAGCCAGTTTGTCTGAGGTTTTCCCTAAAAAAATAGCTTCTGGCTGAGTCTGGAAAATAGATTGAGAATGATGTGACTCAACCAAAACAATGAGCGGAAAGGGACTAAAACATTGCATAGACCTGAGGGGAACCAAAGAGTCAGGTGATAATTCTCTGTGGCTTTGTCACTATTAGACACCTCTCACATTACATATGGTTATTGTATCCATTGTCATTGCACTGCTCTTGATAAAAAATTCAAAAACAGGAACATTAAATTGACATTTGGAAGCATTTGAAATGGTTGGTTGCTACGATTTAGATTGTTTACACAACAGCATAGATTGAGTCTCATTTGATTTAATTAAATTTACATACTCACCGAAATGTTGCACATTATCAGGAAGACAGCAATGTTCTTCAGGATTTGACTTTTTATATTTGGAGGCTCCACCACTTTGTTTCCCACAGGCAGTGGCACCTCTGATGGTTTCCTCGGACACCTGTACACCTGACCGCTCTCTTCCTGTTCGTTCTCCATGGTGACACAGGGCCTGTCTGGAGTCTCATAGGCTCGGTTGATGATGCCGTTGTACGGTGGGGCTAAAGAGGAATTCACTGAGAAGATTTCTGGAGCAGATGGTAATTCTGGGTCCTCCCTTTCTCCATCCACTTGCTGGCGGTAAAGAGATTCTGTGATGAAGAGGTTCTGCATGTACTTCTCCAACACAATAAGCAGAGAGTAGATGAAGTTTGTCCAGAGGTAAGGAGGGCTGCTGTTGGAACTTAACACAGCCACTATGCTGCACCAGGACATAAGCCAGGAGCCGGTAGAGGATCCAAACAGCAGCTCCGTGTCCAGCTGTCTTGACGGGTTCTTGGAGGTGTCCAGTGGTATGTGGTCTGCTCGGTATATGAGTAGACCTGAGGCACCGGCAAAGCACATGAACACCAGCATGACAATGCCATAAATGTAGAACATGGAAATGGCTGACTGACGTGTTTGAAGGGACTCCACATGGGTGATGTAGACCACCAGGATCCCAATAGTGCTGGCCAGGGCAAGTAGACCCAGAAGAGGGCCCACAGACAGGCCCTGTGTTTTGGTAGCCAGCCTTTTCTGGTTCGAAGAAAGGTCAATGGTCCGTCCGATGTTCTTCCACATGACGAAGAGCATGGCAGAGACAAAGATGTGGTACTCGATGTTGAAGGGATAGAGATAGTAGAGGCTGCTGGTGAACATGGAGCAAGTGCTGGTGGTGCAGTTACAAAGAGGCTCTGAGTGCACTGCAAAACACATACAAACAGATGCAAAAGCATGAGATATCAGAAATACAAAACAAAACAGTCACACACAATCTCTTCTGAAAGCTAACTTAGATACAAATTTTTGGCTTATTACAAAGCAGTGTCTCCTTGTAACCCCTTCTTAATGCATACTGTATCCACTAGTTGTGTCTAGTTCAACCAAAAAGTGATTTGTCTTTTCTCTACTTGAATAATTATGATTTTTTTTCTTTACATCAGTAGCACTAGAAATGACACTGATGACATCATCATTTCACACAACAGGTAATAAAAAGATACAGCTGGCTTGCATAACTATTAAAGACAATAAAAAAGAAAATCTGTACTTGAGAACAAAAGACATGCGTTCTACTGAGTGCCATTCTAGTTTTGAATGTTTTTAGATTTGTGATGAAACTTAAATTTGAAGCAACTACAAAGACCAGTATTTTTAGTGCAGTGTAACTTTAACATTTGTATCATGCCATATTCTACTGATTTGAATTTGAAATCAAAGTCAATTATTCATCAAAGTCATTAGCTGAAGGCCTGAGCATCTTAGACGCTGATGACAATACACTTTTTATACTTACTCACTCCTTGTAAAGCCCACCCCAACATATGATAGTAATGCTGTCACCCTCTAGAGATTATCTCAACAAAACCCTGCCATGTGCCCCCTCTCAACCCCTCCAACCCCTCACCCCCCAAAGGCCACTACTACGGTCCTGCACGCTTTAATTAAAACAGGAACAACAGTCAGGGTGCAGCCAGCCTCACAGTCAGCCGGATATGAGGAGGAGCAGCCGAACCCCCCAACCCTCGGCTTAGATGTATCAGTTACTGTAATTGCAGCACCCTTGGGAGTAAGAAGCCTGGGTACAAAGCCGACTGAGGTCAAGCGGGGGGTTGCCAAGGAGGGTGGTGGTGGCTGAAGTGTGGGGAAAAGGCTGGGGAGGGGGCCTCAGCACTAGTAACACTATGTGTCCCCTGAAACCTAATAGAGAGACGTTCGACACAAACAAGACTCTCTGGGCCTGCTGGCATAACCTCCCTTCCCCTCACAAACCCTCCTCTCCTTCCCCTTTCTTTCATCCACTGAAGTGAGATCTCAAGTGGACTATTGTACCTTTCTTCTAGGTACAAGCCAGCAATCGACCCCTTGGCCCTTACCTATGGTGAGGTTTCCGTAGCCCAGGGCAGAGAGTCTTCTCATATGATTGTTCAAGAAGTGCTCGGCCTCTGACATCACACCGTTGCACCACAGGAGGAGGTTGGTAAAGACTGCATGGATTACACCGAATCTGAGGAGACAAACAGTTGAAAACAAGATTGATGACCCATCATCTATCAGCATGTGACAGCGTTATGATACAGTTCTCATATTTTGTAAATTTTTTAGTCGCTGTTGAGACATTTCATGACTGATATTTTTATTTTAAGATTTAAGCTCTGGGTGTAGTAAAATTAACATGACAACAACTAAAGCGTGGTTAAATTATAATATCACATATTTCACATACCTCTCAAATGTTTCAAAGCTTTTGATGACATCCTTGATGTGAAACCAAAGGAAATGCACCTAAAAACCAAAAACACAACACAAAACGTTAATATAAAAGGCAAGACAAAACATTATCCTAAATATAGCTTATTAAAACACATTTTGTAAACAGAAAGATCAAATTAAGAAGTATTTAAGTCCCTTTAACAGAAGGATTTCCCATGTTACACTCACATAACATGGACAATGATAGGATTATATTGTTGCAGCAACTCTGTACTCTCAACAACAAAGAGCACATTATTCAAAGACCTACCTGGTTAAATTGTGCACAGAAAAAAAAGACACAGTGTCTAACACTGCTGAAAGATTATCACTTTATTGAAATTAAAGTGGGGTTGTAAACTTGCCTGCGCTATGGTGTGAGTTGCATGGATGACAGGATATACCCCGAGCACAGCCGACACACAAGACTGATAGCCAACATAATACCCGATTCGGAAAGCGTCCATAATCAGTGAAAGGAGTGCAAGGAGAGTCAAACCACCTACCGAGAAAACAGACGGAAAGATCAAGTTATTATTAGCACTGATGACAAAAAAAAATAATAAATGAATAAATATGATTCAATAAAACAAAGTTTGCTTTGCTTATATGGAGATTTTTTAAGCATTGTTTCATTTGTAAATCCACAAACACTTGGATCTAGCAAGGATTTTGGATGATCACATGCAGACTGAAGTACACCACTATAATCTCCGAACACATGGACAAGAATAAAAATTAATTAGCCGTTACGAATTTACGGCTGTAATCTTGCACTTAATCTTACAAACTCACCTCTTATCCAGCATGTGGTGGCGTGGACATCTTTCTCTGTCCGCGTGTTCTTCTGTCTGTCCCGCACCAGGATGTACCACATCATCCAGATCAGCTGGAGGATCATGAGGCAGGTGATAAAGGACAGCAGGTGCACTTCCTTGACCAAGGAGTCATGGTGCGCTATGGCCAGCATCAGCGCAGCCCCGATCAGCAGCAGATTGGTCCCGTACTGTCCGCTGAGAATCTCTGCGTTCTTCCTCGGGTAGTCCCCGGACAGATTGAGTTTTAATTTGGTAAAAATCTTCTTGTCGTGCTCGGAGCTGGACGACGAGGAGGAACTGTGACAGTACTTGTTCAGACACATGATATCCAGACCGCTGTGCTCTACCATGGTGGGAGACATGTATGAAATTCGCAGTACCGAGAGGAGAGTAAAGTCAAAGTCGCGCGCTATAAGTGCACTTTAGGGAAGCCAGGTGCGTAACCTGTTGCTACGAGGTGGGGATTCAGACGGATAGGTACCGTGCCAAACATGCTCATTCAATCTTCAAGGTTCGGCTCAGTGAGCACGCATAGTCTCAATGTCCAGCCTCGCCGAGGATGGACTTGATAGATGCCATTGTCATCTTGAAACCCTGAAACTGAAATATCTGGTCGTGTAACAGGCTCGCTGAGTCACTGAAAATGGGAGATTGCGTTTCAGTCTTTGGTGATCCCAGACCCCCGTCCTCTTGAAACCCCCATATGTTTCAGAGAAACCACTGGGCTCGCTGTGCCAACCATTCACCGCCTAAAAAAAGCAAAAACACTAAGCACGGAATTATCCACAATAACATGAAAAAACGAGCTTCGCCAAAAGCCACCTCTTCAGGGAGCTGCCAGCCAGTCTTTCCAGGTCTGCTGAAATCCTCTCAGGCTGCCTATCGGATGTTAAAGCCTAGATGACATGAAAATGAAGATGGCATTTCACGAACCTGCGATTTTTACAGGCTGGAGAAACGTGACCTGTCCTGACTTAATGCGCTTCAAATCCAAGTGCCACCTCCTCAAACTAATATGTCCACTGGTAGTGGAGATGTGGTTGTTTGCTTTGAGGTTGGAAAAAAAAAGAATCAGATTTCAGTGGTCAAATTCACAATAGCTTTTTGTGAGTGGATGTCAAGAGAACTTTGATACCATTCAGCACAGAGCTCTCCTGGATATGACCATGTAACCTCTGGTTCAATTTAAATAGCCTGGGACGGATGCACGCAATCAGCATGACAATAGAAAGTCTGCTGACACAGATTCATAGGTGATTGGTGTGATACGAATTTGTAGGGTGGTGGTATTAAGGACCCTTTAATCATTTAATCAGATTTCCTTTAAAAACAATTATAGCTCATTTCAGAAAAAAAGTGTAATTAAAATGTAAAAAACAACTAGGCAAACTGATACAATAGTTCACAATAGTTCCTATTCTGCTTTGGGAGTCTCCTCAGTCCCTCAGGACTCTTTAGTCAGCCTTGTCAAACAGTTTGTACTCAAAAAATGCATTTTTTTAAAAAAAAAAAAACTTGACAACCATTGAAGCAAATGTTAGGGATACTTAGTCAATACGCACAAGTAATAATAATAATAATAATAATAAATAGTAACTCATTTAACTTAATGTGAATAACAGGAGCCCTGACAATTTACAAAATATAACTTCTCACTCATATTAGTTTTGACCGTTTCAAACAAACCTACAACACGTGAGGTAAAGGTATTTTAAAACGAAGCAACAATAAACATTTTCATTATCTTACTTCCTCGACAATTTATGAGGTTTTACTTAAGGTAACCATTTTGCAGGCAATTTACAGCATGAACTCACAGCGGTGACAGTCATGCACGAGGAATAATAGTGCGCCAGTACACACACACACACACAAGAGCCTGTCTTCCGCGAGCGCATCCGTGCTTTGAGGGACAGTTTTACAGTTGTTGGTCGTTTCAAACACACTGCCAAACACTTGTAGGGTCCAGGTCTGCCATTTAACACGTTTTTATAATCCAAACATCAATTATGCTTTTTTTCCCCCAGTAGCGCGTGGAGGAAAACAACAAACCGCGAGCGAGCGAGCCCTGCGCGCGCAGATGTGGCGTTGTAAATTGGCGTGCGCATTAGATGAGTATTGGATTTGGTTAATCGTAATTTGGGGAGGACGCAGATAACCTTTCAATTTTTTTTTAAAATTTTGCTAACCTTCTATCTCTCATTGGCTGGAATGTTTTTAGCAAAGACACACGACAGCATCACGAGGGTTGGAGACATGATCAATTTATGCTGCTAAATGGCTCATCTCAACGCCATCTGCCTCCCAGTATTGATTTCTTGATCACCGAGAGTCAGCGCGACAAAGACAGAGTAGTCTTAAATCTATTTGTTATCAGGGACCTTTAATGGCCGCCTGATTAAGAACTTTTTTGATTGAATTTGGAAGCCTCTTATTTGCTCACTGATATTTGCACAGCAGGGGCATCACTGATGCTGAATAGAGACTGAGGACAAATCATTAACAGTCTGACTCACCAAAAAAGCTTTGTCATTTTTAAAAACAAAGGTTTTTAAAAGCTGAAGATCAAATAAGTTCAATAAATTTGAGAGGGAAACAATTCTACAATTTACTCCAATAATTTGAATTAACAAATATAGTTGCTTTGAAGATTTTATAAAATCATCTTATAAAACAATATTATAGATAATAGAGCCATGCACTACTTTGATCAGCTACAAGATTAAAATTCTGCATATTGTTGCATCACTGATAATAATCCAATGACATAAAACACAAGACTATGCCAGGTGCCATTCTGCATGATTACTTTTGATACTTAATTTTCTTTATAAATGTGGGCTTTGACTTAAGTATAATTTTAAATGCAGGACTTTAACTTGTGATGGAGTATGTTTATATGATGTATATACATACATATTTCTGTATTCTGTGTACTGAAGATTTAACAAATAAAAGTCTTCCTTAATAACAGGCCTGTGAAATCCAGTAAATGGAGTCTGCAAAGCTCAAATAATTACATTGAGCAAAGGAATTTGATTAGTATGGCTGGTAACAATCGCTTCAAAAATGAACCTGCATCAACATCTCTCTGACAGTGTCAAAAGTGCATTGTAAGATTCACACAGGGCTATTGTATTGGATTGGATTAGATTTGATAGGTGTATTACTGGTAACTGAGTCTTACTATAGTTATCTTAAATGCAGAGCTAATAATATGTGTAACAGGTCAGTATAGAAGATTAAAATCTAATTTGTAATGTCTTCCTAGTCACAGATAAGTCTTTAATCAAGTTGGGCCTCAGTACTGGATTTAGCAGAGTTTTAGTTGCAATCACATTTTCCAACTTTGCATCTTGCACTGTCGTAAATGTTGGTTTTGTTCACTTTTGCTTTTTGTCAATTAATAGCAACAATTATACACAGTCATTGAAATTAGTTATAAAAATTTATTAAAGACAAAAACATATTTACAGGATATAAGCAGACATCTTTACATACTTCCACAAACTGCTTAATAAAAATAAAAATTTTCAAAACTTTGTTGGTTTTATTGACAGTTATAAATAGTGGAACATATTTACACACACTTTAGCACAATAGGCAAATTTCACAGAGGACACTTTGACATGTCACAGCAGGAAAAGCAAAGGTGTACATAATGGAATTAATAATGGCTGAATTTCATTTGGTGGCTTCAGTTTTAGGGTCCCAGTACTGTACATGCTCGCTCACTGTCATGACTCACTGGTAAACCTGAGCAGAACATAGCCATTATTAATGTTATTACAGACACCTGTGCTTTCTCTACTAGGACAAGTCAACATGTGTGCTGTGAAAAAGGCCTATTCTCAAAATTGTCATTACAGGTAAGTTTCATGTACTGTGTGTTTGATTCTGAAGAGAAATGTGTGTTAATGTGTCAATGCCATAAGCAATAGAGGAAAAAGTATAAAAACAAAACTCAACATTGCGGTTAACAAGGTGTCATTCTGGAGCTGCAAAACAAAAGAAAAGCTTATGTAAAGTTGAGATCCAGGTAATTATGCAACCTTTAATTTCACTCCACATATTTGTTCAACATCGCCAAATACAATGTTGACCATTCAAAATGTGGAAATTGAAAGTCTCATCCTCACCTGTCACATTCATCCAAGCAAAGAGATGAACATGACTACACCCATGAACTGTGTGAAGAGGATGAGTGGAGTGAAGAAGGACCACACTGGCCATAGTGCTATATTAAAGCTGCAAGAGAAGGATAAATATCAATTACAAATATGCACAAAAGTTGAATTTAATGAGAAAAAGAAAGTGTTTGATTATAAATTACTGCAGACAGATGCCTCCTACAATGTAATATTTAAGACATAATTCATCAGTGAACCATAGCTTATAATGTATCCACTTGATAAGAAACTGGAAGTAAAGGATTCCCAGAAGGCCAGGGACACTTACATAGAAGACTGTGGCAAGCTATTAAATGGCAGTAAATCTTTATTGACTAGTGCTAACACAAAAACACTCACAGGAACCAACAGCAGCATACAAAAACAAGCTTCAACATGCACAAACGTACTCCACTCCAACAGGTTGTTTTTTTGCATTTTAAAGCTTCTCACTTTCTTCTAATCACTGACTCCAATCAACCATGTGAATGACACAAATTCACATGAAAATGGACTCACCATTTAAACAAGGTAGATTAGCTGATCACAGGACAAAAAAAGCTTAATGGCCCATCAATTAATATAACCATTGAGACTCGAGATGTCATGGATCAAATAAGTAGTATTAGCCAGGAATAACATGTTGATGGACAAGCTAACGGGGCAATTTCAATTCATACTTGATTAATTAAGCCATTAACAGTCATGGTTATTTCCCTTCTTAACTGCTCATCAACCACAAACAATCCTATATTTACAAAATGAAGAGGTGAAGCTGGTAAAAGCCCTTGGCAAAGGTCCCACCTGGTGTCCCGAAGACATGCAGATCTATTTAAAAATTACTTACCTTGTCCTGATTTTTGCTGGTATACAGAGACATGGTAGATGGATTTGCACTTGTGTAAATAATATCTGAGATTTTAAAGCTTTGCTGGTTCTACAGATCAGTTCAACAAACTGTCACTGACTGGTTAGTTCTTTATGCTTCAGATAAACGAAATAAAGCATGTTGCAATTTAGTGCAACCAATCTCACCAAGACCACTTCTAACATGAGTTTAAATATATTACATAACCACACAGCTTTTTTAAAAATGATTATTGCTCTTTAGACAGGAAAGTGGGACATATATGAACACATCCACACAGTCCTGAGAAGACGTCTAATGAGACAAACTAAGTGAAAACACCTTTGTTGAGTGTACAAGGGGTATGTGAGGACCATTTAACACCATTAAGAAATATTTGATATCAACACTTAATCGTTGACTAATGATTATGGAGCAAGTTGCTATTACTGGAGAACCAACTGAGAATCACCCCCAGCAAATTCCAGCAAAGAGCTATCTGTCCTGAGGGAAACAGCAGAGAGCTGAAGTAAAGTCACTGACATAAAAGCTTATAGAAAGCCAAAGGCCCAGAGCTAAAAGGCAAACTAGAGTCTGTTTAAAAGGCTGGCAAACACACCACACCCCACATACTTTTTTGTATTTGTGGTCTAGGTCTCTTTTTTCGTGGTCTGGGCTAGGCCCCTTAGTTCAATTCAAGAGAAATCTTTAAGTTACAGCATAGAATGACATTTTAGACAATAGTGTGCTTCCAGCTTTGTGGTAACAGTTTGGGGAGTGCCCTTTTGTGTTTCAACATGACAGCTAAAAGGCAGAGGGATATTAGATTTTTGAGGCAGATACCACTGTCAATATATTGTCTCTCCTCTAATGATGTGCTCAAATAGTTTAAAACTGTTAAATTAAGCACATTTAAAAAAGGAGAGGCACAAAATGTCAGGTGTTGTTACAACATAAATCCAAAGCTGTTCTACAATCTTTGCTTTCTACAACAATATCCTATAGTCTGTTATTATGAAATTGAAAGCATTACAACTTGTTTTACCTGCATGATGCAGCAATAAAGGCTGCAGTGGTGAGGGGAGGAATGGCAGGGTACTCTTGGTCATAGTGCTGAATGCCTTTGAACCACTCCAGGTATACAATGCAAAACATGGCCAGAGACAGGCAGATCCCAAGGAGAACCAGGCCCACATTGAACCACCAACTGGAAAAACAGGGGTTAAAAGAGGTAAAATTTGACACAGTCTCATCTGTAAAGATTTATTGAAGCTATTCAATTACAAAAGACCGGTCTTGTTAACAATAGCACAAAAGTTTGCCAGTCATCTGTATCATTTACTAGTGGTACCACTGAAAAAGAAAAAACATTTTTTATATTTGATGTTTTCTATGAGCAACCACTTTCAATAACAACAGAGGCTTTTCTAGAACAAAGCTTATTTTGTGTATAGATCATTTATAGAAAATAAAAACAGCTAGTGTGTCATTACTGTAAACTTAACATAAGTCACAGTGGAATAATTATCTAATGTTTTACTTGCTTAACCGCACATAACACTACCGACTACCTGGTACACTTGATTGACTCATTTTATAATGTATGGAATAGACAGTGTGTGAATGAGATCTGCAGGGAAATTTGTGTGTCTTCCTCATAACTCAGTCACCTTTTGATATCATCATTCTCCATGATATTGTGGAGGAAATCCACATAGTAGGTCACACCTACGGATGCCACGATCCAGAAAATGGAGTGTCTGTTAATGCGAGGGAGAGGTTTGGCATCTTTTTCCTCCTGACCTGAAAGGTAATAGAAAAGAAACAACTATGTCCAAAATTCTTAGAGCAGGAGTTTCAATCCAAGCATCCACTTTGAGAGCATGATTCACTGAATGCGGACTTTAAAAGTAGAGATCTAAATACAGATTAGTTTGACTAGTCTTAAAATGTTTTACCATTAAATACATCAGACATATATAGCGCATTAGTGGTAGTATTCAACACTAACACACTGCATAACTGAAAGTAAATTAAATACTAAGAGGCACAGAAAGAGTTACAGTATGGAATATAATTTACTACAAAATATGAGATTTGTCTTGCCTTAACAGAATGTGCTAAATCCCCACCTTTCAGGTTTAAGCAGCTTTTGAGGTGAAACTGATAGTTTACTTTGAGATAATCTTACTTCTCAGAAAGCCATTAATCTCTATAATTTGCTGGTTGATTAAACATATCAGAGCCTGTTGTTGGCTGCTGAAGTGCTTCAGCATGCTGGTCTACTCTGTGAAGAGTTCACAATGAACTCCATGCCTCGGACAAATAGTTGGTCTACATCTTTGGTCAAAAGTTATGTCTAGTGTCTTATAGCAAGTCACCTTGCCAGAAAGACCACTGACGGTATGTAAACTGGAATATACGCAGCCATTTATATGAAAGAGATAACCACTGGACAACTGTTTGGTCTGTTGCTTGTATTACAGTCATCAGTTTACACTGGCAAAGAGATGACCCTTGGACTGGTGACAGCATAGGAGTAATGTTTCACTGTACTATGTTTCTGAGCTGACACAGCGTTTGCTCACAGTCAAAACAATCAAGAATTGGTGGATATCTGCCAGTGGAAGCCTGAAAATTGGACAATTGTCCACTGTACAAGCTGCCTACAAACCCCCTTAGACTAAACATGTTGCAGTCAAAATCAGTGACAATCAGTCAGCTGTCAGGTATTAGGTACGGTTTACTGCAGGGCTGCTGTATTACATTGCATTCGTTTTAGCCAAGAGTTCCAAATAAACTGCCAACTGACTGTATCTTTATCATATATTTTTAAGGGTCGAGCATCTAGTAGTGAAAGGAAAACGTCAAGTTGTTTAAAGACTATGTTGACTACAAAGTGACCATTCAACAAATTTAACCATAAAAGTTAGCTACTTTTCTGACAATAATGTTTGCACAGGTCAGCCAACAAGCTGAATTCATTTGACACTATGCCACTAGCACGTACAGTAGGAACGTTAACGTCCAAACCAGAGCTGTGTAACGTTACCACTGTCACAAAGTTACCACCGGTTAAAGTTGGCTAATAATGTTAGCTAGCATAATGTTTCTGAAGCTTACTCTTTTCATCTTCGTCACCCGATGTCGTTGTTTGCATAAGAAGCTCCGCATCTCTCTTAAATCTATTCCGCAATGTTGCCAGCTCGCTATCGTTAAGCATTGTGTTGATGTTATCATTAACTTGCGTTAGAAGCTAAAAGCTAAGTGCTAACTAGTGATTACAAGGCACTCCCTGTCAGAGTCGCTTTTTAATGACGCACTTGTAAACGACAATTGTAGTTTTTGTCTTTTATTTTGTATTAAAATAACGGAATTAACTAATTTCAAGGTATAGAAAAACAATAAATACATATCAGGTAAACAAACGAACATATTTAAATATATAACTATTAATTGTATCATTAAGATCAAAGGTTAAAAAAGAGCACAGTTAAATTTTTAAAAAGGAGATCTCCAGAAAGTTTTATTTATGTATTAAAGACAATGCATATTTTTTTTTAATCCTGAAATTTTTATTTATTTTTTTGCTTTTGTTACATGTGCAAATACATAAACTAAACTAACCTGTCACGGTCCACAAAGTCCCTTCTGAATATAGAAAACAATGTTTAATTTTCCTCCATTTACATGCAGGAATACAATACTTGGCTAAGCGTAGCAGGTTATTCAATATCAAACTCACACTGTGATCATTACATTTAAAGTAGGAGCATAATAACTTATTGCTACATCAAACCTTTTCCAAAAGGGAAACACTAGTGTGTGGTTCAAATACATAATAAGCATGGTTCATTATCTGTACTCTAATGCAGAAAACCATGTTAGATGCAGTAACTTGAGATAAATAACAAACGTAATAAGTGCATTTTGTGTTTATCTTCCTGAAGGACTATCTTGATACAAACAGCATTAAACAAGCTGGATCAAACTGGAGCTTTTGGAAAAAAATATACCCTCAAAAGAGTGAGTGAGGATATTTTCACAAAAACGTCTGACCAGGCAGATTTGCTCCCATCCTTCATAAACTTTGCAGAATGCATAGTCACTGGCTGTATTCCAAAGTTTATCTTGAATGTCTACCTTTACATAGCGCTGGCAAGAATCTGACACTGTAGATACCTTTGTCCTATTTCACTCTCAATTAAAAACTTTCAACGAGGCAGACAGGCCATGTGCAGTGAAGAAAAGTGAATAATACTTTATTGTTGGCTGTTACCACTCATTCTGCATTTCAGAGCAAAACAGTCACAACTGCCTACTTTTGTGCTTGTTTATGCTAATACAACAGTACAACAGGTCGAGATAGCTCTTTAAGTCACAGAACTGAAAACTAAATAATCTCATACACAGAAATATCAATCAAAGGCTATCTAGCTAACAATTGCAATTTGCAATTAAAGTAAATACCCAAGGTATCCTTTTACTGGATAAAGACATTGTTCAGATATATATGGCTGCCATTAAGATCAGAACTCAGAGATGAAACTGCCTGATGCACAACATACTGGCCAAATGAAATGTTGATCTGGCAACCAAGATTTATTTTGCAACAGTAAAGACAAGCTTAGTTTCAGTTTTTCTGGGTATCCTGTGGGGTCTGGAATAAAACAAAGCATTAAGGAATACTGAATCCCAATGAGGACTAGAAAACACCATTTTAATACTCACAAACTTGAGTAACAGCTTGACTAATACCCAAAGTATGCAATATACAATTACAGGTAAGCAGTGTGATGAATGAGCATCAGTGTTAAACCTGCTGGGATTAGCAGAGCTTCATAAAGCTAGGCAGATTTCCTCCTGTAGCTGTGTGTGTGTGTGTGTGTGTGCGTGTGCGTGTGTGTGCGTGTGTGTGCGCGCACACAGGGTACAGAGACTGCTCATTCTAGTGGTGGAAAAATCAGACAGCATTAAAACTTCACCTGAGGCTGACACCAAGCATCTTGCTTCTATGGAGCTTCTGTGTCCCTGGCCAAGTGAACCCCGTTCGGGGTGCCGAGGAATGTGCATTAGCTTCGTCCCGTGTGAGAGTCAAATTCACCTCAGGTGCACCTCTCCTGTTTCCCTTCCCCCACTCCAACATCCAATCCCACAGATAAGGTGCCATTTCCCAGCCCTACCGTGGGCAAGGAATGTAGAAGAGAGCAACCGTCTATCACAATTGTCATTTTATACATTAAAAAACATTAACACATTCTGGGGTAATTTGTAAAACTGTACCTGAAATCAGGAACAAGACACATAATTCAGTGATAAAATGGTTTAATCTTTGAGATTATGTCATCTGTATAAAAACATCCAAGGGAGGATGACAGACAACATTATGGCCTTTACATTTCAAAAGTCTATGAACAACACACATTTCATGTGGGACGGGTGAGACAAACAAATCTACTTTACAAGTCTAACTCTGTCTTTCAGAACTCTAAATTTAGGATTGTTGTTGATCTTCTTGTTGAACAGTACTAGAACCTCCTCCTCTGTTTTAAAATTTCCATCACCAGTGAAAGAGTAGTAAGCTGCCAAAACCTGTGAAAGAGGAACAAGCTCTTAATATCACATCAAATCAAAGACAGTTCTAATAATATTTATTACAAGAACATACTGGGTAAAGAAGTCAGATGGGATGCCGTACAAACATAGAACTATAGACTTATGCACACAGTAATGAAAACACTCCATGCCTCACCTTCTTCCTTAGTTTCTTCACTGGCAGCTCCTGGTCAGGTGAGTCTCTCAGTACTGCCTTGATATTCCCCTTCCAGTTGAATTTGCCTGTAAGTTGATCAGAAGCATAAATTAGCTTCTGGTATGGAGAATATTCATTGAGGGTCATTTTCTCACTGTCAACAAAAACAACACTGACCCCTGGTGGCTCAAAGTCACCAAACCATGTTACCTTTGGAGGCTGTTTGATCCTCAGTCTCCTCTGACATGTCTATATCAGCAGCCTCTGCCGTTTCATCAGCTGGGAAAAGGACAATAAGAGTTAGATAGTAAAGTAAATCCTGAAATATATACTGTACGTCTACACTTTTCACTTAAAACATACATTTTTGGGTGAAAAGAAAGACAATGGGTCATAATTATAAAGAGTTTACTTTTAAATACAAAAAAATGTGTTATGTTAACAGGTGAACATAAGTATTTGATTTCTTCAAAATCTTAATAATTTACCAAAACAAACTTTGCAAAGATGCCGATGCAAACGGGGCCATTCCACATTGTGCGTATCAGAGAACTACTATTAACAATATACTGACAGGATAACTCAACAAAACTATGATAATGCGCGAACCTTCAGAGTAATCTGACTTACTCTTTGTTTTCTTGCTGGATGCCTCATTTTCAGCGCTGTGCCCATTCTGCTCTTCATCTCCGTCCTCTTCACAGTTGTGCTTTCTCTTTCTGTCCTTTTTTTTCTTCTTGCCTGTCTGCTCTTCCTCTGGCTCTTGTGTGACTGTTTTTTCTGCACCTTTCAAAGCTTTCCCGTTCTTCTGTTGACGAGCCTCTTTACGCTCCCGTTTGTTTAGTTTCTTCTTCTCAACATTTGGCTGGCCGTTTTGCTTTTCATTTTCATTAGTATCCACTTTGACTTCAGCCACTGTCTGTTCATCTTTTTTGGTTTGCTGGGGGACCTCCGGCACCTTGTCAGATTGCAGGCGGGTAAAGAAAGTCAGTTTAGATATTGAAAACATGGGAAACTTATTTTTCTGTCCATGACAGAATTTAATACAACCAGACAGCAGAGGGAAAACTGCATATTGCTGCTATGTCTTCTCCCTATCTCATGGCATCAGATCAGAACTGCACACCAACCACTTCAAATGCAGTAAAGACTCTGCATTACTGCATTACTATGTTATTATGGCAAAACCTGAAAACCTGAGTTATACCAACCATTTTTTTAATACAAACATTAACTTGTGTGAGCATTATTTGTAGCAACATTCAAATTTACAAATAGGACAATCATTCCAGTAGTGTATAACTAAGCCAACATGTGATATTACCTAGATGAAAAAGTAATTATTTGTAGCAGGTTTTCAAAGTATTGGAGCCAATTGTTACTTTTGAATTAGATTTGTACAATGAACTGAACTAGCTAATACTACTCGTTCTCCGTATCTGCTCTATGCTAACACACAACACACAAGGAAAAACCGGTTAAGAGTCAAACAAACAACAGAGTAACCTTTGAGCAGTGCAACTTACATTGTCAGCTGCAGCAAAGATGTCCCAGACTTCATCGTGAAGGCTGGTGTTGGCTATTTTAAGACTGTTTCTCATCCAGTTCTGAGGAGGAATCACAGCATGACAATAATGAGGCCACATGCAAGTCCCCATTCCCACTGCACCACACTCTGATCAATAAAGCATTACATTGTTGTTAAAGTTTGAAGAAACACCAACCTGAAACTTGGCCCTCTTTCTCGGGACGTTATCATACGTACTGACTTGTCTGAGCACATCCTTCAGCTTTGCACTGACCCCAGGTTTATTCATGGCATCGTGGATTCTCTTCAGTAAAAGAAATAAGTTAGAGACACCATCCTGACTGTAAAGCTTTTCATGGAAATGGGCGTCATTTCTCTGCATCTCACCTGGATCCACTGCTGCTGTTTCATGTCTCCTTTGTTTGCCTTAGCCTCGTAGCCTTTGCCTCCATACTTCTGATCTTCACTGATGCATTTATTGTGGTTCTTGTAGTCATCACCCCTGTTCAACACGTACAAGGAAGCGACATTTTGGGATTAAATGAAGCTTTCTGTCTATTTAGGTTACACTCAGCTTGAGTAAACAGTAAAGGAGAAGACAGTAAACACCCGGTCATTACCAGAAATCTTTTCCACAGTCGATACAGGACAGCACCTGGCAGCCCCAGCACATGTTCACGTGTTTATCAACCTGAGCTTTTTTCAACGATTCACCGCACGCGTTGCAAGTGAAAAACACCATTTTGAATTACACTTATAGAGCTAGATGACCTACAGTAAACCAAGTCTGCTGAAACTAACGGCACGAGCGTTTAAAACGGAACAGGTAAAGTCCTGATGCGACACCCGACCGTCCACAGCACTGACACGAGCTAATGTTAGCCAAATGAAGGCAGGCAACTTCACCCGAAGCTAGCAGATGAGGAAATAAACCAACAGCGGGGACTAAAGGAGGGTTCGTTCAAACGTATAAATGCGGCAAGTCACGACGTTAAACTCGTTTTGCTTCAAAATCGCATTTGAAAGCAACGAGGCTCCTGCTCTTTTCCATCCATGCAAACTTTTCAAAACACACGTGACCACACCGACGGTCGCCGTGGCTGCATTATTAGTCTTCCGTGTGCAAACGCAGCAAAAGATAAGTTCCTACCATATTGAAGCAGAATATTGTCTAAACGTTTTGTTTTGTTTTGTTTTGGGTTTTTTTTACATTGAAAAGTTATGTACAGCGACTTTCATCGTGTCAACTACACCATCTTATCACGTTAATATGTATTACATAGTCATACTGCAACACACCCATAATCCTTTTTTTGTTTCTGTTTCATGTTTAGGCGGCCCGAAATACAAGCTGCACCAGGATGTGATGCAAGGTTATCGCACTAGAAAAAGTGACCGATCATCCAAATAAAAGGTGGAAACCTTTAATCTAGGTTTGGACTTATCTTTATCACTAACTACCCGGAACTAAAGATATTTATGACTTTCACTTTGTCATTCTCTGACGCTGCACCGATTCACGCCGCTGTGGTTGGTTAGCATAGCTTTGTAGTTCGCTCGTTAGCAATTTTCATGCAATTTTTGCATGGGTGGTCTCGTCGCACAGACACACTGGATTCTGCGCGGTTGTTGAATTATGTATATGAATAATACATCCGTGATATTAACATTTGAAAAATGTTGCCAGCACTTGCTTGCATCACTTTTAATCGGGTTGCATTTCAAGGACCTGACAAGAGGAATAATTAACTTCATAATAAGTGACTTTCTTTATTTCGCCTTAGCTAGCTTTTTGATGGAGAAGTTGGAGCTGAGTGGTTCAGCAGCTGAGTGACCATGGACACCCTGTCCAGCCACAGCTCCTACCTCCTGCAGCAGCTCCAGGAGCAGAGGATTCAGGGGCTGCTGTGTGACTGCATGCTGGTGGTCAAAGGTGTCTGCTTCAAAGCCCACAAAAATGTCTTGGCTGCTTTCAGCTCCTATTTCAGGTGTCTTTATATTTATCTTTATGTATTTAATGTAGTGGCACATCAGTGAACTTGTGTGAATATTCACTCATTTTTGATCTTTTCAGGTCTTTGTTCCAAAACTCACCTAGTCAGAAGAACGAGGTGTTCAACTTGGTTATCCAGGACGTCAGTGGCATCGGTCAAATATTGGACTATATGTACACCTCCCACCTTGACGTCAATCAAGATAATGTACAAGCGCTCCTGGATATTGCTCAGTGCTTGCAGGTTCCAAACGTGCAGAGCATGTGTAATTCTTTCCTCAAGCCTTGTCCTCCACCAGTGGAAATCCCATCATTTTCTCTCCCAGGCATGTTGAGCTCTGAGCACGACTGCCTCTTGGGGAGCAGTCTTCCTCACGATGTTGACCTCCACTGCTCCTCTGAGGCCCAGAGGCCCAGCCTCAGCAGTGACGTGGACCATGCCAAAAGGGTGTCAGTTTCTGTGCCAAATAGCAGCTCAAACTGTGACACACCTAGCAGCAATCAGGCACCTGTAGAAAAACAATTAGTTCATGGCTACAAGCTCCGTAACTTCTACAGCAAGCAGTACTTCAAACAAAGCGCAATTCAGACTAATATTGCAGCCTCAAATCAAGGCCCAGGTCCTTTGGTGGTGATGGAAGAGCAGCACTGTCAGCTCGGGGTCAACCAGGGAGGCAACAACACACCTGTATGCTCAGGAAACACAATTCAGCCAAATCCTCCCAGCACATCTGTGGCTGCGGAAAAAAACCCTGTCTCCACTTTAACACCCTCAGAAAATTTAAACACACCCAACTCTGACTCAACAGACTCCATGCTCAACAGGCCAGTGCGCCCAAAGAAGGCTGTGTACCTGAAAAAATACAACTACCTGAGGTCTCAGAAGGCTTTGGAAGAGATGTGTGCTGAATCTGTCAGTGAACCCGTCCTCAGCTGTCCCAAAGAGAGTCATCAAGAAGAGTCTTTGGTTCAGACTGAAACTCCAGAAGTTCCCGTCGACGGCATTACTGCAGGTGGTGAGAAGGTTCCTGAGATGGTGACAGATGCACAACATCCCAGTCCTCCACCTGTGACCCAGGAGGAACAAAAGACAGTACCAGAGCCACAGCAGCAGACGGGACATAAGCAGTATTGCTGTGATGTGTGTGGGAAGATTTTCAAACACCCGAGCAACCTGGAGCTGCACAAGCGCTCACATACCGGTATTGTACATATATATACTGTATAATTACCTTATTAGCACCCATGATATACAATAACACATTTCAGTTAAACTGATGATTTTGTAGGTTTAATTGTATTGATATATCAGACCTGAATCTTCATTTCTTGCTGCAGGTGAGAAGCCCTTTCAGTGTAATGTTTGTGGGAGAAACTTCTCACAGGTACAGTCTGGTGTATTATTCTGATTTGGCATAGTTGTTGTTGAGTGGTCAGATTATTCTGACCTTTGTAAGGATTTTTTGTTTTACAGGCTGGAAATTTACAGACCCATTTGCGGCGACATTCCGGAGAGAAACCGTACATCTGTGAATTATGTGGTAAAAGGTTAAGTATCTCCTATTAATACCTTTTCCTCGTTTATATTTATTTTTTCCCTCATTTTTCTTCCCCTGTATAAGTATTTTTTTCAGTCAGTTTTCTGCTGATTGTATGTTTATGTGTCTGCCTTTACTAAGAAAAAATGCTTGATAGTTTCCAAAGCCGGGCAATATAGAATGATAGGCACACTAATAATTATTTTGCATTTGATAATACCATCTTGAAAGGAGCCATCTGTAAGTTTTGCTATTGCTATATAGCCAACTTTAGCATTAACAGCTGTTTACTTATCAGTCTGGAAGAAACGTCGAAAGTTCAGCATCAAACTAATTTCCTCTCCTCGCCAAGAGCTGCCTCCAGCCGTGGAGAGAAGTCCTCTTTTTATGCTTCTCTTTCTATCACTTCTTCTCTTCTACTGAAGTTATGCTAACAAGCTACCTCCGACTCCACTCTGCCCGTCTCATCATTTTCAGATACCGAGCCACTCTAGTGTCCAGTCTGCCCTGAAGAAGTAGTGCTGCTCAGAGGGCTTATTATACCCTTTTATCAAGGGGTTATAGTACCTCTCGTAAACAAAACCATGGCTAAAGCTCTTGGCAAGACTGGTAAATAAACAACTGTTAATGATCATGTTGGCTATGTAGCAATAGCAAAACTTTTAGCAAAAGTGCTTGACAAATATAAAAGGAGAAAGGGAGTTAAGACAGACACAAATCAGTTTAAAAGAAAAGAAAGAAATAATAAAAAAAGAGCTAATTAAAAGCGAAATTGAACAGGTATGTTTTTAGACGTCATTTTTAAATGTCCACTGAGCCTGCCTCTCTAATATTTCTTGGTAGGGTTTTCCATAGTTTAGGAGCATAATGAATGAAAGCCGCTTCCCCAGTTTTATTTTGGGGGACTTTTGGAATATTTAGAAGCCCTGCTGCAGCCCTGCAATAATAAAGAATTTGTGGTGATGACTGACTGAACTGAATCAGTTCCTACAATATATTAATCTGTGGGTTCCAGCTTTACAGCATCAGGGGATGTCCATCGCCACAAAGTGGTCCACACAGGAGAGAAGCCACATCTGTGTGATATATGTGGTCGAGGTATGTGACATCTCTCAACACAAGAAATAGTCATCATTACACAACACCTAATATTCTCTACATAGTTGTATGATCTCATTTTTTTTTTAAAAAAACATGAACCTCTTCAAACAATTAACCCTAGCTTGCAGAATTTACAGAGATCCCATCTGTAAAACTGACCCACTTTGTGCTCATGAGATTGGTGTTTCACTCTCTGTACATGTTTATTGCTCAGGATTTAACAACTTGAGCAATCTGAAGGAGCACAAGAGGACTCATGCCACAGACAAGACTTTCACCTGTGACCAGTGTGGAAAATCTTTCAACACGCACAGAAAGCTTCTGAAGCACAAGGCTCGCCACGCTGGAGAAAAACCACACAGCTGTGCCACCTGTGGTAAGGAGCAGTCTGAATCTACTTTGAAAATATTATTCACGTTTTGGTTTTGCAGATTCCTCTAGAGACGTGACTGGATTATAAAAATGTATCATATTTAATAATGAAAAAAAATCTAAACAAACAATCTAATTTCAGTTCTGGCAGCTTTGATTGTATGATGGCCTAGTCTATTTTATTTTCCATGATTTATAACTGTCAGACAAAATGGCTCAATGAATTTTGAATTTTTTTGTTTTTAAAATTGGCTTCCCAAGCAGCATGAGTAACTGGTGGCCACCAGATATGAATGTCAGATATTGAGTAATTTCTTTCAGTAAGGTCAATCATTTTTCATTCTTAATAAATCAATCGCTCAGAAATGGTTATTTGACACCACCTAATGTTGAATAACATTGTTTTTACCTGCAAAGATGAGTAAAAGTGAAGGCATAAAAATGTGTGAGAGCATGTTTTAACTCACCCTGTAAGGTTCATCATCTAGTCTTTACTAAAAAAGTATATTTCCTAATTCCATATGGACTGTAGTTAATATATGCACAGTGTTTTACGCTCAGTTTGTTTCCTTAATGAACGCAGGGAAGTGCTTTATTGGTTCAGGGGACCTACAGCGTCACATACGTTCCCACACTGGTGAGAAACCCTACATCTGTAACGCCTGCGGTAAGAGCTTCACTCGCTCTGCCATGTTGAGGAGACACAGCAACATGCACTGCAAAGGGGCTCCAGCCGACAGCCCGGTTACCAACAACTCTGAGCAGACGCGTAGCGCAGATGGAGCAGCCTCATTCCCTAAACCTGTCAGCCACAGAAAACCTCCTGCCTCTACCAGTGAGCAGAATTTCTCCACTATGATACCTCACACAGGGCTAGACAAACCCTCACCACCTACTCCTTCACCACCACAGCCACCACCACATATAGAGACTCCTTCTCCCAGCATGCACCTCAGCCCAGCTTCCACCCCCACCCCTCTTCCAGAGCTGCGCTCGCTGGTACCGCATCACCTCCTCTCCTCCAGCCACCAGGAGAGAACTGACCACATGAAGGTGGCCAAGCCCCACCTAGCTCAGGAGGCTGTGTACGGTCCATATGTGGAGAATGGGAATATGTCAGTGGAGATGGGCAGAGGTCTGCCGGGGAGGCCCTACCTGCCTCCCACAGACAATCAGTGCAGTTCATTTACATCCAGCAGGCCCAGTGGTGGCTCCTACAGGTCCAGTGAGGGCCAGTTTATCTCCAGTGTTACGCTGTGGGGCCTGGCAATGAAAACTCTGCAGAATGACAATGACATGGAGCAATAAAACGCTTCTCCAAATATTTCACAGGGTGCACACTTTTCACTAATGTTTACTTAGCTGATTTTGATTGTTACCACTTGGCTCTTGATTGGTTCAAACTGACTTGTATAAAAAATGGCAGCTGTTATGATGCAGCAAACTTAAAATAGTAATAATATGAATTATTCATAACTGGAAATGTTTTAGAGTTGCCTTTCCTCAAAATCAAAGTAACTGTCTCCTAGTTTTTCATAAAACAATTAAATAATACATTTACTCATAGGGATGAAAACTGCCATTGTGACGCTTTTCTGACCTCGTCCCAGTCAGACAGGTGATGGTGGACACCAACTGTGACATCACTAATTAGGGTGTGGCCTGAAGTGCAACATGCTTAAATATTAGAGCCCATAAAGAGCAGTGTGCAATTTTTTTGCCCTCTGATTCTGTGCACATCTGCCCTTTTAAAGTTCCACTTAAGAAACATCCAAGGACGCATCACAGCTAATTAAAATCTTAATTCCACTTTTCCAGTTTGTTTATACAGCACTGCACTTTAAAATGTAAAAATGCAAACCTATTTTCAATTACCAGTGTCAAATATTGATTAGTATATTAATATAAGAATAAATGCTGTACATTATATTTAATGTGTGTGTCTTTGTTATTTAATGGAAAACATTTTTTGTTTAGGAGAGCTGAAGTCCAATATATTTTTAACTCAGATATTTATTTTTATTTTTTAAAAGAGCCTTAAAATTAAAAAAAATCAAACAGTCGCTGTGTCTTGGGACATAAGGAGACAGAGTCAACACTTTTTGAATAATTAATCAACAAAAAAGCAGGAGATGTGAAGTAGGACCATATCATTACCACAAAATCAGGAAGGGATGATCATATATAATAGGCAGTTGTACTTGCATAATATACATGTGGTTATTTCAAAGTTAAATGTATTTTTATGTCATGAAATGACAGATTTCATCAACCTATTTTCACCTGATTAACAATGTAGCAAAGAGTTTGTAATTTTCTTTGAGTTCATAATGTTCACTGCATAATCTCAGGTTCTTTTAGTTGCTTTTTAGTGGAGCAACAAGGGGCTTTACTGAGCAACTAAATCCTACACTTGTAAAGTGTTATGCTGCTAAAAGACTGCAGAGGGAGCTAGAAATCACATGCTACAATTCATGGTGAAATTTGCAAAGGAATTTTGTCAGAAAGCCTCAGATACTATAATGTCACAGATCTGACTGATATTCTTCGAATCAGTTAATGTAAGGTATCTCTTGTTGGGCCACCACATGCTGCCAGAACAGCTTCACTGCTCCGATTCTACACGTCTCTGGACTCTGCTGGAGGGATGAACACCATTCTTCCAAAAGATATTCCCTCATTAGATCTTTTGATAATGATGGTGGAGAGCGCTGTCTAACACTTAAGTCCAAAATCTCACACGTTCAACTGGCTTGAGATCTGGTGTCTGTGAAGGCCATAGCAAATGAGTCATTTTCAGTGACCCCTTCAGGTTTTTCCTTTAATCTGTCCCCATCTGTAGAAGCATGTTATGTAATGCCTGTCCCCTCTGACCAAGTGCCTGAAGGTATGAACATTGCTCATGGGATGGATTTGTTTTTTTTATGGAGTAAGTGTTATTCACATTCACCACACATCCACTAAACACTGTGCACCAGTAAACATTGTGCAGCACCACTGCAGCATGCGAGACTTGTAAACAGTGCACTGAGAAGAATGCATTCTCTACAAGATAGGTAGCCGATAATTGGCCGCCATTGTCACAACATACAGGCCCCGTTACCCCATGCCTGCTGGATTAGTTGCCTAGCAACACATTGGATAAGTCTGTTATCATGGTGTTCTGTCTCCATTTCCCTTTGCATCAGTCCTCCAACCACTGATGGACAAATGGGATTCTGGGTGGGGAAGTGTACCTGACCCTGATGCTTTACACTAAGAGAAGAGTGTCAAGTGTGTGTGTGAGAGATAAGTGTATGTGTCACAATATTCCTATATTCTTGTGCTCCTTTTACACTGTATTACTCACTATACCTATGGATATTAAAGTTGTGTGTTTTTTTTATTCACACAGTTTTGTTTTTGCAGTTTTTGAGAGATAGAGATGTTATTCAAACCATGGTGAGCATGAACATGTTCTCATTTTACAGCAGACACCAAAGTGTGACAGTGTGAAGAAAAGCCTTCTGTCCTTCACAACATGGAGGAAGAAATCTACAGCACACCAACCCTGGTTCCCGGTCCTCATCACAGCGAATCTCCCAATTCTTAATTGGCGAGCCACCTCATAGGTAAAATGTCCATTCAGGAAGTGTTACACAGATCTGAAAAGAAACAGAAACCCTCTGAGTCTTCTCTGTACCAGGGGTGAAGGGGTTTCCATCAATTTAATATTATACATGCTCACAATAACAGCACTAGCATAATGATGCTGAGAGGGGATAGTGCAAAAAATAATGATGAAAATTGTTGCAGTAGAAGTATCCTGACTATGATAGGTCAAAATACAAATCAAAAAAGGGAAGAGAAAATCATAACGGACACCCTCACACCCTGAACACTACTTGTTCCACCGGGTAGGCGCCACAGAGAACTGTAGGCAAAAACAACAAGACAGCAGAACAATTTCTCTCCACATGCCATCACTTTCCTGAACAGTTGAATCAGTCATGCGAGGTCTAAATATAATTCCTGTGAAATAACACTGCAATTCTAAAAAACTCTACTGTCCATATTTATCATATATATTTCATTGTGACAGAAACATTGAACAATAGCATGTGCGTAATATCCTTTCTTTGTCACACTCATCTAACACTGTCTAAGTAGACTGTACTGTACATATTCTGCCCCTTCAATGATTTATGAGCACTCGGTCAACAAAAAAAATGTTTTTGTTGTCGCACAAAAAAGTAAAAATGATTCAAAATCCAGCTTTATCAATAATGAACACTACAGTGTTCTCCTTATAGTGGTGAGAGATGAGATGACACAACTCTGTCTGTTCATAACAGTAAAGTACAAGTATACAAGTTGTTAACTATATCTTAAACCATAAATGTGACAACTAGTACTGTATGTCTGCAGAAGACTGACACAACCAAAAATGTGAAAGTATACCACACAGTCTTTGGTGCTCATTTTTTTTTTGGATATTTATTTTTACCTGCATATTCATAGACACACACCTGGACTTAAGGGAACCCTGCCGGCACTGATAGACCTAAAGCAGCTCTGTTTGGTACAGAAGCAAAAGTGCTTCTTGTGTGTCATTACATGGTAATAACTACACCAGTGTTGCTATCCGTTACCAGGGTGAGTGACTTTGAGGGTGAATTCTCTCTTCTCTCTCTCTCTCTCTCTCTCTCTCTCTCTCTCTCTCTCTCTTCGTCCCTGTCAGGCTCTCTCTCTCTCCCTCTTCCCACTCTCCCATCATGTTAAAGTTAATCCTGATTATGTATGCTGTCTAACTGGTGCAAAATGAAACCAGGCCTAATGCCATTTTACCCAGAAACATTTCCAAAGCTCGTCTTTTGTTCCGGGATCTAATCATGTTTCATTGCTTTGTGTTGTCACAGGCATATGAGGATAGGTTTAATTAACAAGCGAGTGTGAAATATATGAATCCATCCAGATTTCAGCCAACTGTGGCATTTAACTGCAGAGAATGAGCAGCGCTCAACCAGGTTTCTATTTTTATTTATTTTTTTGCTGTTATTCACCTAAATGTGCATCTTTGACATATTTCTTGCTTATCTTGACATTTTTACGATTCTTTTCGTGTTATTTTATTCGTATATAAAGAATTCTCCCATCTCCTCACGCTCTTATGACTGATAATACAAAAACTCTGTTCGGTGTTTCTGAATATTTATACCTTTTCTGCAACAGAGCACTCATTATTATTATTGCATCTGAAACAGCACGAGCACCAGAAGATGTGGACGTGCTCTGGCAGCGGCTCCGGCTGAGCAGTAATTGCTGTGGAGTTGCGGCGTGTTGCATTGTTGGATGAGATGGATAAGTGGCTGACCTAGTCTCTGCGCTATAATTCCTCTGTGTGTCGCAATATGAAAGAGGCTTAACCAGAGAGGAAGAATGGTGATTGTTCCTACTGTTGCTCTGCTGTCTCTCTCTGCTCTGCTTCTTATTGCTTTTCTCCTCCTCTCAGACGGTACCTGCTTCCCCTCCATCTGTCCAGATTTCCTCTGAGGGTGTCACTCATGCAATCCATAACTACACAGATGCTATTAAGGCATCCGTTCAATTCACACCATGTTGTGCAGGTTCATTTGAAGTCATAATCTGGCTGTTTTTAAGACACTGATCTCATGTGATGAGGCCTGGAGCTAAAAGGCATGCATGTCCTGCAGAAATACAAGGGAATATGCACACTGAATCATACCCTGCATCTTTCTCCCTGCTTATTATCTACTGCTTGACTTCCTCTTATGCTCTGTCTGTCTTTTCTACACACATACACACACACACACACACACACACTGGCCTTTAGCTACGGTACCCAGGTGTGTTCCTCCCTGGATCTGCAGTACAATCTCGGTTGCTTGAAATGCATTTTGACACCTGTCAGTGTGTGTGACAGGTTATTCTGTGCCCCCCCCCCCCTCCTTGAGTTTGAGCACATACACATAAAGTAATAGACTCGGGACTGGGACCTGGTTTTGCAGCAAAATACCAGTTGTATTTTGAAACTCTATTCCACATATTGCAGTAACATGCTGTAGGATAGTTGAGGGATGACTGGCTGCATCTGGGAGCCCCTCAGGTGCTTTGTGCCTATTTGCGGATTCTTATTTCCCAGCATGCATGAAGACGTGGCAGCAGTTCTTCACCATGGGTGCATTAACAGTGACTTGAGCTTCAAACAGTCAAACAGTCACAGACAGGACACTGAGCCGCAGCTATGAGATGGGCATATAGGAGAATTAGAATTTAGATATTGTAGTGTAGCATTAAGTGATAGAACTGAGTGAGTTCACCGACTCTGTGACTCTTCTCTGCTTGTGCTACAGACACATACATGTTGTCACCGATTCATTTTTTAAATCCGTCCACAAAAGTAAAACAGGAAGTAAACATTGTACCTTGTGGTCCCAGCTGCTCGCTTTCAGTCAGGTCGCCTCATGATGACTCAAATGAAGGGACGTGTGATATTGCATTGTCCTGTAATTGGCACTTGTAGCCGTAGTAACTGCTGTTCAACGAAAATGACAGAGTCTCACTTTAAAGCGTAAATTGACAGATTTCTGCTCATTGCTGTTTGTAGCTTTATGCCACACTTGTCACGTGTGTCTAGTACCATGACTTTTTACTCATGTTGTCACTTTCTGGTGAATCTTTATGTGGTCATCACTTGAATGCTTACATGATCATGTTATATCAGTTTGGTGAAACACGGTAGCAAAAAAATAAACATTTATTTATATGGAAAAAATATTTGTTGGTCAGTTTAAACCATGCCAGAAAAACTGTCACTAATGTAGCAATTTTTTTCCCCAACAGTCCACTGTCTGCATGATATTTCCATGATGTCACACTGTGCAGTCAGGTCAGACGACAGGCCTCTGTGAAATCCAGTAGGAGTGTTTCGGCTCATTATCTGAAACAGATCCTAACTAAAAGGATGAAGTGCACACGAGAGACGCCGTTCTTCTTGCTTCAGATCCTTCTGATTTCCTATGGTGGAGATATTAGCCAATCAGATTCAATGATTCCCTAATCGCTTGGACAGAGCCCTTCAGGCAGAGAGAAAGAGAGAGAGTGAGAGTGTGTGTGTGTGTGTGTGTGTGTGTGTGAGAGAGAGAGAGAGAGAGAGAGAGAAAGGGACAGGGGGGAAGAGACAGTGGAGGGAGAAAATGAAAGAATAAAAGCGAAGGAACGATGGGAGAGATGTTGTAAAATTAGCCACGCTGTCAGAGCAGTTTGCACTTGGCTTTACAGGAATTGTCGTCAGTGTAGTCAGGGAAGCCCCTCTCGCTCTCTTTCATCTTGCCTGCAGTTAGATTCAGGCTCTCTCTCTCTCCCCCTCCCTCCCTCCCTCTCTCTCTCTCTCTCTCTCTCTCTGCCTGGGTAAACTCATTAGATGACAAACTGCCTGAGCTCCTACAGTGAATCTGGATAAAAACAGCATTCAGACAGTTAAGGATCATTGCCCAAAGTTACCTGTATGTGTTTGTGTGTGTGTGTGTGTGTGTGTGTGCGTGCGTGCGCATGAGTGGAGCCCTGGTTTGTTCCTGGTTGTCAAAGATTGCATAAATGTTGTAAATAAATAAATGTCTCCACTCTGTGAGTCATGTTTCCAGTGGGGCAGATGCTGTGACTTATTTAACTGCTGCTTCTGAGCTTTTATTCCAAAGTTTGGTAGGTAACAAGTGGACCTGTCAGTCTACACACAATTCTGTTTGACGGACTAGTTTAACATTTTTGGAAATGCGCTTATTTACCATTCTTGTTGAGACGTAGATGAAAACATTGAACCTCTCGTGTCAAGTACAGAGCTAAAACAAGGATTTTCTCATCTCATTCTTGACATAAAAGTGAAAAAGTATATTTAGCAAAATGCCAAACTTCTACATCAAAGCCAAAATGACACTTTAAGTTTGTTTTCTTCTCAGCGTAAACAGGACTTGTCTTATAGAGATGTAGGTATTTTGCGACATTATTTTTGTCCATTTGGTCAATCAAGTCTAATTAAGTGAAGTTTATCAGCATATGGAAGGTTATTTGTATATTATTATAAAACATACAATAAGATAATTATTTTTATAATATATGGATCCCCTTTCACTGCAGCTACAGTAACCCACAGCAGTCAAATTTACTTAAAATAATATGAATGCATTTTTTTTCTGAGCTGCTCTTGACTTGACAAATATGGACTTTAACAGATTTCAAAATAAAAAGAAATTTTAAAACGACATGCCCTATAGATAGAATAACAAATCTGTTCCCGCCAATGGCAAAAAATGAAGGCGTCACTCCTCCTTGCTGAGGCCAATCCCTGCCTGTCTCCATGGCAAATTCTAACGCTCTTGGGGGGTGGGGTGGGGTGGGGTGGGGGGTACATAAAACCAAGAGTGTTCGGCTTTTTCCGGTCGGAGTCGGACTAAGAGCCGACTGTTAACGCGCGACAGACATATCAATCGGGTCTTGGCTTGTGGTTTCAGATTGTTTCCATCCCATCAAACAAGTAAGGAACAGAAAGTAGCCTTCTGCTGAAATGGACACCGCCAATCAGGTGCGTAACTGAAGGAGAAGAGAGATGATTATGACTCAGAGATGTTAGAAGTTATGAGCTCAATTGGCCAGTGTGTCGTTAATTGATGACAGAAATGAGAATGCTTTTATCCTCGCTGTGTGCTTTTTGCAGCTCGCTTCTGGGGGGACATTTCAAGTGCTAAAATTACCTCTGGGATTTATCCGTGTTTTGGAATGGGTGAGTTGGAACTTTGATGTGTTTTTGCATGGAATAACTTTACCGTGCAGTGTAAGTAGGCTACATCAATGAATTATATAATATAGGATGTGATGTGTGTGTGTGTGTGTGTGTGGGGATAGTATTCCTACACTGAAAACTAAAAGTTTGTTTTTTTGTTTGTTTGTTTTTTACATCCTTTGGGTTTTGCGCCTTAATGATGGTGTTTGTGTTACTTCCACACGGCGAGGGACCTTACCCGCAATCAGCTTGACTGTGATCCGTTACACCGTGACTAAATGGCTCAAGTTTATGTAAGGATTTACAGCTCCGTGGGAACTAGATGACACTGGAAACCGCTATGAAGCTTTTTTCAATTAATGCGTATTTTGGATGCGTTGGGGCCAAACCTGTGCGTTTTTGCGTCAGTCCACAAAAAATGCCCCACGTTACCCCAAGTGAAATGACATACCGGGAGTCAACAATAAGAACGGGTCGTCCTAGCTCTGACTGAATCAAAGCTTTACTACCTCTCTCTGTCTGGGTGCCGTTTGTAGACTCTGGTGTTTATTGTACAGTGCAGAGAAGCCTCGAGGCAAAAAGAGATAAGTGATTTTCTTTGATGTGAGTTTAGAGAAATTACTATAGCCATGAGGGTATTCAGCTTGCGTGCGTGTGTGTGTGTGAGTGTGTGTGTGTGTGTGTGCGTGCGTGCGTGTGCATGTGCGTGAGCTTGTCTCTCTCACTTTCATAAATGCCATCAAATGTGCAGAGGATCCTCAAGCAGCAGTCTCCGCTGCAGAAAATTCTAATAAAAAGCTCTTTTTTTTTTTTTTTTCTTTTACATGCGAAGGGAGTGAAGCTCACTCAAACTTAATTTCATCAGACATGTAAGGTTTCAGCTGAGATAGGGCAGATGTCTATCAGTGAGGTGAGCTCCCGAGTGCATCTGTTTTGGCTGTTTGTGTGTGTGACCATGTTCACTGTGAAGAACAAGCAGATGATCCAAAGCACCATCTGTATGATGAAGATAACACTCTGTCATAGCTCCCTCTGTGTGTCTTCATGTTGCGTGTGTGTGTGTGATGGTGGAGGGCATCATGTGTGATTGTGTGAGCATGACTGCACACCGTTCTGTGACATCCAGTGACGTATTGATCCACCAATCCTCTGGTAGAGCTCACTAACATGTAATCATACATGATCTTACTCAAGCTACAATTCATTTCACACACACACACACACACACACACGCACACACACACACACACAGGCAAAAATCATGATACTAGGCAACCTCCACAGCTTCATGCCACTGTTATAAATGTGACCTTTTCCTTGCCGCGTCTTTTTTTTTCTTCTCCTTGCGCCCGCATCTTAGTTTCCAACGTCTCTGCTGCTCAGCGGGCTCATAAAAATGCAAACAATTCAAATTATGACCCAGCTATTCTGATTTATTCTGCAGCACCTACAGTGGTATAGCTGTGGTCAGGCTATTCCTCTCTGATAGCAGACAGGAGAAAGAGATTTTATTTTACCACAAGGAGTCCTTGCATTAAAAGTTCACAGCTAAGATTCTCCTCCTCCTATTCATGGAGCTACTTTACAAACAAATCAAGAGAAAAGAAACAGGGATCAGTCCTGAAGCAATGGGTCACAGTATAAATATTTTTTTTCTAAAAAGGGAATAGACGAATATAACCATACATTTAAAAAGAAAACAAAATAAACCTAAAATAACCAAATAGCCCAAAAATGTGCAAGCTTAACATGTTCCAGTCTGAGGTCCCTGTTGAATGTGAGGAGTGAGGGGCCTGCAGGGACGGTCTCCCACTGTCCCCCATCAAAAAGTGACATTCAGCTGGGACATGATGCCTCTCAAACTGCAGCGTCAGACACTGGAGGATACAGAAATAATGAGCTGAGTATAATCACATGTAGCTGCCACTGAAACCACCTGATATTCCTCTAGCTGACCAACATGTTTTCCTGCACAACAGTGGCCATGAAGAAAGATTTACATGTGTGTCTTTATGCATGCATATTCAATATGATGTAATTATGTAATTTAGATCTTGACCATTGGCCTCATGCAGCCCTGTATTGTATATGTATATATGAACCTTAAGTTTAAATATGGCCCCTGTTTATTTTTAGACCATCATTCAAACAGCGACCTCCTCGCAGCCTGCAAATACGTGCAGCCGACCTAAGACTGACATGGCAGTCACTTGTGAAGAGCCTGTACAACCACAATACAATGTTTTCAGTGTTTATAACAATATCTTAAGGCCTGCCCTGCAGTGAATTTCTTTGCAAATTACAGCACCAGCAAAAACACATGTCTGTCAGTTTGCTTTGTTTACATGCCTCCAGGCATTAAAGGCTTTTGTTCAGGCAGCGATTGACATTTACTTTGCTAATGACACTGAACCCTTGACTGTATGGCTGATTGGTCATGTGGACAAACATAAGGTTGTTTAAAGGTTGTTTTAACATTAGCCAAGATGTTGCCATAGATTAGTAGGTGGGAGGGTGTGTGTGTGTGTGTGTGTGTGTGTGTGTGTGTGTGTGTGTGTGTGTGTGTGTGCCAATCAGCTCTTGGCCCGTTTGGCACACTGTCAGTGGTTGGCATATTCTGCTCCAAACAGCTGTAAGGTCCCCTCCTCTCCACCATGGACCAACTCATGCAGAAGCTGTCCTTTGAGATGTGCCCAAACTCTTCACTGCATGTGTGTGCACGTTTGTGTGTGTGTGTGTTTGAGAGAGAGATGGAAGGAGAAAGAGAGCAAAATTGTACAGTTGATTGAGCACATGATGCAAATAATATACATGCATTTGTTATGCGCTGAAGCGCGGCCATGGCTGTTGTATCATCTCACACACTGCAGATTTACAAGTACTGTATCAACTCAGTGGCCTCCTGTACTGTAGCAATACTCAGGCTGGTGAGTCACAAAATATGAGTCCCATCATGAGTCTCATTTATGAGTAAGGGTCCTCCTCTCATTAAAAACCCACAACTGACCCACTGTCTTATGATGTCATCCTCAGCACCTTACTGTACGCTAGTTTAGTTTGCCTCAGGGTGTGTTTGTTTGTGTGTGTGCCAGATAGAGCTGTGCCACAATAGAGGATTGGTTTCAGCTATAGCTTGGACCTGACTGGAGGATGTACTCAAACGTAAAATAAATACATGCAAAATCTAAAAAATGTCCAGGCTGAGTCCCTTCCCCTTAGTTATTGTTGCTATGCCTGTCGAGGTTTTCATTCATGCGATGATAGAAGTAAAAAAGTAAGTAAATTTGAAGTGCATGTGAATGCTAAAGCTAAACCTCTGTGTTGGTTGAAGGTTGGGCTCCTATAGTTTGGATCCAGTTTCTGGTTGGATTTGTTAAGATAACTGACGCTAACAAATCTCCAGTTAAAATGTCCGACGTCGCTGTCGGTAGATTATATCAGCTGTAGCTAATTAAAGTAAATTCAGTAACAGCTTCACTGACACTTCAGTCTGTTGGTTAATATGATCTCTCCAAGCCACTCACTGTACTCTCCCAAAGATTGTTTGTGAATGAAAAGACACATCCCTTTGTTCAATCACTCTACGACAGCCAGTGAACAGTCGTTCAACAGAGTGGCACCTCTTCTCTAGAGAGACGATCAGCTGATTATAGCACGTTAAATTCAAGAGAAAATTAAATTGTAGTTTAACTTTTCACACAGATTAAATCAGTATTTTGAGTTCATTAACCCCATAGTTCTGAATCAGGGGCGCCGATATTTGGATCAGGTTTGTGGTGTATCAGGTATAAAAGTTCCCATGTTATAGCCGTTATTTTCAGTGTCTTCGAACAATCAGTCAGCAATAAGAATTTCATGTCCTCTGCTGCTCATGTCATTTTCAGGTCAGAGCCACAGGTGGTGAAAATTAATAAAGCTATCTTAATTAATGTTCATGATGATGAATTAAGTAGCTGCTACTAAAAACTGTCATAATTCTTTGCTCAGACAGAAACAGCTGATCACAGATCTAAACTGGATCTCTGACTTGTAGTTATTTATAGCTTAGTAAACTGAATATTTCTGGCTTTTGTCCTGATGGTCAGAGAAAACAAACACATTTTCTAATATTTTCTTACAGTTTACAAATTCAGTGGTTAATGACTCTAAAAAATAATAGATTCATTGATATTACATAAACAATTGTTAGTTGCAGCCCTAGTGACATTTGTTCTCTTTACAAAGCTTTACACATACTTAAGCTATAGAGAATACATCAGGATTCACATACATTTTTTTAAATGTAACTTCAAACTTAACAAGAAAGGTCAAACTGGTAAACAAGAAAAATTAGACGCCGTTTGCATGTTATATTACTGCTGTACGTGTCCATGGCAAATGACTGTAATCAAAGCTGTCACACTTAAGAAAGTATGAAATCAAAAATGTTTCTCTGATTAATGCAGACATTTTCTATATTACAAAGCAAATAGGTATTAGGCGATTAACCCCTGAGGAATACTACTGCAAAACTGAGTGCCAGAATTTCTCTGTATATGTTTTGCAAATACAACAAAGGCTCACGTGAGTAAAACACTTGTGAATGCTGTGGGATTGGCAAAATTAGATGCACCTCTTCTTTGGAAATCTTGAAAATCTTCTTTTGGGCAATCTCAGTTCTCTCTCTCTCTCTCTCTCGCTCTCCCTCTCTCTCCCTCTCTCTCTCCCTACACGATTTTATCTGTCACATTTTGTGTTATTTCTTCATTGACCTCGTGTTATCATGTAGGTTTTGACACATTTCTGCACAATATTCACGATGAACATTTGTGCAGGGGAATAAGCGCACGCACACACACACACACACACACACACACACACACACCAAAGGCAAAACAAATATGAAAGGAGGGAGATGCAGGGAGATTGGTGACAGCTGCTGACAGATATCACAAGAGACTTGACACGTCAAAGATCTGTTTTTCAGCACTGGGAGAAAAAATGACACCTCTTAAATGCTTCAAAAGATGCCGTCAAGCTTGGCCTATCCATTTAAAACAAATATCTCAGTGTCATGAAGTCCACTTGGGTCAGGCAGGTGAAGCAGAGCCCCAATGAATTTTAGATACACAGTAAATCAGTATCAGAAGGTATTTCACCTCTCTGATATTGTTTGGAAGAAAATGGAAACTTTTGCAAAACTCACAACATGCTCTGCAGCTGGTGACATTTGTCATCCCATCAGTCAATATATGTTCCCTCCTCTATCAACTCTGCAAAACATCTGCAAAACAATCCACTTGTACAGAATTGGATGCTTTTGTTGGTGAACGTATGTTGATATTTGAATTTTTTTTTATGAATTTTTAAAATAATTTTAAAGAATGATTTTTAAATGTGTAATTAACGTCTGGCTCAGTACAACAACGTGCAACAGGGGAACTTTACTGACTTTTACTGACTACTTCATCCAAACTGCTTGTTTGGTGGTTTGATAGTGTCAGAACCCCCTTCCCCCTCCCACACACACACGTACACAGCTTTCCAACATTGGCTTAGATGGGTCAGCGACCATGATTGGCCAGCTGTTCGTAGATGAGTGGGGTTGAACTTTTCACTTGTTACATAACTATTTTTTGGGCAATTTTCATGTACAACTGAGTGCAACACATGGTGCAACATGAGACTGAAGAGCCTGAAAGTGTCTGCTTAGTCATCGCTCAATCCTAACTTTTTCCACCTTTGGGTTTTGGACTATCGGTCTCTCTCTCTCTCTCTCTCTCTCTCTCTCTCTCTCTCTCTCTCTCTCTCTCTCTCACACACACGCACACACTTTTCTCCTCCACAGATGAGGTCATACTCTAATCACGAAGTCACTAGGTTATGCCAGCTATTAGAGTCACTGAATTGACCTAATCACATTGTATATGAAGTAGCTTGGACCCGACAGCATTCAGAGTTCTTGTTTCACTTTAATTAATGTCCTGATAAAGCTCTCAAATTACAAGAACAATACATTACATAAAAATTGGTACCTCATGTCAAGGTATCTATAACCTCATCATTTCCTGTAGTGATGTGATCTTAAAATAAGTCTTTTGGGTTTTGTGGGTTGTGGTAGCCGATGAGCTCCTGGATGTGATGTGGATTTTCTTCACCCATCCGGTCAGAGCTGGACCTCTGTCTCCCTCTCAACCCTGAGATGCTGGTCCGCCATCTGTGACTCAGACAGAGAAAGGTTAGCCTGTCTTCTCCTGTAGGACTTGTCTGTTCAAACAAGACATCCCACACACATAGTCCACAGAAGAGCACAGGTGTCGAGACAGTATGTGCACAAGAGCATATAGAAATGTCACAAACACACACTGTATTTATATTATTACACACAAAGATTATTATAATTGACTGAGATTAAACCTGAAGTAGAAATCTAGTGCTGAAAACATTTTCACAAAAGTAAAGGTGAGAAAAAACAACACACCTTCCTTGGGTGGGATGGTTATTTATTTTGCACTCAGTAGCATATGGCATACAGTATCTGTCCCACAAACATGATTTGCAGTTGATACTATGAGTCCACCATATAATGTATAATAATTTCACTATACATTCTGACAGCATTACAAAATGTCAAACTCACTATATAATGGACTATATAGGGAATAGTGAGTGATTTCGGACACAGCCACTGATTTAAAAAATGTTTTAATTTACAAGGGTTTGTTTCTATAAGTCGACTAACAACTACTTCCGGTCATCCGCAACGACCTGTTGCTGTTTTTCATGACTATCCTGCCAAATAAACTCTGATTGGTCAAATGTTGCCTTTTTCAGCAGCATGTTGATTGGCTCGCTTCATATGTTTAGATAACGACGTCCGTTTTTTTGAAGAACAATATTGTTTTTGTGTTTGATTGATATTAAAGTCCTAAATGAACACCATCTCCCACAAGCCCCAGACATTTGGCTAAACGCTATGGCCTGACAGACAAGACCGATGAAAGAGATGCTAAATGAGAGATTGCATTGAGTTACAGAAGGTAGTGGAACAGAGGCCGGTCTGGACGTGACATCTCTATTTGTTCCCTAACACCAAAGCATTATCGCTCCTCATCGTTCACACTTAACACCACAACATACAAATAAGCGCACACACAATGGGTTTGTATTACATTTCCATCGGGTGCCCCCAGCTTTATTAGTGCAGTGACTGTCACTGACGGGCACAGGGGTCGGGTTCCACATAGGTCACCTGATTAAGTAACCATGGAAACCCTGGGGGGAGAAGAGGAGCAGCAAGAAGGAACTGTTACAAAAATAAATGGAGATTTTCTGCTTGCTTGTGGTCGGTCAAGCTTACAGAGAGGGGGTGCGGAGAGACAGAGCGAAATATGAATGTGAGCTGTACAGGGCACAAAGCGCTCCCTGTGCAGGGAGGGATTAGCCGCTGCTAAATGAGCTACTGATTTTGTTGTGTGGTGCTGCCACCAAAGCGAAGATCAGACAGCTTTCACATGAAGGCTTGTGGATGTCACCTCTTCGTGTAACTTGTTCTGTAGATGGTGAAGTAGTTGGGTTTTTTCTGACTAATGCATCAGCTATGGTCCATATCACTGAAGAATAACCACATCTGTTTGATGGGTAGGAAAAAGTGAGTGAAAGTGAGGGTGTACTGTAATACATTTGCTTATGCATTTATTCACTGTTAATTGAAAATGAAAGTTTTCTAACTCTTTACAAATTTAAGTGAATGAAAAACACAAAAATCACAAAAACTACATATTACATGAGCTTTTTGTTCCATATCTCGACACCAGTCTGTTAGCGTGTTACCCTGCATAGCTAGTGTGTCAAAGTTCAGTTCAAATGTTCATCTGAGTGCTCACACCACTGCTTCTATTTCTGATGTTGTGCATTTGCTTTTTTGTTTAGTGTGTAAAACTAGCTGGCATAAAATTGCTCATGTTTGTGCACTGGCAGACCACAGCCACTACAGCAAATGAGAGTGTGTGTGTGTCTATGTGACTGTGTGCGTGCGTGTGTATGTGTGTGTGTATTTCGGGGGGTGTGCTTATTCCCCTGCGCAAATGTTCATCATGAATATTGTGGAGAAATCTGCCAAAACTACACTGTAGGTGTGGCTAATGCTTCTGCCTGAGTGGAGAGAATGAGATATTTTTACTCTATGTTCACACATACACATTGCATGCTAACATCTAGGTCTTTAAACTCTCAAACACACACATGCTCAGAGAGGGTACACACACTCCTAGGCACACATTCAGCCATGCACACCCAAACATGGAGATATAAAAGAATGGAAACACTGTATGAATACACAGACATTAATACACATGACAAATGCAAACAGGTTGGAGATGTACTGTTAACTATACATTCAGGTTCCACATTAGGGGCATTTTTGAATCCATTATTAGGCCGTCAGATCCATGTGTTTTTAAATGAGCCTGTAGGTCATGTTAACTTTGTGATCGCAAACTACCTCATAGAGATTTGGAAAAAATACACATAAAACATACTGTAGACAGGCAGTCTGAACTATCATTATAAAGCCAAAGTCACCAGACAGGTGTGATAATAATTGTGCAGTTAGCTACATAAGCTAGGGGGCTCATTTCTACGTTTACCTTTGGTTTGACACGGAGACAAGTGTTAACAAATTATGACAAATTATTTTCGAAAGATGCAGTAACTGTTTTTTTGTTTTTTTTTTGGCCACTTGGGAGCAGCATAAACTACTTGTGAACCCAGCACTGATGTATCATCACCTTTTATGTCGATGACAAACTTGCTAGTAAACAGCTGCTTATTTACACATCCAGTGGTAATGGAGCAACATTAGTATTCATTTAGAGTCGATTTTCTGCCCACTTGACGAATGTCAGTCCAATATTCACTCTCTTTGAGCTCTGCTTTTGGTCTCTACCAACCTTTGATGTAAATATCTGGCTCTTTAGCTGTCTTTAGCTTGTTGCTACTGTCTGTTTGTGGCCAAGGACAGCTACAGATTCAGATGATAATTCAGTTCATCACTACAAGCGACCCCTTTCAGATCACCACATTTTTTAACATTGTTATTTCATACATTGTTTGTATGAAAAATATTGAATTTAGCTGCTTTAAGTTTACTTGGAAACTCTTGCACTGCTTGTCCAAAAATATGTTTTTCTCTTCAATGGAAGTGGCAAGTGCAAAGTTACCAATATCATTAGTCAAAATACCTACAATTATGAGAAAATGCCTGGTTGAAAAATACCAGAATTTCTCTTTAAGTCAAATTGTGACATTGTTTCACTGTGATGGCAATGTCTGACTCACTTCAACTGTATCCTAGATCCCCTGCAAGTTGACGGGATTGGTTCCTTAGATATATGACATATGAAACCCTGGCTGTCTGAATCTGTTTTTATGAGACTGTAATTTGGTTCACTAGAGTTCCAAGGTGGAAATACGTAGTCATGGGGTTGACTGCTTATTTTGCTCATGATATGTCTTGCATCATATAAAAGACATCATCAAGGTTAAAAACTTAATTTTCATCAGAGATGGTCTGTTACTTAAATTCAGGTAGCATCTTAAAAAGGTCTTACATCTACTTTTCTGATACCTGAAATCTGTTCCCTATTCAAACCTCACAAGTAGTTTTTAGAGTACTTTGATTCTCAATCTCTGTCTCACTCCGTTTCATCTATCGCTTTCTTTCTATCTTCATAAAGGGTGCCCTAGATTTTTATTTTATATCCTCCCTGTCAGGCAGAGAGGGGGGCTGAACATCTGAGGCATTTTCCTCCTCCTCAGGCAGCCACTTGACACCACAACGACTCCTATCTACTTGAATGGAGCAGGTGGACGGTGTGTGTGTGTGTGTGTGTGTGTGTGTGTGTGTGTGTGTGTGTGTGTGTGTGTGTGTGTGTGTGTGTGTGTGTGTGTGTGTGTATCTATGAGTAGCATCTGTGAGGTTTTGCAGAAATGTCAAGTGCAGCTCATCAGTGAATGCACCTTTTAGCTCGTCTGCTACTTAACGTGATCCTCACCTCTCCACTCGGTGCGATCTCCATCGCTTCCTCTGTCGCTCTTATCACATCCTCTTGTCTAAGCAGCTCCTCTGTTTTCTCTTGTTATTTTTTTTTATTTTACAGCCAAATATTCCTCATGCACCACTCCTCAAACCACTCCTCTTTGTGCCCACTTCACTTTCTCAATTGTTTCTTTCATCATATTCACTACACCCCTGTTTTTTCACAGTGGAGGCTGTTTGTACTTGACAGTAGGTCTGACTGCTGGTGGTCGAGCCTGAGGCGTGAGTATCAGTTTCATAATCCTCAGCCGGCGTCTTCCACAGTGTTCATCCATTTGAGCCTCTGACCTCGCCTGTGCTGCATCAAGTTCCTCTCAGACTGAATCCTCACACTGTTCTCCACATCCACTCATTTCAAATCAACTGTAGGAAATATCATAAATTGCATTCTTTTTTTGTTTATCTTTGATTGAACTGCAAATTTACCTTATTCTGGTTTGAAAGCAAATTATGATCTTCACATTATGCTCTTCGATGCCATGTAGGTCAGTGGAGAAGAGGGCAAACAGGGAGATGTTTCAGAGCTCTGTTTGCACAGCAGGCAGTTTTCATTCCTGTACCCTGGCTTCTCTCTCTCTCTCTCTCTGTCATTTGCTTTCCCTCCCTCTCTCCCTCTCTATCTCTTGTTCCCTGAGGAGCCCAGCTGGGAGAGGCAGATAAACACACGGGGGCGCGGGGCTTAGCACCCACCCTCCTTCCACAATGCCACGCTCTCCTGTTCAAAGGGCCCAGCCAGAAATGAGAGGGGCTAAACCCGAGCCGAAAATCACAGGGAGAGGAGGCAGCTGCAGGAGAGAGCGAGTATATATACATACAGAGAGAGAGAGAGAGCGAGAGGGGGGAGAGGGAAGGAGAGAGATGTTTATCTGAGGCTGTTTGTGATAATTAGGAGGGAGTATTTATTCTGGTCACTTTCCCTCTACCATTTGTTTGTTCAGAAAAGCACGTGCTACAGTCCGCATGTACAGTATTTATTAGATCTTTTAGCTGCATATTTGAATTAGTGAAGTGTGTGTGTAGACGTACGAACACATTTCTGCGTGTTTGTTTGTGGCCAACCAAAGCTGAAGGGAGTGGATTACATAAAAAAAACAAAAAACACTTCAGTAGAGGAATCCCCTGCAGAGGCTCCAGCTGTGCACCTTGACAGCCAGGTAGGCAGCATTCAGTCTCCACCTGAAGCCTGAAGCTGCAGGAAATGAGTGGAAATTGGAGTCTCTGGTTTATTATCCAGCATTTGGCTTTGATCTGAACTGACCTCATCCACGCAGCCAAACCGAGCTTAGTCCTTTGTGGCCCAGATTAGCCTCACAAAGCATCACCAAGTATTGTGCGACTATGCCCCTGTGAGCAGTTTTCAATGTTCAACAGTGGCAAATAACAGATACTTAGCCTAAATGTGAAGACAAGAGCTACAGCAAAGTTAGGATAATAGACAATGATGCCTTTTCATAAGTGCTGGAATCTCTTTGTTTGTGTACATGTGGGTCAGGATTTATCAGCTGTCACGTTACAATCAAACTGTCAATCAGTTCTCAAACAACTCAGTTGTTAGGAAAATCTCATTTCAACTCAATATCATCTCCCTTCACTGTGCTATAGTAATCTCAGTCTCAGACTCTTTGCATGCAACAGTTAAAATAATAATTCAAAAAAATGTACATCTCATCTTAGTGTAGTGTAGGGTTAGCTGTGCTCTCTGTAATGAAAGTGAAGCAGTTAAACAAGTGGATAATCATTAAACAGATTTATTCCAGCTCATGCTGCATTCTTTGTCCACATGAATATTTATTAAGTAATACTTGTGTACACACTGGGAGCCAATTTCAGCCATCTCAGCTTGACTACCGAAACTCACTGAGGTTGTAACCAGCTGGAAACACCTTACTTCTGACTCTTAGCAAAACACACACCTGCACGGACAGAAGCCCTGGAACTGCAGAGTAGCTGTAGCCTCTACGGAGATGTATATTTTGGGTCAAATTTTTTTCAGTCGCACACACAAAACTGCAACACTTCATGTCATTAAAACTGCTTATGACTTTTGGAGCAAAGAGGAGCAAGAAGAGCTAATTATCCCTCTTCTGTTTGTCACATGAGGCAGGCAAAGCCGTGGCAAAACTTCTCTGCATGCAGCTTCATAATGATGTCTCTTTGGGCCAGAGTGTTGTTGGAGTGGGCAGCAGAGGCAGCAACTTAATTTCATTACAGCAGTGGCAGGGACTGTATGTGTGGGACATGAGAGCATACAGTATATATTGTTTAATATACTTTAACTTACACAATAAAAATGCATTTTTCTCATAATGTTGAGACACCAAGAAAGGCGTTATGACACCCTTGACATATGAGGGTTAGTGTTACGTGCCGTGGTGTTGGGTTGTGCGTGCTGGTGCGCCCCCTGCCCTCCCCCTCTTCTCCTACAGGTGGCTCAGCACGGCTGTCCCTGGCTCCCAATCAACAGCCGGAGTTGAAAGGCGGAGTGGGGGAGGCTGGCCATTTGTCTCCTTGAGAGAGAGCTGCATGGAGCTGTAGTGGTCATTAACTCCGATAGTGATCTTCTTCTTAGGATTATCTTGCTTCTCTGTTATTGTTAGTTTGTGTTATCTAGTGCTGCTGTCGTAGCCTGATAAAGAAGACTAAATCAACTGTATCAGCATCCGATGTGTGAGGGAGAGCAATCACCATGTTTCTGAGTTATCAGGTTCAACTTGAGCGAACGCACATTTCATTTGTCTGCTGTCAGTAATGTGTTCTATCATTATAACTATACTATATACTGTACTGTAACTGTTTTGAGCTTCTTGTTAGGGTGCTGTTTCTTCTGCTTTCCAGAATATATTGGATTCATGATTCCTTTCATTAATCTTTCCCATCATGTAATATAATTTACAATGCTTATCAGTGGTACTTATACATGACATACTACTTTATACTACAACTACTTTATACTGTACCTGTAAACAACATTAAAATGCTGTTTACAGGTCAAATTAACCCTCGCTGGAGCCAATTTGTGACCTGTCACCCCCTAGTTTCACTGTAGGGACATTCAGTATGTATTATTAGCGGTCCAAGCAGAAACACGTGTGGTGGTGAAGCCATCATCCGGTGACTGTGGAGGGCGCACAAGCAGGGATGTCTTCCTCCAGACTCTAAGACTCTGTTCATCCCAATTCAGCTCAGCCCACACACTCACTGCAGCTATTGTAGACCCTGTGCTGACGGGGCCAAAATGCTATGAGTTGGTGTTGAATTGGCTTCACAGCAGAGAAATTGTGGAGATGTCTGTAAGCAAAGTGTTTGAATGGATCAGGGACTGCTGATCCTCACTGTTTTTCTACTGGGGCTTGGTGGTAGAAATTCATCCCTTTTTCTTGTGACTCCATTTTGACGTGTAAAACTCTTCATGCAATAATTGATACTTCTAAAGTCATTGTATTTGTCAATTAATATCTTATCAAAGCTGCACTTGTTGATTTTTATATTAATGATTGATGATCAAATTATCATGTGCAAAGTGAGGTGTTGCTCATACTGACAAACCCACAGAGAATTATCAATGAACTCTGCAGTTCACCCCAGCTATACAAAGTGTTTTAGCCTCTTTCAGCTCATTGTTTTGGTTTTTGGGCCAGCAACTTTACTGTTTGGGTTCACTCCACCATTCTCATCTGTGTTTTTTGTGGCAGCAGCAGGCTGATGTTTTCAGCAATCCTGTCCAGAACAGCAGACAGAAAGTCAGGAGCTACCTGGTGAACATGGTCAAACATTTAGCAACTGAAGAGCCAGTTGGTGAAGAGCAAAACGGAGGAAAAAGGAGAGTGAATATTGGGCTTATGTTTGTCAGGTGGATAGAAACATGTTAATGTTGCTCTGTGACTGCTGGATGTGTCAATAGGCAACTGTTAACACACCATAACAACTTTATATGGTGATGATATGCCAGTGTTGTGTTTAAAGCATGTTCTGCTGCCCCCAAGTGGTCAAAAGTCAATTAACACAACTGTGACACATTCATCTGTGTGTTGAAGTTCTGCAAAACAAATGAGCACATTTACCATGGTTGGACACATCCTCTATGATCCACTTTAGAGACGTTTAGATTGGCTTATCAGGTTTTACCTGTCCTGATTGACAGTGTCAGTAAAGTCTGTTCAAAATCACATTTGTATTGTCACTCATCAGCATAAGCCCTCTGTTATCACACCAATTCACATGAACAGCAACTCCACCATCTTTACTGCAGTCCAGAGATCCTTTCAGTTACCTCACTAGTGCATAGTGATAATCTGTGTTAAATTGCAGATTTCAGATGGGCTTAAAGTCTCTAAACAGAATGCAAAGTTTAAAAAACAGTAGTGTGAAATGCGGCAGGACAGCATCAGGAAAGTGACTATATCTTTAACTAAACTTTCTCTCAGGCTTTTAGAAAACTGAAACTGACTCCATTGTAATGTCAATAAGTGTGTCTAGTAAAAACCAGTGGGATTAATACTGTGCTCCTACATCAGTTTACTACAAAGTAAAGCACTGTCTCCTGATTCATGGTCTCGGTGGCAACCACAGAAAAATCTCATTCCCAGTCTTTTCTAGGCCCTATCTCCTCCATGCTGATCAGCCAACTCAGTGTCTGCTGTACTGACAAGCCAGCAAATGTCCAAGCCAAGAGCCGACACCGTTCTCTGATAATTTGATCAGAGTTGATGCAGCATGTTGTTCTCACAGTGGTTCTCTTTGTAAGAGTATGTTGAAGCAGATACTGAGAGGCTGAGAGAGAAAGCTGTGGGTCTGATGACACTGACAGTATCACCTTGTCGCAAGTGGTTGTGTGTGACTGTGTGTACATGCAAATACGGTGTTTGGCCTGGATCATGTATACAACTGTGCTTTTCATCAAGTCATCTATTGCCTCAGTTCAAACCAGTTTGTACTGTAGGGTCATCTTCACAGCAGGCATCTGATTTTCCTCTTTTATTTCTTTGTGCAGCTTTTTGCCATTTTTGCCTTCGCGACATGTGGGGGCTACTCGGGGCAGCTGCGGGTTAGCGTGGACTGCGTGGAGAAGGGCAGCAGCAACCTCAGCATCGGCATCGACTTTGCTTATCCTTTCAGGTGAGTGGGGTTCATTCATAGTCTCAAAGTCTGATGGCAGAAGTATGAACCTGTGTATACTCTGACGCTAATGCAGTACCACCATGGGACACCATGTAGGAAACTTAATGAATTCAAAAATAATGTGTGTGGGTGTGTGTGGGAGCATTTCTTTAAAAGCGAGCAGTTCTCATGAAGTAATTAGTCAATGCTGTGATCACTGGAAAATAAATCACATTCCCACTTCACTGTGTTGGGGTACATACAGAAATCACAAAGACGGATATTTCAGAGCCACCTCAGATAAAACTTAAGCTATCTGTATTGCTAGACACCATTTAGGAATAAATAAGAAAATGTGTTTTTTACTGTGACTCTAAGTGACTCTTAAACTCAACGTCATTCAATCCCCTAAATCTGAGTTAGGGAACTGAATTCCAGTGGATGTAATTCCTTTCAGCTGCAGTCTGTTAAGTAAATAATTAAATTATCAACCTACTGGTATCATCTGCAAACATCCTGTGACTACAGTATAATGGCTTACCAATCTTTACCAACTGCTACAGGTAGTATGCTAGGTCAGCACATATCACAGAATCACATCTTATTGCTGCAACGCACGCAAACCACATGATTGCAATATTGTTCTTTTACAACTATTGAATTTCCTTCCTCCAGTTGTCAGAGTTTGCTGAACCCATAGGCTGAACCACATAAGAACAATAAACCACTGTATAAACCAGTGTGTCATCAGTTACCAGGGCCTACTTTGGCAACTCCTGCACCTCTCTCCTTGTGTGCCAGGTTGTACCAGGTGTCGTTTGAAGCGCCCGCGTGTGAGGGCATGAGGAGGGAGCGCGTCTTCCTCATTGGAGACTATTCATCCTCCGCAGAGTTCTTCGTCACCATTGCCGTCTTTGCCTTCCTGTATTCCCTGATGGCCACCATTGTCTACATCTTTTTCCAGAACAAATACCGCGAAAACAGTCGAGCCCCGCTCATTGTGAGTATCACGGCCACTGAACTGGGACCTTTTTGTACCATTACCATTAAATTCTTTTATCTTTCTGTTTGACATCTTGTGTCCACACTGCCAAAGGAATCATAATGCCAGATATAAAAGCCACATTATTAAAAATCTGTACAAAACAAACCCCAAAGTAATGTTTCTGTCATATTTCTATTAATATCTGAACTGTTTGTCTCCTCTCTCGTCGGTACCATCAGGACTTCGTAGTGACCGTGGTGTTCTCCTTCATGTGGCTGGTCAGTTCCTCCGCTTGGGCAAAAGCTCTGTCTGATGTGAAAGTGGCCACTGATCCCGATGAGGTGCAGCTCCTCATCTCTGCCTGCAAAGTCCAGACCAACAGGTGTGGCTCTGTGCACGGATCGCGCTGGTCCGGACTCAACACCTCAGTGGTAGGTTTGCAGGATGTGCATTCCAGACAGTGGGAATTAATGAGTAAATGAATTAGAATAGGCTACAATTTTCGGATATGAATGAAATATAAACTCAAAAAAAGCTACATATTTTATGAATTATGAATGATATGAGAATGATCTGATAAGAAGAGTAAAATAGCGCCTAGAAGAATCAAAATATAGATCCAGAAATACAAGAACATGAGTATGTAAGGTTGACTAAAATTTCTAATCTGCCCATGTTTCATATCGCTATTCCTTGTCTTTCTCTTCAGGCTTTTGGGTTTCTCAACTTTGTTCTATGGGCTGGAAATATCTGGTTTGTCTTTAAGGAGACCGTTTGGCACAAGGGTGCTTCTAGGTTGGCAGGCGGGCCGTCTGAGAAACAGGCCAGCACCTTTGACCAGCAGCCCTACAACCAGGGAAGCTTTGACCAGTCAGGAAGCTCTAACACCCAGGGAAACCTCGGCCCACCGTCTGAGTACAGCCAGGTGGGAGGGCCCACCTCATATACCAATCAAATGTAGCCGTGCCTTTTCGTTTCATGAGTGGCATTTCTGCATTTCAAACCAGGGCAATCAGAGGGTGATAGGAGAGGAGGAAAGTCGAGTTAACTTTCCCTGTCTGCTCAGTTTATCATCAATCTGTAAGTGCAAAAACAACAAAATCAAAAAAGATGGTGTCAAAGGTGTTAAAGTGCACCCACTGTAAATACAAGTATTGTTGGGTATTGTACAAAATGATTAGATATAGTCTTTTACTCCTTCTGTTTCAGAGGTGTTTGCTGAATGTTGTATTTCTTGTAGTTGGAAAAACATTCGTGACAGTTTCTCTCTCTGTGCTTGGTTGTTGACATTCACCGTTTGACTGGATGTCTTTTTCAAACCGGTTTGAACTTTGTGGTGGAAGGAAAAAGTGCTCTATGTTTGTATCATTCTTCACGTTTTCAAGTGCATGATGTTGTATGTGTGCTAATATGCGCTCTGTGACACTAGTAAAAAAGCAACAACATGCATTTTATCTCTGAAAGTTTACAAATTCACACTGAGTCATTACTCAAAGTTTATTTTGATCAGTATTATTACTTTTTTTTTAGTATTTTGATAATGGGCATTTCTAATTCAGGTATAGATTCAGAAAATGATTTAGGGACAGTTCTCCGTTCCATTTGTTACAAACACATTTCAACATGTCTGAGATTGGTTTTTGATAACATCAGAAAGACTAAAAAAACCTAAAGCAATAACTGCATAGTGAAAAATACACTATACAGGGTTTGTGAACAAACAAAGTACAGTGCAGCGTGTTATTTGTTTTCATGGTTTTCATTTTTTTAGTTGCATCTGCTATCACATCTCATTTTATTTGAATAATGAGAAGAGAGAGATTGTCTCCCTCGTTGTTTACAAGTGGCAGCTCTTGCTACAGATTACTGTGACTGTTTTCTATGCTCTCGTCAGACGACTGGAAAATTATAAACATAAGTTATACCTCTTCAAAGCATGTCCAGAGTATCCATTTACACATTTAAAGCCCAGCAAAAAAGCACATCAGTACCAGAGTGATAATAGAAGAATAGTGAATAGTGGGTTCATCTGTACATAGTTAATACTGAGCTTTTGTTTACTTCAAAATCACCATTCAGGTTTGTACAACTTTGAAAAAAAAATATGTGCATTTCATGTTAAAAATAATGATCAAAGGATAATGCTTGGTTTGTTTACATTAATATGACTTGTGCAACCCTGTTTTTTGACCTCCTAAGCATGTGGCTTGCAACAGTGTAATAAAGCAGACTGAACATCCCTGTATGTATAAAAGTCTGACGTCCATGGTAAACGTGTACTGGTCTATAAACTGAGTGTGGATCATGTTTTACAGGGATTCATGCTAAAGATGCACAAATTTGGCCATAAATGACACAAATTCATGTATCTGCTCTGATCTCTTTGTCTGGTTGTCTTCTGACCTTTGACCTGCTGCCTTTGTCTCCACGGAAACAGGGATGCTTCATTTGTCCACAAGACTCTGTCAGGTACGATGTGAAGCACAGAGTGAAAGGTTGAATCGTTTGCTCTTTCTGTTGGTCATCAGAAACAGTAATGTGCAGTATTTTTGAGACAAGACAAATCTTACGTTCACAACCTTGTCAGTGTCACAGTTGACTCATGGAGATAACAAGCTTTGCTGTTGCATGTCTTCACCCTAAAGACATGTGAGGAAAACTGCAGTTGTCTCAGTTTTGTCAGATTAGCTTGTCGGTAATAACATGGGTCAGATGTGCTGCCTTCAGATTGGAGACGGATACTCTTAAGGGAAAATAACATTTTTGTTTGTTGTGGGAAAGAACCACGTGCAAGTGGAAATATTATATTCCTCACTACCACACAGATAAACTGTACTAAAGTGTACACTGACAAATATACTGTGTACTGAGATGTAGAGGCCCAAAGATCGACACAGTGTTTCCCTTATACAGAATTAATTTGTAGTTTATAACCAGCGCTAAACATAAAGTTCTAAACATATAAATGGTATCTTTTTTTGTTGTTGTAGTAGTAATAATAATAGTGGTATAGTGTACAAAATAACTGCCTGAAGAAACAGAAACTAAATTCCCTCCAGTCTGTAGTGACTGCTCCCTTCAGACCAAGACAGCATCTAAATGTATTGTATTATACAGTGTACTAATAACTGAGAGGCAGGAGTGAGGAGATTTGTTTTACATTTGGAAGTTTGTAGAGGTGTTTAACCCTGTCACAGGATACAGGCTGGGAGCTTGTTGTCACAATTTTGATTTATAACTGCTCTTTGAAACATCAAGAGGATACTTTAGTTAGAAATTTGAGGTATTTCAATTAAAACAGATGCTTTTTTTCAAAAGGGTCAAGTATGTAAAGGGGTGTTAGTGGGAATGATGGCCCCATCTTACTGGTAAATGTGTTTTTTTTTCACAGTGACTTTAATTATATAAAACTAGATTAACTAGAATCACTGGCAGATATGCCTCTGCCAACCAGTTAGGTTGCAGGAAATATGGTCATAATCTCCCTTTGACCATTTGGAGATAAAATGTCATCACTTTATCACCTTATCCTGTTACACTTTTGTGTTAAATTGTGTCATAAAGTGCTCAGTAACCTTGACCTTTGACCACCAAATTCTAATTGGTTTATCCTTGGGTCCAAGCGAACGTTTTATATTTGTCATGGTGTTTGTGAGATATCAGGTTCAGGAGAATGGGACACACAAACTGAAAACATAATGCCTTGAGCATCATCCACTTATTGAACATGATGTCTTGGATAATATATTGCAAACAATATAAAAATAAATGTATGCATAGATCTTGGTTAATTGGTGTCAGGGTATAGGCCCTGACCTTACCCTATATAGCTGAATGACATCTGGGCCAACTGTTTCACAGTCTCTATATGTTTCCATACCATAGTTGGTATCATAGCTCATAATTGGACATCTGTAATGCTTTGATAGATCTTTCCACCTTACATTATGCACACTCCTACATTTAATTACCTTTACCTACATCACCTATATCTGCATGTTCTACTCTGCTCCCATCTGTAGGCAAATACAAATTAACTAACCAGGTGTGCTCCTTCACATGTGATTTTATATTAATTATGGAGTCTGTGCAGTGAATGAGCCAACACCACAGCAACAAGTGTCAAACATGGGTTTGACTATGTGATAGGACTTACTGTGGCAATCAAGTTAAATCTGGACTCGTGTTTGATGTTGTACAAGCCACGTTTTCTATCATCCTATCCTCCATCAAAACTGTATCCCTGAAACAAAGTGCCCTATGGTGTCTACACAATTTAAATGTGTGGACCTCAGAGCTAAAGGAGTTTCCAGATTTGCCTGTGCACAGTTAATTGGCATCATCCAACCCCTGTGGGATCTCAAGTGCCTGGTGGAGAATGGACCTACAGGGAACCAGAGAAGGAGTGGAAGCTTGCAAGAAGTACCATGGTTACAACGTATGTATTTTGAAAATTTTTCTTTTTTCTGCAAATGAACTCACTTCTTGTAGACAAGTTCACTTTATGCTTTAGCTACATTGCTGATGTTTATGATAGTGTCTGTAATAATGTTTTTTTTCTTTCCTTTTTCTTATGCTAATATTACACAGTTATCATAGACTAATTACACATGGACTATTGCAAAACATTATAACAGGAAATTAAAAGAACTCATGACTATGACTTATTCAGTTATGAATGTGAGTATCCAGTATATTGTTTCATTTTGCTCATAATAGTAGACATGTTATGTTTGTTTTCAGGACGAGCTGAATAATATTAAGTACATGTGGAACGAACCCAACCTGTGTCCAAACCAAATGTGCCATATCGAATCCAAATGTGATGTACTCCACTCCAGAGTGACGGGACACTGAGGACTGTGTCATGCCACTTGAGCAAAAGGAGATGGACATGTCCAAAGGACGATGTGTGTTTTTCAGTTACGTTCCTTGCGATGAAGCTATATTAGATCTTTGTTGTGGAGGAGTTAGGGTCACAGTTCCCCAGTAAAAAGACGTTGATCTATAATTAACACGAAGGAATGTATCAACATACAAGTGAGTGATGACTAGATATTTTTTGTAGTATTAGCCTACGAGCTATACCTTTCTCACTCGTGTGTCATAAGTTGCAAAGAGTTCATTCAGACAGTGATCTGTTTTATTTTAGTAACCTTAGGCCTATTTAGAAATGCAGGACATTTAAAGTGGTTTAAACAGCCACTGCCTCTATAGATGTTGTCTGCTATGAATTATAAAAAGCTGTTGTATAACATGAAGGAAATACTCACAGTCATTTGTGTACACCTGCGTCAAGAACAGAGTCTAAAAGCTCAATTTGAAAATGCTTCACTTTGAACACTGAACCTGAAGCTTTGATGAAGGTTTATTGAGCGCATTGAGAGTGAACCAAACTGTAAAGCTGCAGTCCATAAAACCAAACGTTCAGACTGCAACTCCACCTGAGGAGGAGCTGTGATAGTGGACTTAAACTTGGAAGCAAAGAGGAAATGCAGATTCCAAACAAGCCATACAGAGCAGTGTGGGAGTGGAGGGGTTTTTTTGCCTACTCTCAATGTTTCTCTCAGGTTTGGGAACTGTGATAATCTTTAATATGTGTGTCAGACACCATAACAGGGTTTATGTTGAGGGAAAATCATAAATGCCCAGAGCCAGCTGGGCCTCAGGGTCTTGTCAGTGGTGAGCAACAGTCTCACATCACATCTGGTTTTTCATTTTTAACATGTCCATTAGTGCAGCTTTAAGATATCTCTTAACACATAAACACACACCCCTCACTGCATGTTGGAAGTTTACTGTACTGTTTCAGTCTTCAAACACTAATGTAGCTTCATCACCTGATCCTGAAATTGGCCTGTAGCAGTTTTATACATGATTTGACCATTTTGTTCAACTTTCAGTTCTGTGTGTTTTACTTTTGTTCATCTTCTCTTTTGTTGAAATATTCAGATGTGAGGGATGCATGAGATATGAATGGATATACAGTTAAGTAACTGCTGCTACTATGGTGATGACTGTCCTTTTGCAGTCTTGTTGGCAATAACATGACGCTAGTCATCGTCCTCACTTGAAATAAGCGAATTATAGAAAGTCAGTCTATAATCTGCATGTCAACTACGTGAGAATTAATTTGTAAAACAAGGTGAATCCAAACATGTCCCCATCACTTTAAATGCATGACAACAAATCTTATATCTGTTTTTGCTGTTAAGATGAAAAAAGACCATTTCAGCTAGTTTAGAAATGTTTATCTATGCTGTTTCCTGGACAAATGAATTATGAGCTGTATTATAAAGTATACTGCAGTCAGCATACTAATATAGTCCCTGACAATCCATGTTTTCCAGCAGCATGACACAGTGTGTAAACAGTCACAATGGTGGAGTGTAATCCATTTTGTCCTCTACATGGATCTTTAGATGTGTGTTTAAGTTGCTCTTCCTTTTGAAGCTTTTCCCACACACCATGCAAAGATGCGGTCTCTCCCCTGTGTGTGTCACCATGTGCGTCTCCATGTCGCCTTTCCGGTTGAAGCGGCGACCACAGTCGGAGCACTGGTACGGTCGTTCCCCCGTGTGGATTCTCATGTGCAAAGTCAAAGCTCCCCTCTGCCTGAAGTTCACACCACATTCCTTACACTGGTACGGCTTCTCACCCGTGTGGATTCTCACGTGGTCTTTCAAATGGCTCGACTCTTTAAAACGTTTTGCACACATGGGACAAGTGTGTCTCCTCTCCCTGGTGAGATTGTTCACATCTTCCTCCACCCCAATACTCTCTCCGTCCTCGCTGCACAAGATGGAGTTTTTCCTCTTCTTTCTTGTTTCTGTCGGTGCGAGCGCCTTAATCCATTCTCCGTTCACCACACCATCTCTATTCTGACCATATTCACAGTGATTTAGGAAGTAGAAGGGTTGAGATGCTCTGGTCCGTCTGAACAATTTGCAGCCTTCTCCATCAGCGTCTCTTCTCTGTTCCTCTGCTTTGTGAAATGTTTTGTTGCTCAGAATCTGGTCGTGGCTCGGGCTACAAGAACGAGGCTCATCATAATCACTTTTCTCTGACTGAAGATAGAGTTCATACTCATGGTCTGTCTCTCCCCGAGGACTAGATGGTGTAAACTTTTCCACTTTGATCTGAGGGGGATCGGGGTCCTCATGGTCCTGACAGAGGCTCCAGTCTTGTTCAGTGTACTGCTGCTCATCAGGCCCATCCTGCTCATGATGAGTGATTTCAAGTGGATCTACAAGGAAGAAGGTGTGAAAATATACTCAATTTTGCAGATAATGCACAGTTTTTAGTGTTGCGTCTGCTGTGGCACACGGGTGAACACAAAAACTAAAAACTTTGACCCAGTCTTCTCCTCACCTTTCAGGGTTTCTTGTCGAAATCCAGAAGACTCTGGATTTCTTCCACCGGGGACCTCAGCCTCCCTGATTGGTGCAGATGTTATAAACTCATCAGCATCAGGCTCAGCTTTGATATCTGCTCTCTGTTCAACAGTTAATATTCTGTAGAGGTGTGAGTGTGGCTCCTTGTCACCTTCTCTTTTCATAAGCTGAGGAGACACTGTCACGCTGTCACGCTGCTGCCAACAGGACGGTCCCCGCTGATCTTCCCCCTGGACTTGCTCCTCTTTGACATGCAGGGTGTTCGGGGGACCCGGGCTATCACCTGGGGCCCGGTCAGGAGACGCCTCCTTATCACAGACCTGATGAGCCTCTGAATGACATGAGAAACAGAAAAGACTGGGCATCAAAATGTACTCTAGATTCACATTTAAATCTGAAATGAATCATGTACATATTGTTTTATGTCATATTTGTTTATAAAACATCCTTATAAAATAACTGTTACTGTGACCCACAATTTGACAATATCACAAAACCCGGAGTGGGCTGCAGCTTCATCAGGGAAGCTGCAACTCCTCATCTTTGATTATCAAACGCTAAATAACTAACGATGAGTCTTAGCCTTGTTTATCGCCGAGTGAGAGCATTTCATCCACACAACCTGATCTGTGTAATCTGACTTCATGCCGCAGCAGCAGTGATCGCAGGTGATCTATCTCCTGCTTGGATCGGCCGATCTCTTCCTGGTGCTCGGTCAACGTTTTCTCCACCGCCCCGAAGATCTCCACAGCCGCCGCCGTCAGCCGCTCACAGATGAAGGCGTTCAGATGCTGCAGAGTGCCCATGTCTGTTCGCTCTCTGGTTTGGCCTTTTCTTAACACATCTCTGGACGTGACTTCCCTGTTGTGAACGCTGTCAGTCAGTGGTGATTTTTAAAAGGCCGATTTATAGTTGTATATCCTGCTGATCACACACAGGAGGCTGAGGCTGCCCTCCGTTCTGCGTTCACTTCAGGTGCTCACGGAAATATTGGCACTGGCTTGTAGGCCACCCGTAGAAAAAGCGGTTTGACTCATAGACTGTATATTTGCCTGTTAGGAAAGCATCAACTTGCATTAACATTTTTTTCCCCCACATATTTAGACACGTTAATAGATGTCAAATGAAAAGCCCAAGTCATTGTTTGATACCTCTAGTAAATTTGTGCTTTTCACGTGTTACCATTGCATTAGTACGGAGCCCCTAAAGTCCCAAAGGGTGATATTTTTTTCATATTGTGCGCACAAGTTCATTGTTATCTTTGTCGTATTTTTTAGTCCTGCCCAGCTCTTTCACATCAAACTAGGAAAAACAATTTCTTGTGAATAGGGCCTTGTTGAAACAGGAAATGCTTTCTCAATTTCCACAAAGTTGGTTGCATACACATTGTCTAAAATATAGTGTATGCTGTAGCATTAAGATTGAATTCATTTGAACTAAAGGGCGTAGGCTATAGCCCAAACCATAAAAAGCCCCAAAGCAAACGTAGACAAAAGTATGTGGACAGGAGTGTATTATGCCTTTGGGAGATTTTTTTCTAGTGGACACGGAGGTGAATCCATTAAAGACAATCAGATCATCCAAATGGTGTGGTTTTATTTTTGATCATCTCTGTTGCCAGAGTAAAAGACAACACAGTCATATCTGATGTGTTCTTCCAAATTAGAAATACTGATAAGAGCCATGAATCCTGTATCTATATTCAGGAAGGCAAACACAGGTACTTCAAAAAAATGTATTGAACATTTTACATGGTTATGGTATAGCTATATATGAGCTACCATTGCCCGACAACTGGGTGATTTACAGCATCATCGAGAGGAACATCACCATTTATCAACCACACGTTAACTTCATCAATGAATTAATTGACACTCAGCATCTTGGCTTTATACCATATTTCATGTTTTTCAGCTTCTTCACCCGGCAGCAAACCAGTGACCTGCATATGTTGTGCTGTATGCATTAAATAAACCCTTTATAAACACACGCGCGCGCGCACGCACCACTCATACAGTACATACATACAGTATATATTATACCGTATATAGCAGTATAGCACAGTATACAGTCTCTCTCTCTCTCTCTCTTACTCGCAAAAAGTAAAGGGGAATTAATTGTTGCTTAGCACACAGAGTGGATGCTGTGTAGTGTTGTTATGAAAGGGTTTTCAATAGTTTGTGTTTCCCTAAAAAGAAACCAAAACCTTTAAGATGATCCGTGGAGATGCATCAATCTGTTACACTTTAAGAGGAAAACAGGCTAGGATTTTGCGGTGTGTGTGTGTGTGGTGTGTGGTGTGTGTGTGTTTGTTTGTATATATATATATATATATAGTATATATATATATATAATATATATATATAAAATATAAATCAAGTATTTGCATCAAATGCCTTTTTTCAATAATAGTGCATTTTTGGATATACCATGTTCTAAATAAAGCTCCACTGTCTTCCATCGGCTTGTAAATACGTTTCAATATGGTGACAGTAAAGGCCTGGATGTTGAATAAAACCTCAAAATTAATACTCAATATTTGTTACATGATCACATGGTTTATTCTTGAAATTACGTCAAAGAGAAATGAAAGTCAAGGAAACAAAACCCAGACTAAGTTTCGATTTCCCTCTCTCTGTTTATGTCTGTCCTGTACTTATGCAACTTATGCACACACTGCGCTCTCTGCGAACGGTCAGCTTATTAGCAACGGGAGATACAAGAGACAAGAAGTCTTCACCATGAACACTCTGAACCAACAGTATGAGGAGAAGGTTCGTCCCTGCATTGACCTCATCGACTCTCTGCGCTCTCTGGGCGTAGAGAGGGACTTGGCTCTACCTGCTATCGCCGTAATAGGAGACCAAAGTTCCGGGAAGAGCTCTGTGTTGGAGGCGCTGTCAGGGGTGGCTCTGCCAAGAGGAAGTGGTAGGTCTTTTGCTTTTGACCTAAGAGCTAATATACATTATATATATATATATATATATCAACAGTGGTTTGGTACATTACATTACTCAATTAAAATCTATTATGTACAAAAATCCGCTTCTAGTGTTTTCATGACGAGCATCTTTATGTATGTAATTTCTTATCTCTCTCTCTCTCTCTCTCCCTTTCTCTCCCACTCTCTCTCTCTCTCACTCGCAAAAAGTAAAGGGGAATTAATTGTTGCTTAGCACACAGAGTGGGTGCTGTGTAGTGTTGTTATGAAAGGGTTTTCAGTAGTTTCAAATTCAAATTAAACATCTCAAATTGATCCAAGTAATTTAAACCTAAATGATAATAAAAGGTAAACAATATTTATATATAAACTATACATTGCAATATACAGTGTTCCTTTAAAGCATGCACCCAATTTCAATTTCAAAGTTGTCACTTTCAGGCTTTCTCTGCTTTCATCTGCACATTGTACTCTTTAAAGTAATTAAAACTATGGTAAATTAGTGTTGAGCACTATATGATATAGAGGGGAAATTTTTACCCATATTTGCAGGGTATTACAAAGTGGACAACTTTGTATCTAACTGATAATATGGTCTTACCTTGTATTCTTACTGAGGGCAGAACTAGCGGTCATATACAGTATAGTAAATTAAATTTACTTTAATTTGTGTTATTATGGTTCTTTTGAATAAAAAAATACTACATCAAAAACTTAACTCTTTTGTAGGAATAGAGGCAGGTTTGTTCCAATTAGCAAACTATATTGTCACAATAAATATTGTAATAAATGTGGCAAAGACTGCAAATAAGACAGCAGAGTTGTCAAGTAACCACAAAATGGGAGAGAGAAAATAGGGCAATCTTTGTTAACACAGTGATCATTCAAAATTCATAGTGCTATATGAATAATCCACTGCTATACTACTAGTACTACTACTACTACTACTACTACTACTAATAATAATAATAATAATGATAATAATAATAATAAAAATAATAATAAGTTTTATTTATAAAGCACACTTCACATTATAGGCCTAAAGGTACTTTTTTCATGCCATACATGCATTGAACACAAAATGACTGCACCTGGGAACACTTGTTACTTGCCTTATTTTATATGATTTGCTCTCTGGTATTTATTTATTTAACCTATCTGCTGCTACCTGCTCATCCGCACTCTTGTATGTTGTACATGTTACATGTTTTTAATGGCATGTTATTGTACATTGGGCGAGGCCATATACAAATTTCCACTAAGGTGGACAATAAAGTCAATCGGTTAATCAATTAAGGAGCAAAGAGCAGGAATAGAATCAATCAATGAATTAACCTCCACAGCTTACAATACACAAATAACATGAACTATTGTTCATGAATATCAGTAAGCAGTTAAAATCTGCATCAATCACTTGTTATTTGGCCCATCATCTATCCATGATCTAATAATGTCACCAATTACAATGAATTTCACATTTTCCTCTGTGTTTCATTATTCACTCTTTCATAATTCAGGCATCGTGACAAGATGTCCTCTCGAACTGAAGATGAAGAGAAAAAACAAAGGAGAGGAGTGGTGCGGAAAGATAAAATACCGGGGCCAGGATGAGGAAATTATAAACGACCCTGCAGATGTGGAGAAAAAGATTCGTGAAGGTACAGTATGCAGCATTCGTGAGTTTAGTTTTATTCGTTTTTCAGTGATCAGCATGGCTGTCCTTTCTTATCATCATGTACTGTATCACATTCTCTCTCTCCAGCTCAGGATAAAATGGCTGGGGTTGGTGTGGGGATCAGTGATGACCTGATCAGTCTGGAGATTGCCTCTCCTGATGTTCCAGACCTGACACTCATTGACCTGCCCGGCATCGCCAGGGTGGCTGTAAAGGGCCAACCAGAGAACATTGGTGATCAGGTATGCTGCTTCAGCTCTCAGAACTTTATTATTCTTTATTCAGATAGGGACAGAGAGAGAGTGATAGATAGATAAAACTGACCGACTGATAAAACATGTGCGGACTTCAAAGGACCTGAGCTTACTGAGGAAAAAGAGCCGACTCTGGCATCTGTGTTCAGGGACCACTTTAGAACCATACACAAGTCCAGTTTCCACTCGTTTAACGCGTCAGTTCATAGCAGGATACCTCAGAAAATTTGCTGTGGTTGTTCATGCAGCTGAAATAACAAACCACACACAGGCCCTGACCTTTCCTCAACTGCTGCAGTTCGGTTAAACCAGGGGTTTTCAATGTCGATTTGGCACATAAACATGCTTTGAGTTTTGGAATTACAGCCCTCATAATTTTGAGGCTTAGACAGGAAGTATTACATTACCATGGAGTCATTTTATCTTTAAAAAAAAAAAGAAAAAAAGTCAGTTTTAGATTATGGTGACATCTTGTACAGACATGCTTCAGCTGCAACTCTAAAACCCCTTGATGCTGTCGACCACTCTTCAGGTCCAGACTAAGTCTAGACCTCTTCACCAACACTTAACTTTCTACAAAACTACAACAACAACAAAAAAAGTCACTGGAGATGATCAGAGTCCAATGCAATAGAATTTATTCTTTCACGAGAATAAAAGCGAGATCAGATCCGGATCCAAACTGAAGACAGAGAGCCTGTGCACAATCATATATAATCCTTTCCTAGGTGGGTTCTCCACCTATTTTCTAAAGTGAACCTATCACCACTTTGGGAGCAATGGTGTCCAGCCCTGTGTGGAATTCCCCAAACCAGATCTGCCAGGGTAGCGTAGTAGGATGAGGTGTCCTGAAGCCCCTTGTCCACCTGTCCTAAGACTCCTGTGGCAAGGCGTGTAGTATGACCAGGCATCCAAGAGCCCCTCCACCACCCTAAACCTAAGGCCCTCGTCTATTCTCAATGTGGGCCTCGCTACGGCTGCTACTCCAACACCATTGCTCCCAGGGCATTCAGACCTTTTTTTTTATTTTATTTTATTCCCTCCAGGATCCGTTCTGTAACAGTCTTACTTCAGTAAAGGCTGGTTCACATACAAATCTAACCTCAGTTGTGAGTGTAGCTATTCCAATGCATTATATAAGTTTAACATTCAGTATATTTATAGTGCATAGTATATTTTAGTGAAAATTTACTACAACAGTATTTGTTTATTTACAAAGCCCTTCTTGGACAAACTGCCATCATATATTACTTCCACATTAGTTTGGTCAGCTGGACCACATTACACCAGGACTAATGACTGGCTTACCCTCCATGTCCCTTGAGTCCATACTGAGCTTGGAAGAACTGCTTTTGGCTTTTTTCGCACCATCCACCTGTAACTCACTACAAGACTACACTTAAAAATTAATTTGTTAGTACTTCTTGGTCATTTTAGATTCTTAATCTCTAACCTTTTAACTTGTGTTTGTATCTGTTTCAATTCATTCTTTTCATGACATTATTTATTAGTTGTATTTATATGTTTGTTTTAATTTGATGTCATTTTTCAACTGGTATTCTTATCTACTTTACATCATTGTAATGAGGGCTTTACCCTCAATGATCTTCGAGTTTAAATAAAGAAATATATTAAGTTGGGTGTGGGCTACACCTTGAGCATCACTTTTTGCTGTATTTGTTTACATTTTGGCAAGTTGGCATCATTAAAAGTATGCAGAATTAGCTTTTAGTTTTAAATTTAAATGTAATAAATTTTGGTTTAGCTTTCTGTTTGCAGTGTTCCCATGTTCTGATGTACAGACAATTATCACTTGATTCCTTTGATATTGAAAAACACGTAAAAACATGATGATTCTCTCTCTCTCTCGCTCTCTCTGCCCATTATAATCATTCATGTGGCTTTAGATTTGTAGTCTTTTTCTAATACACGTTCATTATTTGATTTTGGTAGTTTATAACTTTATGCTTGATGTTATATGAATTGATACTTTCAGATAAAGAGACTAATCCAGAAGTTCATCACAAAACAAGAGACCATCAGTCTGGTGGTTGTTCCATGCAACGTGGACATAGCAACCACAGAGGCTTTGCAGATGGCACAGCGGGTGGATCCTGATGGAGAGAGGACTTTGGGTAAATAGATTTAATTTTAGAAAAAGGTCCAACCAGCTCTTAGCTTGCTGTTGTTATGAGTGCTTCCCTCTTTCTCTCTCTGTCTCTCTCTCTCTCTCACTGTCTCTCTTTCTCTCTCTCTCAGGTATCTTGACCAAGCCTGATCTGGTGGACAAAGGCACAGAAGAGACAGTGGTTGACATTGTCCATAATGAGGTCATTCACCTGAAGAAGGGCTACATGATTGTGAAGTGCAGGGGTCAGAAGGAGATTAAAGAGAAAGTGTCTCTGACTGAAGCAATGGAAAGAGAGAGAATCTTCTTTACTGAACATGTGCATTTCCAGTAAGTTCATTTTTTTTGCTGAAAATGCAAACAATGATTTACAGTTTGGCAGGTTGTGTAGCATGTACATAGTAACTTTTTATATTTGCTGTAGGATCCTCTATAATGAAGGTTATGCCACTGTTCCTAAACTGGCGGAGAACCTCACCCTTGAGCTGGTGCATCACATCCAGGTGAATACTTTACCTGAATGATTCACTACAGATTATTTTGCCCACTTCAGATGTTAATGCTCTGATTCCCTGTGTGACTTGCAGAGATCTCTGCCACGACTGGGAGAGCAGATAGAAGAGAAACTAAAACAGACCCGAGAGGAGCTGGACAAATATGGCAGTGGACCCCCATCTGATGCAGTTGGGAGACTCGGTTACCTCATTGATGTGAGTTTACTAGACGGCACTTTCTACACTTAGGGTTACACAGAGAACACTGCTCCTCCTATCCAATAGTGCATCCATAGTGATTTGAGCTTCTCAAATAAGTCCTTGCATTAGGATGTATGTTAATTATCATTTGCCCTGTTCTTTTATCTTATATTTTAGAGGGTGACAGAGTTTACACAGGATGTCATCAACCTCACCAAAGGGGAAGAACTAAGAGCTACAGTCAGGTTCAATATATTTTCCAAACTCAGGAAAGAGTTTTCAGTATGGGAAGAGACCATAAACGCCTCTGAACTAACATGTAAGTGCATTGACAACTTGGTCATAACATCACTTTTGTAACCTAATATGTAAACTGTTTAGTAAGACAGTTTTTTTATTCCAATTTTCCTTTTTGCTGTAAAAAAAAAAGCAACCTATTTTACATTTTCAAATACAAAATGATGTATAACATTCATATTGCAGTCAACTGGAATATTGAAAGAGAGGTGGCTCAGTATGAACGAATGTACCGTGGAAGAGAACTGCCTGGTTTCATCAACTACAAGACCTTTGAGGACATGGTCAAGGAGCAGATCAAAAAGCTGGAAGAACCAGCCGTCAGGAAACTGAACGAAGTGGCAGGTATGTCTTATCATGGTGCTACAATGATTGCAGGCAATTTAAATATGTAATACCTACCAGATATTGTATTGTTGGACTTATTGTACAATAATTGTACTCATTGATTTGTATGTTTTTTTTAAAGAAATTGTGAAGAGAGAGCTCATTAGATTGGCAGAGAGCAGCTTGGTTGGATTTCCTAACCTCATCAAGACAGCTAAGGTATCCTCTTCATTATCAGTTGCTACTGCATACGCATGACTTCATACTGTTGGAGGTTTTCTGACACATTTTGTATGTCCTTCAGATGAAGATTGAATCCATAAGGAGGGAGAAGGAAGCTGCAGCAGAGGCCATGCTGAGGACTCAGTTTAAGATGGAGATGATCGTTTACACGCAGGACTGCAGATACAGCAAGAAGTTAGGGAAGCGGAAGAGGGAAGAGGAACAGAATGTTGTGTCGTTCATAAATGGAACAACAGCGAAGAAAAGCCCTATGAGCATTAGTCAGAGTGGGGCCACACTGAAAGAGATGACGAAACACCTTAAATCCTATTACCAAGTAAGTGTCATTTACAGGCTGCACATTTTATTTTTGAGGTGCGCAGCATTTAATACAGACACAAACATATAAAAGCAGTTATTTTATTGTTGTACATGAACAGTGACAATGATCTTGAACAGCATAAAGTGACAATGAATTCATGAAGAACAGTTGTTATGTTGAAGTGCTACCCAAAAACACCAAAATCAAGAGCACTGTCGTTCTCCCCTCCAAACCACAGATTGCGGGCCAGCGTCTGGCTGACCAGATCCCACTGGTGATCCGCTACCAGCTGCTGCAGGAGTCAGCAGTCCAGCTGCAGAGGGAGATGCTGCAGATGCTTCAGGACAAGAAGAAAACCGAGTCCCTGCTTCAAGAGGACTCCAGCATTAAAACCCAGAGAAAAAACCTCAAGAAGCGCCTCGAGCGCCTGACAAAGGCACGCATTTTGTTGACTGAGTTCAGTATGAACATATATAACTTCAGCACAACACAACCGTAGGGCAACCCTTAAAAACAGAGGGGAGGTTGCAAAGTTGTTATAATTATGATCTATTACATTTCTTTATTTCTTTTCTTTGGAAATATTTATGTTTTTGACATATTATATATACATATTATATAATTACATTTTCAGTCTATTTTTATCATCATGGTCATGTTTCATAAATAATTCCACACTTTCAGAATGACATGCCATATATACAGTATATTGTGTGTGTTTTTTAATGTTTTGCTATAACATGAAATGCTTTGTGGTTTTAAAGGGGAGGTGGGGGGTTCCATTATTTCTTGTTGTGTGGTTGGTGTGAAAGCAACTTAGCTAATAAACATGAGCTTATGGTGGTTGACATTTATTTATTTGTTCATCAAATGGGACCATACAGACATTGTTGCATACAGATAAGTAGTGCAACAGATGAAAGTTAAATAGATGTACTTGTTCAGGGGTGTCAAACTCAATCAGAGGGGGCCAAAATTAAGAACTGTGTCAAGAGCCAGACAGGGTCAATATTTATTGAAAAACAGACTTAGATTGACCATGTTTTTCATGTATTAGGACAAGATGTATTATGTGAACAAGGTCTGCTGTGACACCAGACTTCTTTTTAACTCTTCTACCTTCTGGAGCCTAGTCCGGTTAACCTTTAATGTTAGTGAACAGATACTCTGCCTCCCACCTGTCTTGAAAGCCTCTGTTTTCAGAATTTACCTTTCGTTTGGCCATTTCTTTTGGGGTCTAGCTTAAATCTGACTCAAAGTGACTGGATGAGCGTGGGATCATGAGTATGTCAATGAAGGGATGAAGGGATGAAGGGATGAAGGGGGGGGGGGATTTCTTGAGCTACCACGCCTTAATTGATGTGGCAATGCACCAGCTATTGCAATGGGATCTGGGATTTGTAGATGTGTGTGTGAATGCTGTATACTGGCGGGGCACTTCTGATGAACACAAGGTATTATCTCGCGGGCCACATCTTTGAGTTTGACATGTATGTTCTAGTTGAAGCTAGTTTGCAGCCCCCATCCCTGGTCAGGTTTTTAAATTGAGGGAAAAACATCCAAACAAACACAATCAGCATAAAGACAACAGGACAAATAAATCCAACAGTGTGCATGTGTATATGTATGTGTCAATCTATTTGGTATGGACAACAATAATACAATGACTTGTTTCTATCGGAATCGAGGCAAAAATTTACTTAAAAAGAAAAAAGTGATGAACCCGGCTGTGACGCACTTGTTATTCAGTGCTTTTATCTTCAAAAGTCACAATTGGGCATTGAACAACAAATCCCAGCCAGGTTCATCACTTTCATCACACCTGATTGTTTTGTTTCACATTAACAGCAGCAAGAGCCAGGAAAGCTAAAGAAACGAAACCTAAACCATCACAACCTAAGTTTCAATTTCTCCAAGCGACCGCATGCTGCTCCATCATTGAAATACCGGCATCATTCATCCTCAGGGTTAGATGCGACCAGCTGAAATAACAGCCTAGTCACGGACAGAACTTCATCTCAGAAGACTTTATTCTTGTTTTAAACACTTTTTCTTAACAGGAGAGAAGAAGTCTTCACCATGAACACTCTGAACCAACAGTATGAGGAGAAGGTTCGTCCCTGCATTGACCTCATCGACTCTCTGCGCTCTCTGGGCGTAGAGAGGGACTTGGCTCTACCTGCTATCGCCGTAATAGGAGACCAAAGTTCCGGGAAGAGCTCTGTGTTGGAGGCGCTGTCAGGGGTGGCTCTGCCGAGAGGAAGTGGTAGGTTATATTCACTGAAAACAACACAAGTATTTGCTTTTCTGCCAGTGGCACAGAATGAATTGTGTTTTAATTTGTTTAAATTTTGTAACCCGAAATTATTTTTGCGCTGTACGCATAATCACATAGTTTCGTGGGCATATGTTGTTACAGGCTATTCTTCCAACAAAATTAATTAATTAAAAAAATTATTTAATTTTCTGATCAAATTTAGCTAATTCCCATCTGCTTGGATTTAAGGCCCCTCCCTAACTGTGAAACAACATACAAGACTACTGACGCGATTGCTAAAGATAAATGGAAAAACAAATCTTCTGAGTTTTATGTTATCTTCCATATGGATGGAATCTAAAAAACCTGTATAACCGGTTAAACAGGTTGTTCCTGTGTAGATGATCGGTGATCCTGAGAGCTCAACGAACTGCACCTTAAGAGAACAAATGCAAATACATAAACACGCTGCAGATTCAGTAAACAGCTTCATCAATTGGACAACACATGCAAATACCTTTTTATGTACAGTCTATGGCAAATACACAAACCCGCTGTAAATTAAAAAAACAAACAAAACTACAATACAATGGAAGTGTTTCCAGGGGACACTAAAAAGTGTTGAACCTGGCTGGGATTTGTTGTTCAATGCCCAATTGTGACTTTTGAAGATAAAAGCACTGGATAACAAGTGCATCACAGCCGGGTTCATTACTTTTTTCTTTTTAAGTTATTTTTTGCCTTGATTCCGATAGAAAGAGTGCTTTCAACGTAAAAAAGTAACAATTGGTCATTGAACAACAAATCAAAGCCAGGTTCAACACTTTTTAGTGTCCCCTGGAAACACTTCCGTTGTGTTGTAGGACTGAATTTACAGAGCGTTTGTGTATTTGCACGTGTTGCGAGTTTTTGCAGCGCGTTTGTGTTGTCAAATTGATGAAGATGTTTTCTGAATTAGCAGCGGGTTTATATCTGTGCATGTGTTTTCTTAAGTTGCAGTGCCTTGAGCTCTCAGCGCCACCACGAGGTCACCATGACAACTTTCACACTACAACAAAACCTTCCAAGAAACAGGAAGGCCTCAAAGAGACAATAAGCATAACTTTACCAAGTCCAGTGTAGTGCTGTGATGGTTAGTAATGGCTTTGTGCAAAATATCAGGCTCTATACCTCAGACATTTAGAAGGGGGACATGCAGTATAGAGCCACACATATATTGGAAACATATTGGCATATTGGTGTTAGACTTGTCTTGCCTAATATTATATTGCTAAGATTTAATATTGATCCCACTTTTATCAAGACAATTACTATGTTTTCTGAGATAACCTGCTACTTTTAATAATTTCACCAGCCACAGAGGATTTCACTTTGAAATTGTCCGCCTCTCTCGTCATTCACTCATCATTAATTCAGGCATTGTGACAAGATGTCCTCTTGAACTGAAGATGAAGAGAAAGAAAGAAGGAGAGGAGTGGTACGGAAAGATAAGCTACCAGGAGCAAGAGGAAGAGATAGATGACCCTGCAGATGTGGAGAAAAAGATTCGAGAAGGTACAGTATACAGTGTTCTTAACTGTCACCAACAAAAGCCAAGCACTGGAGGAGCAAATGAAGGTTCAAGGTTTCACCTTTACCTTCATATACTGTATCACATTCTCCCTCTCCAGCTCAGGATGAAATGGCTGGGGTCGGTGTGGGGATCAGTGATGACCTGATCAGTCTGGAGATCGCCTCTCCTGATGTTCCAGACCTGACACTCATTGACCTTCCCGGCATCGCCAGGGTGGCTGTAAAGGGACAACCAGAGAACATTGGTGATCAGGTATGCTGCTTCAATGTCACCAAAACAAGCAGGTGACACTTTTCATAGGGACAAATTCTCTGATAGAAAGTTGTTCCAAGGAAAAGTGTAGACAGTGGAGTTGACTGCGGATTATCCAGATTAACCAGGATAGAAATCTACAAAAACCTTGGCCCTTGTTTCCCATCCCTACACAACATCACATTACTTCTCATATTGACCTTCATTCATTATGTGATTTTAACAGACTTAAGGACAATGGTGATTTGATAGTTGTACAACTCATAGCATGATACACAATATGTTTCTCTTAATCCTTTCAGATAAAGAGACTGATCCAGAAGTTCATCACAAAACAAGAGACCATCAGTCTGGTGGTTGTTCCATGCAACGTGGACATAGCAACCACAGAGGCTTTGCAGATGGCACAGCGGGTGGATCCTGATGGAGAGAGGACTTTGGGTAAATAGATTTAATTTTAGAAAGAGGTCCAACCAGCTCTTAGCTTGCTGTTGTTATGAGTGCTTCCCTCTTTCTCTCTCACTCTCACTGTCTCTCTTTCTCTCTCTCTCAGGTATCTTGACCAAGCCTGATCTGGTGGACAAAGGCACAGAAGAGACAGTGGTTGACATTGTCCATAATGAGGTCATTCACCTGAAGAAGGGCTACATGATTGTGAAGTGCAGGGGTCAGAAGGAGATCACAGAGAAGGTGTCTCTGACTGAAGCAATGGAAAGAGAGAAAGCCTTCTTTGCAGATCATGTGTATTTCCAGTAAGTTCATTCTTTTGGGTAATTGTACAAAATATGTGGTAAAGTGTTTGACAGCTTGTGTAGCACGTACTCAGATGCTCTTTATTCTTGCCGTAGCACTCTCTACAATGACGGCCAGGCCACTGTTCCTAAACTGGCTGAGAAACTGACGCTTGAGCTGGTGCATCACATTGAGGTGAGTTCTTTTTTAAATTATTGCTTCACCTTAACAATTTATCATAAAAAAATATGATCAGTCAACTTAGGTATCAAAGGTTTGACTCCTGCTGTGTGTCTTTCAGAAATCTCTGCCTCGACTGGAAGAGCAGATTGAGGAGAAACTCGCACAGACTCAGGCAGAGCTGGAGAGATATGGCACTGGGCCCCCGTCTGATGCAGCTGAGAGACTCATCTTTCTCATTGATGTGAGCTCCTTCACCACATAGTTTTTACCTGGCAACAAAGACAAATGCTCACCACCAATATGAATTTGTTCATCTTTAAATGTTTGTTAGATAAACAATAAACCACTTGTAAACAGCTGTTTCTGCTCTCACATGTGTGTTCCAGAAAGTGACAGCATTCACTCAGGATGCCATCAGTCTGTCTACAGGAGAGGAACTCAAGTGTGGAGACAAACTCAATGTCTTTTCTACGCTCAGAAGAGAGTTTGGGAAGTGGATCAACCACCTTGACCGCTCAGGAGAAAACTGTGAGTCTTTCATTTTGGTCTGATGTACAGCTGTCCATCAGCAGGACTCTGAAATACATGTTTGTGTGTCACAGTCAACAACAGAATTGAGAGAGAGGTGGAGGACTATGAAGACAGGTACCGTGGAAGAGAACTGCCGGGCTTCATCAACTACAAGACCTTTGAGGTCATGGTCAAGGAGCAGATCAAACAGCTGGAAGAACCAGCCGTCAAGAAACTCAAGGATATTGCAGGTAGATGATTGAATATATGACAGATTTACTGTGATTTTCTGAAAGGCCCAGTGTAAATCCAGATGCTGCATTTTGTTGCATTTCCATTTCCTCCAGATGCTGTTAGGAAAGTGTTCATTCAGCTTGCCCTCAGTAGCTTCACGGGATTTCCTAACCTCATGAAAACAGCGAAGGTCTTCTATAAGTTTGATGTTGACATTCTAATATTTGATTGATGCAGTCAATATGTTCAGACTGACCAAAATCTAATTTTCCAGGCTAAGATCGAAGTAATAAAGCAAGAAAAAGAGTCCACTGCTGAAACCACACTGAGAACTCAGTTCAAGATGGAGATGATCGTTTACTCCCAGGACAGAACCTACAGCAGCAGTTTGAGTGACAGAAAGAAAGAGGAGAATGAGGAGCAATCGGACGATGAAAGGAGTATTGTGTACAGCATGGATAATCATGCAACACTTCAGGAGCTGATGTTGCACCTTAAATCATATTACACTGTAAGTTTTAATTTAGTGCAAAGATTCATGAACAAAAACAATGACAGCAAAGTTTAGACAGAGGGTTGTTTTTTTTTTGTTTTTTTCAATAACTGCTCGTTTCTGTAAAACTTTTTTCTCTCTCCTCCTTCAGATTGCCAGCCAGCGTCTGGCTGACCAGATCCCGCTGGTGATCCGCTACCAGATGTTGCAGGAGTCTGCCGTCCAGCTGCAGAGGGAGATGCTGCAGATGCTTCAGGATAAGGAGAATGTGGAGTTCTTGCTGAAGGAGGACCTGGACATTGGCAACAAAAGGGCTGCCTTGCAGAATCGCCTCAAACGTCTCACAAAGGCCCGCGCATATCTGGTAGAGTTCTAGGAGGCCAAGACCTAAAAGCGTGGTTCTGCTGTACTGCTTTCATTTGTCAACTACAGTACAATTGTGGTTGTATAATGTATACTAAATTGACCTTCATGTAAGACAGGCTGAGGCCAGTTTCTATAAATAGAATAGATATACATTTTTACTATCTTCTACCTTTGGACTCCTGATGGATGTAGACTTCAAACTTACTCATGACTACACACATACAATAGTGTATCTTAGCTCCCCCTTGTGGTTATACAAAAGAAAACGTAATAATGAAGTCCCATCTTGATGGCAAGACTCTGTAGTTTTATGTAATCCTGTAATAATTATAGCAACCTATTACAGATATTCTGAGCAAGTTCAAATCCATAACCTCTCTTACTCCATGTCATCAATAAGTAAATGTGGTCTTCCAACTTCAGCAATGAAGGGTCTGCATCAGATATGAATACAAAGTTGATTTAGGTCCGACTTCCTGCCCAGTAACTATCAACCAATAGTAGTTTGATAAAACATATACTTTTTCTGATAACCAATGCATCAATGCATTTCTCTTTACCAATAATTTGTGTCCCTGTATTGTATCAGTCTGATGTCCTATATCTTTGTTGAACTTACAATACATCATTAAATCACTGTCAGCCTGGAAACCATTGTTAATTACTCTAAATAAAACAGTGAGGTAAAAAATGTGTAAAGATATACATCTAAATATTCACCATTTCGATAAATAAACTGAACAAGACGGACAGGAACAAGCCAACTTTATTCAAAAATACATACAAAAAGCATTCTTAGACAAAAACAAATCATTTAAAAGCGGTCAATTTAATTTCTTCTAGTCAGGATCTCTATGTTTTCATTCACCATTCTCTGCAGGGCTCTCCTGATTGTTGTCGTCATTGTCTGATTTTTCGTCATCTATTAAAGATGAAAATGATTAGCAAGGCAGATGCTACATTTCCTGGTTTGCTGTACAGCGCAACAGTTACTGAGAATAATGAAACTGACAGAGATATCAAAAAGCACAAACAATGCAAACATGGTAACCAAAAAAGGTCCTAGTTTACTCACTCTCAAGGGTCTGCTGTAGTTCCTGAATGGTACTGAGGAGCACATGGAACTGCTTCTTCCTCAACTCCAACTGAGTGGGACAAAAAGGAGTTTGAAACAATCAAAATAAAATACTACTAATGACTGAAGACAGTGTGGGTTAGAATAGAAGAGAGGATAAATGTATTTGGTTTTACCTTTGCATCCACATTCTCTTTGATGTGAGACAGTTGCTGGAGTTCTTTGTCAAGTGCCTCCAACTGTCTGTAAATTATCAAAGTAAAATTAAGCACATAATCTTATTATCATGCAAGGCAAAACTACTTCATACATATTTGAAACAGATGACATGGGCTGACTTACTTGAGTGTTTCATGCCGGTCTGGGTGTTGCTGAATAACCTTAGCTAAAGCGTCATACTCTGAAAAGAAAGAAAGGAAGATAATTTTGACAACCCACATTGCCGCTAAGTTCTCTAAAATGAGAGATGACTTGTGTGTGAAAAAAAAGTTAAATAGAAGCTGCTTTGCAATTTTTACTTTTTGATAACTCACAAATATATGGCCTGAATACAATTTCTCCAATTCCATTTTGAAATACCAGAAACTTGTTCTTAACCCATAACTGCTATTACTGCCAATTGCAAATGACTAATTGTGAGCTTTGTTTCATAAATTACAATAAAAATTAAGTATACAAAATGTAATTCAAACCAATGTTTAACTATCCTCCTTTTGTTTTCTAATATTAAACTGTAATATTACCTCCATATTGTGGGGTCCAATAAGATCGTAAGTATAGAAGCAAATCTTACAATAATTGACCAAACCACTCTAGAGTCCTAAAAATGTTCTTACCTTGGCGATTTTTTCGGATTCTCTTTGCTCTCTGAATTTCCTTTTTGCATTCTGCTATCTTCTCATGTGCTGACGTGATGTTTTGTTCTGTGGTGTGGACAGAAAGTTGGTAATGAAGTATTTTTGTAACACATTTGAAACAAACACACAGCTCTTCTCGTTACTACATAGAAAGTATGAAATGCAAGAGCGTGACCATTTAGGTTACATGCATTAATGTTCTGACAATGAGTTGTCAACAGCTTATATACAAAAGGGGGTTGGGGTTCTGACAAAAATCCCGGTCAGTGTTAGAAAATCTCCATTACCTACCTATGTTAGTGTAAATTTTCTCATAATTCTCCATTTCCCGAAGATTCATGTCATAAACCATCAACGTCTTCCCCATGGAGAACTCGCACTGGGCCAGTGTGCTCAACATCCTCTGATACTGCGTAAAGCTGAACAGAATTACAGGATGGGGGGTGACTTAAAGGGAACCAGTTCTTCAACACAACTTTATAGAAATCTTTGGCGACAAAGTCGAAGACTAAGGTCCCGAGGTCTGTAGAGCCCACTTACCCTTCCTCTGGGGTTCCAGGCGCGTTGCACCATTTAGTGAAACTCTTTAGCAGCACATTGATTCGGCGGTCATCGCCAGCTCCGTCCCCGTCGATAAGAAGACGTTTACGAATAACTTCATCTAGGATAAGACCGAAAGACAAAATGAAGCAGCCCTTCAGACACAGCAGATAAATTAAAAAGCTAACTGTTAGCTAGCTAACATGGTTGCTGTTATTGTATTAGCTGTTTTGAACGCATGGTACTACTTCTTTGTGTAAAATGGGTTTGATTTTGCCAGCATAAATGTGTACACAGGGATACTTTAAAAACTCCGGCACACATTTTTTTGTCGTAGCTTTCAATAGAGAGTTGAAATCGATGAATTAAACTGTAGCCTACCATCCGTAACAGCTCCCATGTCTGTATCCAGTCAAATAAACTTTATTGAACAACAGGAAGTGAACAAAGCAAGTAGCTCGGTGGTGATTGGCCAAAGTTTTTTTCTTTTTTAAGCTTTATTCAAGGAAGAATTTACAGTTAAACTTGGGTAATACAAATACAACTGAATGAATTACGCAATAAAAGACATAAGACAAGAAACATACATTATTTCATATATTTCATACAAGGAATAGACGGAATCATTTAATATAGGCACTCATCAAAAGCATCTGCGACATGCAATAATGAAATTTCTGGTCTTTTTTAACATCTCAAAGGGGCCGAATGTACAATTCAAAGTCATTATTGGTTATCATCATCATTACTTATTAGAACCACTGATGACATGGTAACAGCAGTCTCAGAATATTTAAAGTTGAAGTCATGAAGTTGTGAATGTAAAATTTTTATTATTTGTTTGTATATTGTTTAAGGTGTTCTTGGAGCTGTTTTACCACTTTCCACTGTTAGTTTTCTTCTTTTTTTTTTCAGTTGCGAGCAGCTCTCAAATTGTAGGAGGATAATCAATCTTATTGTCAAATAATGCATTTGTCAAATAGTCTATGAAAAATCACCCTTGTAGTTCATATCAGTGTCATCTTTCAAATCCCACCTTTTATGTATTATTTTATGTTACACCTCCTTGTTTGTCATACAGTGTTCATTACAAATAGTCCAAGTTATGTCACTGTATTTAACTGAAGGTAACAATCCAGAAATATTTTGATTATGGAGAAGCGTGTGCGTGAGTGTGCGTGCGTACTGACGCCGTGACGTCTCTGTCCCAGAATGCAGTCTGGTAAACAGACATGGAAGCACCAGGTGAAGACCTCCACAGCGGCTGAGCACTGCACTCGGTCTTTCCCACCGTCTTCTGTCTCTTTCGCCCAGTGCATCCAGCTGATATATATCTGCCTGGTGTCACGTTTACGTCTACAGCATCCAGAGCCTTGGTAAGAATGAAGTTGTTGTCGGTCCGTGACGACTGCTAATGACTTCTACTGTGCTGTCAGGCTTCTGCCAGCTTCCTCGCTAACGCTAGTCATGGCTGGCTACAGGCTTCAGCTAGCAGGCTAATGTAGCCGCCACTGGTCTCTAGTAACGTTTGTACCAGTCACAGACCCATACTGCTTTCATGACACATGTCCTGATAGACATGTCTTTTTTTACACATCGCATTTACAATATGAAAACATTGTCTTTTCTGTTCTTGAAAAAAATGTTAATGTACGTTAGTATGGTCAGTGTGCAGCAGAGGTGGGATCAACGGTAGCCAATAAAACTGCTGGCTCCTGTTGGTCGCTGCTAGTGACTGTTAGCTAGCTAACTGAGTTCTCCTGTTAAGGTGTGCGCCTACTAGTTGTCAATGACAAATACTCAGTTTTTGAACAAATTTCATAATGTCATCTCTTGCCAGTCGTGGCTTTTGACGTACCGTCTTCGTAGAGCCCAAATCACAACTGAGTTGAGGCTAAACTGAATTATTATTATTATTATTGTTATTATTAATTATTAATGACATGTTTATATTGCAAGATAGCAGGCTATACACACTGTGTGCAGTATATCCACTCTGATGCCAGCGTTATAGGCAGAATCTGTAAGTGCTGGGTGACAATTAAATATGACATTATTGTCATAAATGTTCTGTTATGGTTTCACTAAATGCTGTTTTACAAATTACTTTTGAAGTGGTTTTTCATTAGAACCAACAGTAGGACTTTAGAAGTTCTTGCCAAGCAAACTATATGTATGGAGTTTTGTTTGATATGAGCACCAACCAGCAGATAACAGTTCATTGCATTGAACATCAGTTGATTATTTTCAATTGAGTGATTTTAGCATACATTTGCCATATCATGATGTATATTGATAATGACAAAGTGTCCGTATCTGTTTATATTAATATTGTGACATTTATTTTCAACCATACCACCACTACATGGTAAATGGAGAGGATATGCAGGGCAGAACCCAGCCATTGTCTTTATTTGTAGTTGGAATGGTGGGATAACCACTATTCAACAGCAATCCTAAAAACACTCTATAGGTTACATTTATCGTGGCTATAAATGATCAAAACCTAATCAACAAATGGCTTTTAAGTCAAAGTTCTGAATTTTGGCTTAAAGGGTGTTTGATAAATTTTAAGACAGTACTGATTGCACTGTACATTTGATAGTTGTTAGTAGTTAATTCAGCCAGTATGGTTTTTTTAGTTACACCTGTGTTTGACAACATAAAATGTCTGCCATAACAGAGGTGTGTTGGTTATCCTTTGGCTACATACTCAATTCAGGGAGAGCTATGAATGAACAGGACTTTTGAGCAGACGTTTGTGGGTTGGGACACACTGGCTTTACCAGTGTAAAAGACTAGACAGTAGACTAGTTGTGCTGCCTGGTAGACTTTGACCAGGCTGCACAACTACTTTAAAGACATTTTTACTGTTTGTGGAATCTGTCAATGCACATTTCATTGGGATATATAATAATTACAACCAATTCATAACAATTAAAGAAAAAGTTGAGAGCTCTGTTTTTTTTTTTTTTTTAAACATAATTACCCACTGATCTTAAGCTACATTGACCTATACATCTTTAAGGATGCCAGCCCAAAGTCTAAGGCAAGGTAGAGTGCTATAGAGTTGCAGTTTTCGTTGCAGTTTTCATTTGGCAATAAATGTTACTGTTGTACTCCCCCACCACCACCACCAAGTAAGGTTTTTTATTTTTGCAAGGGCACATAAAGAATTTCAGAGGCGCAATGAAGATTTATCAAATAAGGGTTTTTTTCTCAATAAAGGGATACAAGGAGACATTAACAAGCCAAATTATTTAATTTATTTGAATACAAAAATTACATTTGAACTTCCTTTTTTCTTTCTAGTTATGTAATAATTATGTAGTAATAATAATAATTATGTAATTATGACAGTCATCATGGTGCACTGAACAAATACTGAAGGTCATGGTTCAAAAATATAGTCTATAAACTTAAATTATAACAGTCTTTTTCTCTTATTTCTGCTCTCTTCCTCTTGCGGGACGCATAGACATCTGTCTTGAAAATAAAAATGACTTTAGTGTCATTTCAAAAGCATCACACATATCCCAACAACAGAACTGACTTACAGAGGAAAAACTTAATGACAGCACCTGCTGTTGGGAAATGATATTTGCCGGTGGAACACCAGGGCATACCACAGGGAGATCAACATATGCTGAGGGGACAGGCATAATATGCACCACCACTAGTGGCACACCATCAGCCACCATTCAGTCTCTGTGCTGCTGTCCTGTGTCCTTCGCTTCAAATTGAAATCCCTCTGAAAAGTTGTGTAATTGCAACTTCACATTTCATAAGATTTGGTCCTGGGCTTTAATGGGCTACAGCAAAAGCTTTTGGCAAACAACTTTTGAAGTATTATTCAAACTTAACCAAAACTAAAGCAAGTTGTTGCAACTCTCACACAACAGTTATCACTGTATGGCTTTGTGTTTTGCTCAGTCAAGCCACTGGCTACCTCTGTGCATATGTTACAGTATGTTTTGCATCAGTTAGGACAAGAAATGATAAAAGGGTATGGTTTCAGTTTTTAAATGGGATTACTGTGGGGCTGGAGAGGTGGTTAGGGATGTGCTTAATGGCTTGGATTACTGCACAGTGGTGAAGAACTCCATGACCAGGCCCAGGGAGGACAATGTTACCTTCCAGACATAGTCTTCTAATCCCCTATTCACTGATTAACGCAATCAAGAAACAGCAAAACAAAGAATCTGATACTGACTTGTCTTCCCTCAATGCTTGTCTGTGTGTGTGTGTGTTTGGATGTGTGTATGTGTTGCTTGTGTGTGTCTCCAGACTTCCCCAAGTGTGTGTGGCAGCCAGGGATCACCCAAACTGATGAGGATCGGCTGATTGAGTTAAAAATAAGTTCCTTTTTTCTTATTTTGTTAAGGTAAGATCTCACAACTATTCAGTATGACACTCCATTGACAATTAGTGTTATCTAATACGATATAATACAATAATCATGAGTGGTTATTTAGTGCTTACAGATGTTTACAATTGTCACCTACTTAGAAACATAGTGGAATTCAGTATAGCAATTGTTTTTCAATTATTGCACAACTCTGTAATTTCCCTTATAGCCCTTTTCCACTGCATGGTACCGGCTCAACTCGACTCTACTCGCCTTTTTTGGTTTTCCATCTGGCAAAAGTTACAAATAGTACCTGGTATTTTTCTTTTTGGTATTGCCTCCTCTGAGGTTCCAAGTGAGCTGAGGCGATAATAAAAGTTGATGTGAAAACACTGCTGACTACTGATTGGTTAGAGAGAATCGTCATTACTGCATCATCATTGTGCGAGGCGGGATGCTGTGTTGGTACCATGTGATGGAAAACCGCTGTGCTCGAGGAATGGTAGCAAGTATCTAGTGAAAGAAAAAAAATCCACTTTCTTTACTCTTCAAATTAAGTTGAGTTTGATTTATTTCTTTCCTTATTAATATTTATAAACAGTAAATACACATAAAAATAAAACATAACAATATTGCCTGAAAACGTGTAGGGTGAAGTTATAGCTTGTTACACCCTATTATACCTATCGCTTCCATAACTTCCTAACGCAGTGTAATCCAGTACAGCAGTCTTGAGGTAAATACTATATATATATATATATATATATAGCTGCTTTCTGAGGCTACAGCACCAGTGTGTGGCATATTTAGGATATACTTTGTGTTAATGCTGTATTAGGATGTGTATATTGAAGGTGAGGTGTTTGTTTTATAGGATGGATTTATTAGATTTTGTACAAACACCTTTCAGTGAAATGTAATTCAATACAACACCACCACCTCAGCAAATATGTGGCACTACAAGTTTCAGAAAAGCAGTAAATATAAGACCTTTTGTTTCAGACTACCTAACCGCAGACTGCAGGGGTCTTTTTTTCTACGACACTTCTGGTCTCATCCCAGAACAAAACACACTGCTGCTGATTGTAGATTAACTTATATTGAGGCATTAATATGTCACAAATTAAAAGGTTAATCAGTGAAGGTGATGAAGTGATAATAGAAAAAAAGGCCAGAAAAAAATGTTCTTCACAGGTTCTTGTAATTTGTGGTGGTTGGTAAATGGGTAAGTTATACATTTCAGTGAAAAAAAAACATTTGTTGTGCATGTCTCTTGGACAAAACACTGTTAATGTTTTGTGCCATTGTGGGAAATATTTGTGCTAGTCCAGATAATTGATCATTTGATAGGTTGCACTGTAGTGTATTTCATTGATATCATTAAGAAGATCTATTTCAAATCCATGTAGAATATTAAGTCTTGACCAATTTTTTGCAGAACATAAGACAGACTTTATTTGTCTGGTATTTTTCAAAAGAAAATAACAAGGCGCTAAAAATCCATACATGTTTTCACCCTCAAACTACAGCCAGAGCTTCTAGCATCATCTAGCATTGTGCTTGTTTTGTCTGTATCTATAGGTATACTTATAAATATTAAAGTAGTAGTAAAGTTAGTATTCTGGCCAGGTTCTACCCTGGGTGTCCGTCTTAAATTACAAGCCTCAAGCCAACTTGAGAGAAATGAAATGAATGATGTCAAAGACACTAAGTCTACAACACTACGGTTTGACCATTTTAACAGTTCCTGCATTAGCTAGTCTTCATTATTACGGCGGCATTCTGGAAACTCAACATCCTCATAGTATGAACCTATGCAGATTTTCAAAGTTGTTTTTTTTTACTTATCATACAGTTTGATACAACAGATCAGTTTGTGACAAAGGTGTATACATATGCAGTAAATAAAGACAAAAAAAAACATAACTTTTTATTGACCATGAGTCACTGGCAACCTCTTCAGGATTCGCTCCTTAATTTATATTTTAGAATGTAGTGTGGGTCTAAAGACAAAGTCAAGTTTCTGAACTGTACACTTGAAACTAACAACAGAGGGCTGAGATAATTTTTGGTCAAGGCTCCTCAGAGTACATGCCAAATGGGAGTACAGTCAACTTTTCTGACATATTAGGAGGAGTTTTTGTCAAACAAACATGATTGTGTCGAAAGAATTTCAAATAAACTGAGATCAGACTCAGATTAAAATCAACACTACATCATTCATATAAAATAGGAAGGACAGTACTTGATAAAGACTAGAAATGCTTATGCTTTTTGTAAATCGTGAGTCTGTTAATTTGCCAATCAGCAATCTCTACACTAAATGTTCTCTTCTTCCAATTCTTTTTTTCTTGCATGCCAGTTTTTGTAAGTTGAATATTTGCAGCATTCGGGTAGATCACAAACGTGTCATTTTGAAAGTGAAAGTAAAGAAAACCTGGCTGAGAATAACTGTCTTTACATGTTTGAAAAGTTTAGGAACAACAGTTCAAACTGTTCACATAAGTCATAAATCTCATTAAGTGTTACATTATTGTTTCGTAGACATTCTGTTTAACAGTAACAATAGCTATATAACTAGTCTGTTTTTATTTAAATTGCAACTTATCTTTATGTTCACTTGTGTTCTGTATGAGGACTCGCATCAATGTTAACACCCTAAAAATGCATCGACAAAGCATATAATATGTCAAGATCTACTCTGACACTAATAGTTGGTTCTACATATTGATGAGTAAATCAGTATAACATTTTGCTATTCATGTTCATTCTACAGTAAGTTGGTTAATATCTGCCTAAGAAATACAGTATCTTCTAGGACTCAATATATGACAGAATTCTTTTTCTGTATAGCCGTTATTGTAACATCATGCAAAAATGTGAGTTTTGATGTGCCTTTTGTGGTGTTTTCTTGTAGCTGATATGTTTTAGATTTTAAATGCTTACTTTGTCTTAGCATGGAAAATAAGTGCTAGATTTTTGCATCATCACAAGATCTGTGTTATTCATAATATGCATAAGCGTGTTGCTGTAATCATGAATCACACCAACACAGTTGTTTAGTAAGTTTGTGATGTATACATTGAGGAAAATCTCAAAATCAAGTCTTTATTTATTGAACAAGACAGCGACAGAGACAGCAAATTTTTACAAATCAGCTGTTGATATTCCAAAATCCAAGCTTGATGCTGTTTGTAAGGACAGCTGACATAGTTAAATTGTACTATAGTTTATGTAAGGCTATATGCTGTATTATTATAATATAATACCATAATAACATTTTAATGTATTACGCATATTTTTTTTCCAAACTGTTAAATATTACACATTGCTGTGTAACTAGTGAATGAACCACAGCTTATGTGTGTATATGTACCTATGTCATATTTAATAAACAACGATTGACATTACATTGAATGCAATGTAAGAGACTAAAGTTAAAGCTAACTAGGCAGGGATCCAGAGACATTCAGATAAACTGCCAGTCAACCAATTTATTCGGTATATGTGAGGTAAATGTGATATGTTGTGTAAGCTTTGTACTTGTTGCTTGTCAAGTGGCCACACACTGTTTTTTGAGGGGCGGGTGCGGTGAAACAACACGCGTTTGCCCGTGTCAATCAGTGAAAAAGTCCTCCTATCCCGAGCGCGACCAACGCTGACTCTTGTGTTGTTACATTGTAGCGGAAAGAATGTCGGAAAGGGCCGAGGATGACGTCAGGGGGGAGCAGCGCCGAGCGGCCAGGCAGCAGCTGAAGCAGCAGCAGATCCAGCGGGGAGAAGGCTCCACAGCAATGGCGACTGTTGCGGAGCGGAGATCCTTACCTAGTCCAGAAATAATGCTGGGACAGCCTTGGAGCAACTGGGTCGACGCCGCCAAACTCCACGGCAACGACGGTGAGTTCCCCAGCGTCCCAAATGTGCGCGAGGAAGCGAGGTAGAGCGCGACAGTTGCCAGTCCCGACCTGTTTTTTGGCCGATTGCATGCAGTTTTTGGTGGAATATGAAGAAACGCTACTGGTAGCAACAGCACAGGCAGGCAAGCAAGTGCAACTATTTATTTGTCTGTGTGTCGGATTGCCTCATTTTCAGGTGCTGAATCGGAGGAAAGTTTCAAAGACTTCGGGAAAAATCGAGAAGCCATGCGTTTGTGCAGAGAAGGTGAGTGTTTTTTTCCGCCAGGGCCAAAGGTGTATTTTGGTTCGGCGGGTTTGCTCACATACACACACAGTATATGGATTCAAACACATGTGTCTGTTATTCGTGCGGTAACTGACATTTGCATCTGCTCCTAAAATAACTTAAAGGTTAACAACTTATACTCGCTGTAGGTGAGTATAGGCCCAAACATAGCAATAAAAATGTCATTTTCTGTTTGGAGAAAACATCTAATGGACTTAATTGTTCAGCATCCACATTTCTGCAATTTTACATGTGAAACCTTCCACCATATTTCATGTGTATCTCCTTATCTTAAGACATCACCAAGGTTGCCTGAAGAACTGTAAGATAGCAAAGGTTTTAAAAGTTAATCAGTAGAAACTTTTAGGATTTATACAAATTTCACTGTTAAAACAGCTTTTTTTTCAAAACAAGCCCCATCTTAGTCATAGTTCTTTTAAAATAATATGAAGCTGAAATATGGCCTGCTCCGATTCCACATGCTGCCTCAACGCAAAATATGTAATTTTAAAACTGTAACTGTAATTTTTTGTTACCATATATATAGATCAGTAGTGTAAGCAAACTGAACAACATACTGAAGTTAAGATGACTTTTTAATGTCTTGAAAGTACTCACCCACCAATGAACATGATACATAAATATCTAATTTATTCAGGTCAGACAAATCTAAACTCAGAAAGTCAACTATCACAGAGGATAAAAAAAATCAACTAGACTACTCTGATAACAGAGTGATAGGGTGATTATGTTCTTACAATTATCTATGATCTCAGGTTATTTCAGCATTTACCTCTAAAACAGAAACATACTGCAGCGTTCATGTTTATTTAATCTGTAATAGGCCATAACAGGGAAAGGTTCAGTCATGACATAAAGAGAAAGGACCTCATCTGACGAAGGTGATAAAACCCAGAATCTCAGAAGCGCACATCACCTGGCTTCTCAGCCACACAATGATGTTTGAGAGCACTTTGTGCTGGAATTTTATTTTTGGAAACACCTCGATTAGCGTTAGCTGATTTGTTCTACTGGCAGGCCTGGATTTAGAACGAGCTACACCAAAAAGTTACATCTGTTAATAACAATAAAATGGCATCCATTTTAATTACGAATCAACAATCATTTTCCAGGCAGACTGATATCAGAATGAGCCAGTTGACAGAACGAGTTGGATAATGACCTCTTCATTCAACTCAAATCAAATGAATGAATGATGAGTCAACTTTCTTATTACCCTGATAGTGATTGTATTTCATTTATAGAAAGGTTTCAATGCTTCCCTCATGTTATCCATGGTTCTAAGTAGTTAACTGGGCACACGTCTTAAAAGTGTGTGCCCACAAAAATGCTATGTTTATTTTATGCATTTTAGCAACACATCCACAGCTACGTTTAATCACTTTGCTGTGAGGACACAAAGACACCAGCATGGCACGTCAAATGTGACCTTGCTGTTATGGGACAGTCATTGCAACGATTAGGACATTAAGATTAAGATGCAGCCTTTTCTTTGAGCTTTAGATCACAACAAGCATGCAGTGAAAGTAATCTTAATCTCTGTTCTTTCATGTTCTGATATTCTATTTGTGTGTATAATTTGCCATAAAAAAATGGCAGCAATTAACTAAAAACCACAAAGATCTTCAGACACTCAAAACCATCATTATGTCTGCAGCTAACAACAAAGTGATCACTGTGGAGTGCGTAATTGTCACAGAATTTGACAGGTTTCTGAATTAGGTGACTCTTAATGTACAACACCTATGACACGCATTTGGAGGAGCATGTGTTGGAATGACATGTTCTCTAACAATGTCCTTGCAGAACAGTGTGTCACACTATGTCATCAGTGTGTGTACAGCTTTCTTTCTCTCTCTCACTCTCTCTCTCTCTCCGCGTGTTGCTCGAAAGGAAAAGGTTAATTGCAAGTTACTTGTCAGGGCACTCTTCTGATGTTGCATTTGCATTGGTCAACAATGTGGCCAGTGTGCTGCTCTTAGACCACAACACAATTTCAGCAGCAAATATCCATTAGCATATCATACTTTTGGGGTGACATTTATCAGACTGCATACATTTTTTAGTTTTTGACTGTTATAAGAGATGTCTGAAGAAATGTTATTTGAAAGTGAATGAAATTGGTGTATCAAAGCTGTCATTTAAAATTCAGGGCTGTTATGCCACTTGCCATGCAACTGTCATGAAACATGTCTCTATCATGCAGTAACATCTATCAGTGACTGTTGTTGTTGTCATGGGGCTGATCAACACATGCTGCCTGTGGCAGAAGTGTGTGTGCATAGAATGTAATTCTGTGTGTGTGTGTCTAGTGGGGGTATTACAAGTGGATGACTACACCTCTCCACCATGACTCACCACCAGATTCCTCCTGTGGTGTAACCACCATTCTAACACACACAGACGATTAACACACACACATTAAAAAAAGGATTGGCAAATTATGACAGAATTTGCTCATCATCTGTCTTGCTTTTTATAGATTTTACAGTTGCCCCGTTACAGTAAGGGAAGCTTGGAAATGTAGTGCTGGTGACAGTGTCACAGGTCAGATTCTGCCAGCGTGTGTGCTGCTCAGAGGCAGCCAGAGCTGCTACTATTCCACCTACATCATTCATCACTGCCATGGATGAGGATACCGAAATTAACTGGACTCTCGTTCTCTTCCTCTGTCTCGTGCTCACATGCTCTCTTTCTCCTCCTCGAGCGCAGGTCCTCCGCTCACTCCCTCTTTGTCTCGCTAAGGCCTCGGCCTGCTTCTCTGTTCTGTGTTTTTTCTCCGTTGTGCTCGTTTCTTGGCTCTGCACCATTGTTCTGTCTCTTCTTTCTCCTCCACGGTGACTTCCTTTCTCTCTCTATCCTTTTCATCTCCTACTTGTACAAGAAGAAAATGGAGATTAAGAATAGACACAGTAGCGTTAGACTACTTTTCAAGGCAGGCCATTTTAGTGGTACAGTTCAGTCAGTGCCAGTGCGTAGAATGCAGAGTGGCGAGGCGATCTAACCAGACTGCTTTTATAGTTGAGCAACGCGTTTCGAGAACGCTCCAAGTGAACAACAGCAGCAGTTTGGGAATGATTGTTGTTTGACCTTGCAATTGATTCAATGAGGAAATGTGGTTGGCCTGTTGGACTCTGCAACTCTTTCCTGTTTCTTTAAGATTCTGAGAGAAGGTAGAGTGTTAATGGAGAATACATGGGAAGTTATTGATTTAGCAACAGCTCTTTCGTTATAATTTCAGTGTGTTAGTGTTACAGGAGAATGGCTTACATAGAGAATGAAATGAAAAAAGACATGTAGAACAGAAAAGAAGTTGCCCAGAGCTTTCAGGCCTGCTTCCAACTCTTGCTTTAATGGCTTATGCTTCTGCAACTGGCAACCAGTGAATACTACCCTCCACACCACATCTCAGCACTTGTTTTCTTTGCAGAGCAGTCAGACCCTTGCTTGTGCACATCAGCGGAGTGCTTTTCTACTCAAGCTCTATATAATTTACATGCCTTTGTCCATTAAGTGAAGACATTTGCCTTTTCTCTGTGGCAGACCCCAGCCACTGTGAAAATACGTCTTTTCACTGCACTGCCGTTGAAGGAGACACTTAGCAGAGTGGCTTCAGACAATTGACGCTTATCAAGTAGCATCAGCCTTGTCAGTCCTTCCACACAAGACCACCACTGACCTCCCTGAGAGGGAACCCGCCAGGTAGACCCTTTTATATGGTCTTTGCCTAATGGCCCTCGTCCCTTCCAGATTCAGCTAGTGATGTTTGGAGAACCCTTGACGGCCCTGGCGGAGTATGTATTGGAGAGGGGCTCCACTTCTCTCCTCTTGTATCCTCTCCTCTGCTCATCTCATCATAATGCCCCAGGCAATCTCTTAATTAGCCTCCTTAATTAGGTGGTTTCTGGTTCTGTGCGCCTGGGTAAATATTGATCACATTCTGGTGAGGAGCAGCGCTTCCCTCTGATTTGCCATGGAGTGGCTTGAGAAGCATGAGGCTTGGTTCACACGATTGGGTGGATAGAGATTCTAAAGCTGCACACATGCCATTCGTGTACATTGGCATTTATGCTCGCTATTATGGAGGACTGAAACTGCCTAAATCAAAAGTAAATAGATAAATGACTCAATAAATAAATTAATGTGCCATTAAATGCATCAAATAATATTAAGAATAAATACAAGCATTAATTAAATAATAAAATGTGACATCAGCTGATATTCCTGTTTTAATTTTGCTTGTATTCATTTACTTTTGAATTTATTCCTCTATCTATTTACTTTCTCCATTAAATTTCTTTTTATTAATTTTTTTACTTATTTATCCATTTATTTCCCCTTTGCATTTTCCCCCTTCTATTTTTTATCCCAAACTTATTTATTTCTGTATTTTCTTTTACATTTCTTTATGCATTTCTGCTTCATTATGCAAATGAGGGGGCTGTCATTCAAAACCGACAACAGAATGCATAGACTGACTATGCATGCCTTGCTCAGGCGTGTGGCTAGGCTCACAATAGAGCAATCAGGAGCGAGGAAGGATCAGGAGATTGTTAGACCAATGAGGCACTTTGCTAATCTAGCTAAAAACAAGACTAGGTATAAACTTAGTTCATGGCTGGACAATGTATGGTTGTGAACCGTGGGCTTAAGGCTACGCCTTTTGTTACAGGCATTCGGGCAGTCATTCAGCCGCGCTGGCTACTCAGGAGCTGCAGGGAAGCGGAGTTGTACTTCCAATTCACTGAGCGTCGCCATAATTACGGCAAATAAACCGCATGTATTACATATATCCTTATCACTAATGGAGGCTGAGGAATAACTAAACATAAGACACACTGAGCAAGAGAGAGCAGGAGAGTGGGAGTGAGAGGGCATGCTAACTGCTAAGCTAAAGAAACTAGCAGATCTGAATAACATTAAACAAAAGAAACACCAGCAGCTGGAAATGAGACAATACATTTACTGCAACATGTCAGCACAGCAATAAAAGCCCTGTTAAGAACTACAGGGTTCCTCTCCAATGAAATGCTAGAGGGCTTTTAATCTGAAATGGTTACAGGAAGTGTTGAATTTGTATTAACACATAATGTAATAACTTTAACAGGAGTGGATCAAAACGAGGCTTCGTATACTAAAAATACTGCTATGACCAATTATAAATATCAAACACAGGGAATTAGAAATACAGGCCTGCCTCTAATACAAGCCTGCCTCAAATAAAGGTCTGTTACCTTCAGATGTTGAGATTGATAGAGGTTCACTGTATCACTGATGTGGTATAGCAAAGGTAAATTAAAAGTTCAGAACTACTGTAAATCTGCTCATTATCATGTTTAGATCCAAGACATTACTGTTATCGGGGATTCCATGTCACAGACCCAGTAGAAAAGTAATACAAAAAACATGAGGGTGAAAACATCCTCTGTAATGAACTTCATATCTCAATGACAACTCTTAATGTATTTAAAGACACAGATCATCCACATTCTATGCTATGTACATTTTATAAGTGCTGCGTTTGTTTATATCTGGGAGAGACATGAATTCCTTAACAGCTAACCTTTGGGTTGCTGGCTCAGCCTTTTTCCTGGTTCTTATCACTAGGACATGTTCTCTGTGATGAATGGGGATGAATACTTGGGAGTGATCTGTATTTGCATGTGCAGTCTATGCTTGGCAGGTTTCCTTGAGTGAACTCTTCACTTTATTAATATTCTTAATATGGATAAGATGTTTATGGGGCATGTGTTGTACAACACTATAATGTCTGAATTTTACCCAGGACATAACCAATTTTCCCTTGTGGGTGTTACACAAAAAAGAGTATGCCATCACACTAGAATTACCTTCTCTTGATCTGTTACAGTGTTATGACAACAAATAATAGATGTCTCAGTGTAGATGGAACTGCCAACTGGGGCACCAGGTGAACATATGTCTTTTTTGTTTGCCTCTCCTTGACTTGTGCCCTGTCTGCTTTAATCTTCCCCTGTGTACAGACATGCCCATATTTGGTCAGTGTCCCGCACAGGACGACTTCTACCTGGTGATGTGCAGCCACTGCGGTCAAGTAGTCAAGCCCCAAGCCTTCCAAGCACACTACGGTAAGCTTCATGCACATGCACGCACATATATGCATGTATGTACTATATATGTGCAGTTAGAATTTCATGCAGGCTTATGTTTAATAGTTTTTGAAATTATAGATTGCCCATTACAAGGAGAAGCATATATATGGACAATAAGAGTGAAGAAGGAAGTCACAAGGTAGTTTACATCTGTAGGAACCCTATATTCATGCCATACACTTCAAGGGTGGTGGTGATATTTCATACATTAACACACTGTGTTATTACTTTTTCCTCTGCCTTTGTATTTCCTTGCCATTTTTCCTTCTCCACACAGTAACGTGAGAGGGGGCGCCACAGACTTTGATTTATTTATTTATCTCACTCACTGTCTCGTGTGTGTGTGTGTGTGTGTGTGTGTGTGTGTGTGTGTGTGTGTGTGTGTGTGTGTGTGTGTGTGTGTGTGTGTGTTTACAATTCCCCTGTTAATATTTGATGTGGCTCTCTCAGTCTTCCCAGTAATGTACTGTTTTAACACATACAGCTAAGATCAGATTTCTGGTTCTGTTACTTTAGGGATGTGTATGTGTGCGTGTTTCAGTGCATGGATTTCCACTGCTTAGATAGTTAAGCTGGATCTTTGATTTGTGCTTAAATAAATGGGTGAATTATAGATCTGTGAATATAGTGACTGCATGACTGTGGATCTTATTAAACTTGCCTGCATGTTAGTGACAGCTACTGTGTCCTGTCATGTAGGGCTATTTGTTTTAAGTAAGAGTTTGTATTAGTCTGTTTGTCAGGTGAGTTTAAGAGGACAGGAATTGTTAGTCGGTTCATGTGACCTTGTTATGACTGAAATCTGATGATTAGTTTTAGTTTTTGTCCCTACACTTTCAGCATCTGAATCAGAAATCTCTGATAGCATTTTCTTCTTATCACTTGGGTCTTTTTTTGTCTTAAATGTGGATTGAGTTGTAGTAACAGAATTTTTTTCAGTGGCCCACATTCTCCATGAAATTAGACAGCAATTACAGTTGTCAAGGTCAGCCACAAGAGGGAGGTATAACAACACATGGCTCCTAGTGGAACTGTCCTTGCTACTGAGTCAACAACAGTCAAAGAGAGGACTCCTTACACACTGTTGAACAATATAGACTGACACAAGCCTGTCTGGACCATGCTATTAATTATGTAATACAGCATCCAGCTGAGTTTTCATACCTGCCTGGGGATTTTAAATGAGAAGTAGACAGACTGGACAGCAGACTGGAAGGCATTACAGTGCCTGTAAAGTAAAACAATACTGACAACATCATACCAGGCGGTGTGTACATCTTGAACTTGGTGGTATTGTTGATGCAGACAGCAATATATGATCCGTGCAGTACAAGAACCCCAAAGGAATTGTGATTTGACAGTGATTTCAAGCTGTTTATAGACATCTGCTGCTTCTGCTTCTGTAATATTAATACTTATTAATTATTAGGGATGCACCGGTCCAGTTTTTTCTCTCCGAAAACCAATTTCTAAGCTCAAAGTATCCACCAATATCAGCCTCGTCCAAGATTTCGTTGCTCCAGCAATTCATAAATCCTTCACTAAGTTTGTGTGTAATGTCTTTCCTAAGCTGTTAGTAGCGACCAGCCAGATTCAGACTAAATCAGGTTCTGCCACTAAAACTTAAATATCTGAGCAAGTGAGCAAGACTTCAGTGAAGGGTAAATCTGTAGCTCTGTCTAATGAACTATGTAAACAGGAAATCAATGTGGCATCACAACTGGCACAACTTCCACAAGTTATAGTTTTAAGGGCTCAAAATTAATATCTTTTGTAAATGTAAGTGACTTTGATTTAGGGCTGAACAATTCATCAAAATCACAATATTGCCAAGTGCAATGTCCAAATCGCAGGAGATGTAATTTTATACCATTTACCATTATAAATTAAACATTTTGGTGTTACAGAAATTCCCCCAGGCTGCAAATCATCCCCCCTCCCCATTTCTCTCTCTCTTTCTCTCTCTCTCTCTCTCTCTCTGTCTCTCTCTCTTACTGTACAATATATATATATATATATATATATATACACACACACACACACATTTCAGAGTATAATTTCGAATGAGTGGGAAACTGATGTCACTGATTTTGTAATTTGAGGTATGTCGTGTCATTTTTGTGTAATGTAATTGGAATTCTACAGTATTTACATCATTTACATAAAAAAGGAATACCTAATATGATGTCTTCAAATATCTTATTCTGCCTGGCCAATAGTTCAACACCCAAAAATTTTCCATTGTACAGTGATATAAAACAGAGAAAAGCAGCAAATCCTCACATTTGATAAATATTTTAAATGACTAATCGATTGTGCCTAAAAATAGTTGTTGATTTCTGTATTTTCTGTTGATCGAATAATCGTTGCGGCTCCACACCAGAGCAGTCTAAATCTAAGTTAAATTCTGTGGCTATGCTACTATACATGGCCGTACAGATTAGCAGTGCTTCTTGCTGTGATTTTCCTCCCGTCTTCTTCTCTCTGATGTCATTATGGGAAGACCCCATGTTGTGTTAACATGGGGCAAAGGCACTGATCTCAGCACTGTCGAGATGGTCTCAATATGATTTTAGCGTGCTTCTTTGAGCCCATCTGTCTCCTGTTAGGTGTTTGTGCTTCTCGGCTGACGCTGATCCCAGCAGGGGTGACACTCACCGCAGAATGGGAAGCTGTAAGCTCGGCTGCCGTTTTATGCATACATTTATGAACTTGTCGAACAAAGACTTGTCTCCTCACAGCTCTGCTCACACACGTACAAACATACATTTTTGAATCAAGCAATTTGAGATTGGTGTAGTTATTGTTTTTGCAACAAGAACAAGGTTATTACTGTTATATATGGGTAGTTTACATAAGCTAGGCTGTGCTACGGTTTGAACATGGTGCCTGTGGAGGCCGTCACACACTACCAACACACACTACATTTATGTTGTTCTCTCACTTCCCCAGCCAGGGATTCCCCTTAGCACCGTGCCAGTAGTTTGTCTTTCTGAAAGAGGATATTAATGCTCCTCCTAGTCCCTAGGTCTGTTGTTTTACCCCCCACCCCATAGTTTTCTTGACTCTCATTCTATTCCACTGCTGCTGGTGTTTGCTCGTCTTTCTCACTACTAGCGCTTTGTCAACAGAGCACTGCGTGTCACGCTGGGGTTTCCTGGTGTGAGTTTGTGTGCAGGGCGTGCTGTTGACTGTGACCAAGACAGGACAAGACAGTGAGAGAGGGATGGAGGGAAGGAGCAAAAGAAAGGTCTTTGGGTTAATCGGCTGCTAAGAAGTGGGAGGGAAGATAAATGGAATGCTTCTTGAATGGGTGTGTAGAGAGAGGCCCCTAGGTGAGAGGGGGGCACTCTTAAAAGTTTTTTTTTTTTTTCCTTCCTAAAAAGGGAAATTGGAAGAAGGTGGAACAGTTTGAAGGTGTGTGTTATTGTTTGCGTTTGTGGCTGAGGGAGATCAGGGAGTGGCAGCTCTGTGTGTGCGTGTGTATTAGTATCCCCTCCACTGTTTCTGCAGCAACAAGCTTGTTTGCTGGTCACCTGCTGAGACTGAGCTTTGGCTGACAGCCCACTTCCCAGCTACACCATGGAGTTAGCTGAGTAAACGGTTAGCTAACTAGGCCCACGCCTTGCCATGGGAACTAGCTGCCGACACATTCTATCAAAATCTGGTAGTGCTCCCGAAGCTGTATCCTTTTACATTCTCAAAATATTCTTTGCTGTTTTGCTCGTGCAACAAAAATGTTGACGAGAGGGTCAGGCTAATCTTCGGGAGCCTATTTCTCCTTAACTAATCAGCAGACACCTCTCTCTCTGTCATGTATGTGTCGCTCTCTCTCCCCACTTATGGTCAGAACAGAAGAAGTGTCTGTGTGACCCCTCTGTGACCTCAGAGGCTCAGTATATCTGTAAAGGAGCTGTTGCATGGCCAAGATTCAAGTTGCAGAAACCTCTGAATTTAAAGAAATGCCTTCATGAAGCTGCTGTTGTGCTTTTTCTTTTGCTAGTTTCTGTTTTGGCAGCTAATGAACTCTCTACTATGAAATTAGTCTGTGTTGTGATAAAATGAATCTTTGTTGTGGAACAGTAGTCGAAATGTCAATAAAATTATTTTTAGCGTGCCATTTCATTGCTGTTACTAAGAATAGCAAGTGATGAGAGCCTCTTATGAAAACCGAAAAGCTTTTGTGATTATTATGGGTGCACATATTAGAGATCCATGTTTACTCATTTTGGTAAACCATGGCGTACATACATTTTTTTTAAACCTTTTTTATTACTATTACTTTATTACTTCTTATTTAGTTTTCCAGGCAAGCACTTAGTGATGTGCATTTTTTTCACTCCTCTATTTTAGTCTTTCTATCTACAACTCAGTGTCGTCCCAAACCTTTTTGCTGTCATACTGCCTTTTATCAGTTTGCACAGCAACTGTTTTAAGAAGCTCAGGCAGGAAATAAAGCTCTTGACCTGTTGGCTGGTTCTATTTCAGGCTGAGTTGGCATGAATCACAAATGCTGCTTATTTGTTGTCGAGGTACTGCTCAGTACTGTCAGGGAATATTTCTATGTTCCCATGTGTTCCCATGTTCCCTTTTCTCCGGACTCATGACACAATTACTGCCACATTTACCCATATAGACTAGTCCGTTATAGTGTTTGATCAAAGCTTTGTGACACCTAATTTTGTTAACATTTATGATTTAATGCAAGCTTGGTTTATACTCTTGCTGCAGAGAGAAGACACAGTTCAGCCAGCAAGCCAGCCTCCACCTCGCCCTTCCCTGTGCCAGGCAGGAACCGGAGCAGCAGCAGTGGGCTTGGAACTGGGCTGGGCTCAGGGTCTGTAGCTGGAATGGCGACCGGAGGCATCCTAAGCAGACCTTCCACTGCTGGATCCAACTTATCCTCCTCAACTTCCTCCTCGTCCTCCAATCCCAAACTACTCAAACCAGCCAAAGAGAAGCTGCCAGGCATTCAGCGAAGACCCCCCTTTCCACCCTTCAGGATGCTCCAACCGGACAAGACACAGTAAGTTTCACTGTGTAATATTTGCAGTATAGTGTGTTGCTAGGATCGCACAAAATAATGATGCATACCAAGACTACGACTGAATGATGAATTGTTTTTATGTTGAAATTGCAATGTGAAATTGTGCAGTGCTTATTTAAATTGCAGGAGCTGCAATTTTAATTTTAACTTACACAATTTAACCGCGTCTCAACGAGCCGTAACAAGTGAGAGTTTAAGCCGGTGACTGGTGATTTCATCAGCTATAATGACTTATATAAAACTTGCTGGCAGATTGCCTCACGTCCATTCCAGTTCGGTAGCTCAGCTGTTTTGTTGAATGTAAATGACTCGGTTGGTGAACACAGTTTTTGCAATTTCTCTGTTAAACATTTAAGCCAATGACTGTAAATAAAGAGAGATAACATGGCAGCTCCCTAAAAGTTCATCCAAAACGTCTCAAAGTACGCGTCAAATCATTTTTTCCAAAAGATGGTTTCTGTTTCTGTTTTAAAACGGGAGTGTAACGTCATGATTGACAGCTGGGATTGAGTCCCGATTGAGTCAGGTGGGTGTAAGGGTAGGGCTTTGATACCGCGGTTCCACTCACTACTGTGACTCAGACTCAACATGTCACCAGCACAAGATGGCAGCACTCGTATCTGGAATACTTTGGCTTCATTTTTGTACAGTGGGAGGAAGTGGAGGCGCTTTGTCCATCTTTATATACAGTCACTTATTTAATCACATATTTATGATTATAATCTTTAAAAGCCTTAAACCGAGATCCCCAGCTGTGAAGCTCAGGCAGCTACAATACAGAGCTGTCATTGGGCAATTATTATTATGAGGCTAAACTTATTAGTCAACTCTGGGAGGACCACAATGACACACAACTGGATTGTTTTACCTGATTCTATTTTGTAGAAACACTTTGTGATCATCCTTGGTCCCATGATATCTTGTGCAGACCTCTAATACAGGCCTGTAGTTTAATTTATATAACACACAGTTTAAAACACACTATTCATTAGAAATATTACAATTAAACATAGCCAAGACAATAGAATTGTATTTAGCGTTTAAAGTTTATAAATTAAATTTTCATAAAATGAACACTATTACAATATCCTGATATAGAATTACAACTTCTGTGAGTGAATGTTTTATCCATTTTGTGCATCCCTGTGATGAGCTTTTCTGATCTATAAATGTGTTTATATTGATTGGTCAGTAACTAATCAATGGTGTAATGAACAAAATTGGATAATCATTACAATGTTATAATTCTGATACATGTTGGGAGAAGACAGATTTAAATATGACTATGCATTTGCAAAGATATGTTTTAAATTTTTTATGTTTTAAAAAAACTCTTAAAGCTCATGTTCACACCACCTTATACAGTTTTATCTAGGTTTAGATTCTCTTTTTACTGAGTAATTGTTAATGTTATTAATTCCACTGGTGCTTTTTCTGCTATGACAAGAAAAAGGCCTATATAGTGTCATTTACTTGTTATTAAATCTATATTTCATACAGGATCTGTCAGAGGAAATGAATACATTTGAACACGTTTTTTTTTCTTTGTTTTGTTTTGATAAATGATGGATCATATTAGTTTCATGTTTTGTCCACCCAGCTCCATTCATACATGTACATCTGTCTCTTACCATGCGTTTCTCACTGGCTCAGTGTTTCTAACTCTCAGCTTCCTCCTTGCTGCCCTCTTCATCTCTGTAACCTTCTCTTTCAGCCTCACCCCGGCTGTCAAGGTGGAGAAGATGCACCTGAGGGTGGACTCGTCAACTAAGCTGGTGCAGGCCCCATCTGCCCCCAACACCACCTCATCCTCCTCCACATCCTCCTCTAGCACCACTGTGAGCTCCAACACTACCACCATCACCACCTCCTCCTCATCAGCCCTTAAACCAGGCCTTAACTGTCCCTCCATACCAAAGCCTCCATTACTGGCCCCTGGTCAGATTCCCAATGGCAAGGGCCACCTCTCAGTCCTCTCGGACAAGAAGCAGGACAGCAGCAGCAGTGCCAGTAGCAGACGCCACCTCAGCAAGAAAGTAACAGGTGTGCTGGATAAAAAAAAACAAACAAAAAAACACTTGCTGTTTTATACTGTTAACAGTTAGTATAAATTCTGTTAAGATTATGGCATATATATTCTTAAAGCACAGTATAACACAAACCACTGATTTGACACAGTATATGTAAGTAACAGTTCTCCCTCACTCTTCTGCTTTGCCTTCAGAACGTGAGTTCAATCCGGATATCCACTGTGGCGTTGTGGATATGACAGCTCGGAAACCATGCACAAGATCTCTAACATGCAAGGTAACCAGTCTCTGTATTTTCTTTTTAGGGCAATGTTCTGCAGTTTTCTTCAACAAATCCTATCAAAGGACCAAATCCTTAAAAATGAACTCGAATGTGAATTTCTTCACTATTTGTGTAAAGAACGATATAACAGTAGTGACACTGCAGCTACTGTGAATATTTTCACATTTTTCAAAAGATAATAGAACAGTTTTTGGACACACTAGCTGAAGCAGCGTTTAAGCATCAAGCTTCTGGGTGGGCATTTCCCACGACAGCAGCTGACTGACAGTTGAGCACCAGTGTTTCTAGGACATGTCAATGTCTGTGGTGTGGTACTGACTGGATCATGACATACCCCTATAAAGCCTACAAATGTAATAAAGGAACATGTTGCAATGTGATGGTTGCTTGTTGATGTGTTTTTAAGTTTTTGGACAATGATGGACATATCAGACTTATTCTTGAATTTTTTTAAAGGATGGTTGTGATTATTTTCAGCAAAGTTACACATGTATCACACATCCACAAAACCTGTGAGAGATATATCTTACATGTACAAATCTGGATAAAAAACAGAAGCCATCATTAGTCTAACCTTAGCAGTTTCACAACCCAAACAACAGTTCTGACCTTTGACCTTTTCAATGTCACACCAGACACATTCCTTAAGCCAGCGGAGGGCGGTGCCAGGGCGGAGGAAGCGGTTTGACACACTGCTGGCAGAGCACAAGAACAGAACAAGGGAGCGGGAGAGGGAGAGAGAACTCCACCAACCCCATTCCCAGCAAAACCCCCCTCTCAGGGACCCACACCCCTCCTCCCACCTCGCCGCTGCCCATGACCCCCACCAGGTGGCTCATGGCAACGGCCCCGCCCCAGAAGCCACTAAGCCTTCGCCACTCGGCAAGCCCAAATTTCACAGCCCTGGTCTTCCACGGTAAGTGCTGCGTCGGACACATTCACCGTGTAGGCTTGTATTATGTGTTGTGAGACCAGACAAACACGATTGCAGTTTAGCATGTGGCACATTTTAGCAGATGACTGACAATTGAGGACCAGTGGTTCTCAAAACTGTTTTTATGATTAAGGTGAAAATGAAACAGCTACATTATCTGTCTATCAGACTAAACAGCAGTCACGGAGGTGGTACCCCCGGAGACCCTGCAGTAGTCCATGAGTCACCACACCATCCCCAAACTACCCCCGATGGGTTTTCCCGACCCTCCAGCGATGAGGGAGAGAACGAGGAGCGGGAGGACAACGCTGACAAACTGGACTGTCACTATTCAGGTTATCACCCTCGACCGGCAGCTGTAAGTTTTCTCTAGCATCACTGATCTGTGATAAGCCATAGACAATTTCATTTTGATACAGTAGTTAAACTATGAAGGTTTGATGATTTTTTTATTTTTTTGTATTATCTGTACCCCTTTCTTTTCCCAGTACTGTACCTTTGGAAGTCGACTGTTTGGGAGAGGCTGTTACTCCTTTGACCGAAGATGGGACAGAGTGCGATGTGCCCTAACCACAATGATGGACAAGCACGTTAACTCTCAGATGTGGAAGTAAGTCTGTCCAGCTCAGATTCTTCATGTTAATACTGCAAGAGGTTGATGCATAAAATAATCTAAAAAAAATTGTATTAAGTAGCGTGACATGATGTTTACACAGACGGAGATGATAATTACCCGTCTTACTTCTTAAGGTGAGATTTATTGACTTGTTAACAGTCAGAGCTAATGAATGATATTGTCCTTGTTGCAGGAAAATCCCCTTGGCCTTGGAGAACTCCTCCTCCGTTGCACCTACCCATAGGACAAGCACAAACTCCCATGGTAGCACTCCCTCCTCAGGCTTCCTGGGCCCCCCTGCCACCTTGCCCCAGACTCCTTATAGCCAATCCTACGAGGGCAAATCAGTGCTCTCCTATGGGACCACCTTAAATGCCCGCAGCTCCCCACAGGGTGGGGCTGAGCACCCGGCCTACGGCACCACGCAGGCCCGACAAGTGTCTTCGTTGCCGCAGATGCCTTCAGCCCACTCGTCCTCATCCTCTTCAGCTCCTTCCCTAGCCTCAGGCCGGGCGCTCAAGTCCCGCTCCTCCAGCAGCAGCACTACCAAGTCGTCATCGTCCTTCAGGCCCAAGGAGATCTCCTCTGGCTCCTCCACACCTGTCATTCCCAACTCCACTGGTGGGGGCAGCAGCGGAGCCAACAGTAACAGTAGCAGCACTAGCTTCAGCTCGGGGAAGAAGAGGAAGAACAGCTCTCTCCTCTCTTCATCCCATGGCTCCTCTGAATCCTCCTCTTCTAATGCCAACTACTCTTCTTCCTCCTCCTCCTCTTTCAAGAAGAACTGTGCAAATGTCAGCAGCTCAGGGAGCACCTACCACCACAGCTCATTAGGTTCTGCATCCTCATCATCATTATCCTCCTCCCACAGCGGAGTCCACAGCGTGGGGCTTAACTGTGGCCCCACTGTGCGGACCAACTCGCTTAGCCTCAAGGCCGAGTCTTCTGGAGGTTCAGCAGGCGGCTCCTCAGGGCCCCCTGCACGAGGTCCTCCCTCGGGCAGCCCTGCAGAATCCATCAAGCGCATGAGTGTGGTGATGAACAGCAGTGACTCCACCCTTTCCCTGGGGCCTTTTGTACACCACCAGTCCTCATCCTCATCTGACCACCACACCAGCTTCAGCCACCACTCCACAGACGGGCGTTTGGAGGGCAAGAAGCGCAAAAGTTCCCCTGTCTCCAGCAGCATTAATAGTGGGGGTGGGGCAGGAGGGCTCGGAGGAGGGGGACCCGGTACAGGTAGACCCAAAGTGGCCAAGTCACCTGCCATTAACAACATCCATGGGAAGCATGGGCGGAGCATTCCAGGGACGCCAGGGCTGCCCAACAACTCCCATTTACATCAGGTGAGTTTTGAATTCTGTAGCAGTCTGGATGGGTTTTAATAACATCTTTCCATGAGAGATAAATATGTGCATGACTGTAGGGATGGCAATCTCAGTCTGTCTGTCTGTTCATCTGTCTTTGCTATAGACTGAAATATCTCAACAAATATCAGATCGATTGCTGTGTAATTGTATAATTTTGTACAGATATTCGTGGTCAATCATAGGCGCAGGTGATGACTTCTCAAAAATCAGAAACTATTGAATTATACGGTGTCTAATACTTTGTTAGTCTTCTACCTAACGTACTGTTGTAATTAAATAAACGAGTGCGTCATTGTAAAGTCATATCAAGAGGAACATTACCTTATAAAGAGGTGGCTGTTAGTTGACATTGACCAATTTGTATTGTTTGCATGTACAGAATTAACAAAAACTGCTAATTGGCTTGTACCCTTAAGACTCATATTTGCAGCCGTGTTTGTCAGTGAAACATTTTCATTAACTATTATTTTGGCAGTCCAGTGTAGTTACAAGAGGATACAATAGGTGAAACTCATATGAGATCGCAGCTTTTCCCAGGATTCAACTTGTCAATTAAATTTATTAAAGATACTGATAGGCCTGAGAAGTTTTACACTGGTAGAGTTTCACATGTTCACCTAAAGCAATCGAGCCTGCTACCAAACAAAACACATTTTGGGCTCAGGTTGAGGTTTTTCCACCTGAATAACTTGTCAGACACTGAAGTACGAAGTGATGAATGGGAGTATTGCGACCCTTTGTGCTTGCCTAGAATGTGTTACTTTTACTGACTGAAAGCATTTTAAGTGTTTTTTTCTTTCTCTTCCCCAGCCAAAGGCTCGTCCCTGACAGCGGTGTCCGGCTTCAGTGTATGGAACCGGCAGGCGGATGGGGAATAGTCCGGAGCAGTCCGCATACTGCTCTGGACTGCACGAGGCCTTTTAAAGTCAAACCCACATTACTCTCAGCTTCCCACAATCCTCAGGGTGGAGATGATCTGGACTGCCCAGTGAAGTCAATGTGGTCCTTACTAATTCTCCCAAAGCCATGTGTGCGTGCGTGCGTGTGTGTGTGTGTGGGTGTGTGGGTGTGGATGTGGGAGTGGGGCAAGGGGTGCGGTGGTACTGTATGGGCATAACAGTGTGGAGCACCAAGGGTCTAATGAGCGAGCCAAGGGACCCCCATCCCCACCCCACACAAGTGTTGTCCCAGTATTCTGAGAGGTCTTCCTGCCTAGTTGGTAGTAGGAGAAACAATAGCAGCAGCCATGAGCTGGGGTTCAAAGCTCATTGGGTTCAGGTTAAGGGCTGCCGCAACAAGTCGTCATGATGCTGAGCACCTGGGGAGACAACAAGCCGATCTCTTCCGTGTTTGTTAAAGAATGACTGTGTGAATGTGCGTGTGTGTAAGAGTATTTTTCTCATGTCAGATTCTGCTGGACTACTGGAATTTCCAACTTAAATACACCCCCAGCGCCTGATCTCAGAAGCCTTGGAAGGAGAGCAGGAGGAGCAGCAAACTGTTACTTGCAACACCTTAAACAACACACAATCACCTTGGTGTTTCACTTTTACATTAGTCTGACTCTCTGGCGACACGTTGAGTAACCTTTGGTTACACGCAGTAGCCTGAGACAAGCCCATAAGGACGATCTGGTCAATTCTTTTATTACCCAGAATAATTATGCAAGTGTTACCTTTTTATGATTTCTTATGAGCTTTTTACACTGAACTACAAAGAGTCTTTGTAGACGTGATGAAGACAGTTGTGCTTTCAAATGTGAAAAGGACGCCTGATGTGCCCATTCGATTGAATCTTTTGTCAGAGAGATAGCTTGGTATTGAGGACACCTGTTAATTTTCAGAATCTTTTCATTGTGCAAAATGATAGCCACAGTAGACCTACCCCCAACTGTGAACAGCACTAAATAACTGCTTTCTCCACAGGCACTGCTTACATGTCCACAAAGCTAGCCAAAAGCTGCTATCAGCTTTGCCAACTACATTTTTTCTTTTCTTATCTTTTTTTTTTTTTAACTAAAAGGTGGGCTGTCTTGCTCATGAAGCGGTGATGGTGCATTGCCTGGGTGGATATGAAGAAAATCTGTGCAAACCATATTGTTATTGCCACAACTTACCTACTTTTTACCCATACAGCTGTGCAAAATCCACTGCTGCTTGTGGGCAGATGTGAATTGTAATGTTTTATTTTTCCTACATAGGGAATCAGGTATGGTACGACTTAACTGGAGCAAGCTTTATGCACGTCACCTGTCTTCTGTGGGTATGATTGTCCCTCTTGTGTAACCACTACCCAAGCTCTGGATGTTAAAAGTTTCAATGCCTCGCCGTAACACTATATTGTGTGAGCTGAGAAGAGATTTGTCACAGTAGAACAGATAGCCAGGCATAATACTCTATTCCTTTTGTCAAAACGGAGTCTTAAATCAGGCAATACTTGCCCATTTTGTTGGGATGTTTGCTTATTTTGTGTGGTCTCGAGTGGATTTTATGGTGCGAGATTCATGGAGATGGCTTCACGGGACATATTTAAACTTTTGGCACCACATGTTGATTTATGGAACATCCACTGATGTCAGATAGTGTGGAAAAGTAGAGACAATTTTTTTAAAAAGAATCTTAATTTAGCTTTTTTTCTTGTAGCCTATGTATCAAACAAGTATTGAAGTATCCCTATTTGAGAATACATATTTTGTTAACAAATTGTACATAGTGAAATATGTATTTTTGCACAGGCATTTTTTCGTACACGCTGAATTTTTTGGTACAATTTAAAAAAAAAAAATAAAAAATAAAAAAAAAATAAAGAAAAAAAGTCATTATTTATTTAGTAAAAGAAAAAAGATGAAAAGTCAGAGAACCTGACCTGACCTATTTGAAGTGGTTCACTGCCAAGTCTATATAATGCAATACACCTATATGTAGAAGCTGAAGCATCTCATGAATCGTTGTACTGAGATCCTTTATGGAACAACGGTGAAGTGTTGCCACTGTAGCATGTGTCTGTATGACAGAATACCTTTATTCACTTTTCAAGGTCTCAATCACACGTGCTTTTACCAGACATTTTACGTTGCCTATGAATCAAGACAACAAAAAGACAAATTTACGATGTGACCCAGTTAGCCTGTGATTTTGAAATGTCCTGCAGGCTTGAAGCTGCGCCCATTGTCTAAACTACTTTCCATGTACTCTGCAGAAACTTTGTAGACCTTAAACACATTTCATGATTGGAACACTTATGTTTTATAAAGGCTGAAGGGATTTCAGCTACCATTGCAACTGCAGCTGCTTGCATCATCGTTGCCAAACAAGTAATTTGAATCACAGCTTTTAAAGAAATAGTTTGCAGCTTTTAAAAAAAATATCAAATTAAGAAAGTGCCTGAATTTGTTTCACCATGACTGTTTGAGGACAGTATTCTTTGGGTTGTTTTACCTTACTTGAATGTTCGATGTGTTTAGGAGTTTGCTTTTAAATCTGCCTATGAACCCTAAATGTGGTAAAACCTGAGCTTGTCAGCTGCCCAGTATGAAACACTTTAGTGTTGTGCATTTTTTTGGGTTTATCCAAGTTTTCCAGACAAGACGTTGAGATTTTCAGTTAGCCTCAGTGCATGGCTTAGACCGCCTCTGGTTTACTGGGATTTGTACGTAAGAACCTTCAATCAAGTGTTTTGTTTACCCTCAAACTCCACTGACATCTTGACCATCGTTTCCTGTACATGGAAACATTCGCAAGGATGTTTGTTTTTTTTTTTAATCAGCACCATAGACTTGGAATGTGAAAGCGAGAGAGAATTAGAGCTCGTGTCTGGGAGGAAAAAATAAATCCACCATTCATACTATGTAAAAGCGTGTATAGATTTTTTTTTTTGTATACATTATCAGAATCATTTTCAGCTGGACTTATGTATTGGCTGCTATGTAATTCATGAACAAACATAGGTTAGAATTAATATTTAAAGAAAAAAAGATTGTATAGTATATTTGTTTTGTAACAAGTTTCTGTAAATAAAATAATTTATACTGCTATTTATATGAAATCATGTGTCTGCCTCTTTCCTAAAATAAAAACTGCAGCAACAAATACAGTGTCAACAGTTAAACAAATTTTATTATATACACAATATAAGAAGTCACTTTGCCAGACAAACCACAGGTGTGGGTATACCAAGATTAATTCCCCCCTGCTGTAATGAGAATATGGCCGCTGTTACATGTTGATAACTCTCGACAACTTCTGGACTCTGTTGAGCAGCAGGTCGCCCTTCTTGATGGTTTCCTGGTACTGCCAGTTTTTGCTATCAGGTCTGGAAAGAAGGAGGAAAAGATTTGATGTTCTGCACCTGGTTACTGAGCTATGTGTTGGATTTATTGAGGTTTGGAAACGGCAACATTACCTATTGGTTTCCACAATCTCATTCACTTTATCAATTTTGCAGTGGAGACGGCCAGCGGCAATGAATCGGGACAGTTCCCTGAGAAAAGGAGGAGATTCATTTCAGTTAGCCAGAAAACGTTAGTATCCCTGAGACCTTCATTTGAACACATGACGCCAAAAATGAATACTTACGACTTAAGGGAACAGTTCAACATTTTGGGAAATGTGCTTATTCACTTGCTGAGTTTTAGATGAGAAGATAGATACCACTCATGTCTGTAAAGTAAATGTTAGGCTACAGCCAGCAGCTGCTTAGCATAAAGTCTGAAAACAACGAAGCTACAAACAACTTGAGGTATCAGTCTTCCAGTCTAACTCCCACCTACAAAGTGAAAAAGTATGTTTCTCAAAATATTCCATTTAATGTTCCCAGGAAGCTTAAATTGAACATTATTTGATTGTGAATCAATGCCCGCACCCACTAATGATTGAAAGATAACACAAGTAAAACTGAACATTGGCTCCTATTTATTGAGCCTATGAAGTTTAACCCTATGCAAGTATCTTAAGGTCTGAATTTCTAACCCGATGCTTGAAAACACCAATCCTGATATAAAGATGCTGATCCATCATGCATCTAACAATTAATCAGTTGAGATTATCTATTACTGAGGACAATAGAGAGAACCACTGCTAGGATTTCTGTAGTGACACAGGCTTAATTTGTGTACAAGACAAATTTTGAAAATGTAGCACATAGACATGGTGTGCTGGCACTCACTGGTCAATGAACTCTGTGCTGACACCAAAGGCCTCAGCCATGTAGCCCAGGGTGAGGGAACGGTAGGACTCTAGCAGCTGGCTGTAGGCCTGGATCCTCATCTCCCTCACATAATAGCGGTAGTGTGGCGCAAAGAGCCAGTCCTTCTTCATCTCCTGCTCCACCATGGCTGTGGCACCAAGAGAAAAAAGGTTTCACATTCATTATTGAAGTGTCATGATGTGGCAAAGCAGGAAAAATATGGTAGTATGTAATACATTTTGAAATATACTGAATGGAAGACTGTAAGAAAGTGTGTGGCCTTCTACCTAAAAATAATAAACCACATACAGACAATGGCAGTTTTATTCAACGAGCAGGGATGAATGAAACAGTCACAAACTGTAGTTTTTCCGTAAAAGCCTTCCTCACCCAAAGACTGGAAGAAGACAGAGTAGCGGCACTCGTAGAGTGAGAAAAGATACTGGCGAACAGCAGGCAGACTGTGCAGCACCTCCAAGATCTCTGCACCCTTTATTACCTACAGAGAAACATATTTAAGACATTTAACAGCAGGTGATCAGCTGATTTACACATGCTTCGAAAAATGTGCAATGCAGTTTCCATCGATCACATCTTGTGAGTATACGCACTCAGTCCCTCTCCTACCTTTTCACGGAGGTCAGGCCTTTTGAGGGCGATCATGCAGACGTAGACAGTGTAGGTAACAAAGGTCTTGTAGTCCATGAGCTCATAGGAGGTGAAGGTGGAGACTGTGTCAAGGAAGAGCTCAGCAGCTTGCTTGAAATCCCTGATGGCAACACAGTACAGGCCCTGGTAGACCTTCAGGCGATTCCTCCTGTCCCAGTCTCCCCCCTCCTCAATAAGGCTGCAGAGAAAAAAAAAGATGCATGTGGAGATGAGTATTGAAGAGACTGTTTGTGGAAATGTTTCAGAACAGACATGTTATAATGCCTTTACCTCTTGGCTTTCTCCGAGTTGCGTGTGATGAGGTCGCTATCCATGTAGAAGAGGCCGATCCTCAGCAGGTAGAAGACAATGTCTAGCCTGTGACCCAGAGCGACCGTCTTGTCATAGGTCTTCCTGAAGGCTGTTAGGGCGCCCTCCTGTGGATGCACATGACAAAAGCAGACAATGTCAGTGAATCTGCACCAACTTAGGGATGTACATGCAACATTACAGCCAACACAGAGAGCCTGTCACCCTAAAAAACTACGAAGCTGACATTATGTGTAATCGTTTCAAGAGTATCACTTGCTTTAATAAAAGCAAAAAAACAGCTTGAGCAAATAACTTTTGTAGTACTCTTGAATTTGGCTCTGACACAAAGTGGTATTTTCTGAAAAGGAAAGACATCGGTGAATGACACTTTCCTTCAAAAACGTACTACACACTCAGATGATTAGGCATTTGCCATAAACTTAAATGTGCACTCTGTAAAGTGTATGAATTTATTAACATATGAAGTGTGCAGCTTTCAGTGGGTTACATTGGTTTCTGTTACTAAATCTGTCCATTGCAGATCAAAGGAGGAATGCGGCTATGCATTAAGTAAAGACTGTGTGGTAAAGCTGAATGACATTTCCTTTCAGCACTGACACTACAATGTGCACGTCTGCATTAGTCACAGTGCAAAGGCTGTGATCAAATGTAATCAAATCACGTCAGTCACGTGAGTAAAACTCGTATTGCTTGATAGAAAAAGGAAAAGCAGCTACATTAGAGTGTGCAAGAAGGAAAAACAACGGAGCCCGTCAGATATATAACATACTGTAATTTAATGACTTCTTGATTAATTGCTTAGCACACACTACATGCACAACAAATGACTAGTTATTCCAAGTATGGTGTTGACTGATTCCTTTATAACATGACCTTGAAGTATAACCTGAACTGACAGGTGAGTACTGATGGTTGGAGACGGTGCAATTGATTTTCTTCATTTTTCCCTCCTATGGTCACAATAAGCACTTTAGCTATAATACATATTTGTTAATTCTGCAGAACCTATTACACACACATACATACATATATAGCTGTTGAGTGATGGGAAATCATACCTTGTCTCCAATTCTGATCAGATATTCAGCTTTGGCCATCATTGCGTCTCGTATCTCACTCTCTCCCAGGTTCTTCTCCGCATCCTCCAACACATCGTCCAGACGCTTCAGCTCTTCCTCGTTGGCCTTCTTCATTTTACTCAGCAGGTCACCGTCAAGCTGCCACTTCAGGTCTTTACACAGACCCTCATAATAGGGCGCCATATCTGGAGAGAGCAACGAAATTACTCTAACGCCCGTCACATCTCTTTAAATCTCATATTTGTGACCCAGGAGAGGTTTTAATTTGATTCTCTACGGGATAAAGTTGCTTTAATTGTTAAATAACGCCGTATCTTTTGTGTCTTTCCCTGTAAAAACTAAGTGAGATGCAATAAAAATCAAACAGAACTTGAAACATAGAGAATATAACTTGCTAATGTGTTTTGACAAACAACCCTTCTTCAAACTGCTTATGGGTTGGTAGCGTTTGCTTGTAACGTTAGCTAGCAATGCCAATTTTCCTACGATGAGCGTTATGCTAGTGTGGAAAACTTGTTTATTATTTTGCCAGCATCAATGAGAAAATTATACATCAGGTACAAAACGTATGTGCGCACAGTAACATGCATATGATGAGCAGGCTATAAAATCTGCCGTTACAAGTTCGACAGTGCCGTGAGATGCTAACTCACTGTTAGCTTTGATAGCGTCCATGAGCTCAGTCTTCACTTTAGCATCCTGTCGGTGACCGTCCATCGTCAGCAGGAACTTCAACTGTGCTATCCTCAGGTCGGGGTTCTTGGGCAGACCCTCCTCCTCCAGATTCTCCAGCGGCATTTTCACTCAAAAGTATACAAACAAACACGCAAACTGAGGGTTTTCTTTGTGTAGACGGAGTCTGTCGTTCGCTACTATCAGCTAGTCAACGATGACTACGGAAAACACTGGACTGTTGCTTCCGCCGGGGACTGACAGAGAGGGGAGACAAGAGCGGAGGACAGCCTGACATTTAATAACCAACTTCTCATTTACTGCCATCTGCTGGGCATGACTGTGAACAACACTGCAATTCAAAGTGATATTTGCCATTGGGACGTTGTTAGCTGTGTCCCAACTCAGTATCACAAACGGGTAGCCTATATAGCGTAGCCTACTGATCTTTATTGTCTCCGCCAAGGAGGTTATGGTTTCAGGTTATGTACTGGTGTGTTTGCTTGTTTGTTTGTTTGTTTGTTTGTTTGTTTTTCATATGCATTACGCAAAAAGTATTGAACCGATTTGCACCGAATTTGGTGGAGGGATTGGGCATGAGCCAGGGAAGAAGCCAGGCAGATCATTTACTATGAATTGGAATTTTTTTTGTGTTTTATATGCTAGTGTTGTATTTAAGTACTCAGACTGATTGTTATAGTGAAAATAATAATCAATAATAACAGCAGCAATGATAACACCACCAATTATTATTATTATTATTATTAATAATAATCCCCCCACACACACATTTTATGTATGATGTGAAGGACATGTCCTTTTCAAAAATGACTGTGAGTACAATAACTTCAGCTTGGTCTCAATTTAAAAGTAAAAAAAATGCTGTTCATCCAGGCCTGAAGTTTGACTGCATAGTTTCATCTGGCTTCAAAGAGACAGCTGGGTGTCATTTGCTTAGCAATGGAAATTTATGTGGTTCTTCCTGACAATATCGCCTAAAGGAAGCATATGGGGTGAAAAGTATCAGTCCTAGCACAGAACCCTGGAACTCCATGACTAACCTTTGTGTGCATGGAAAACCAGCCTAGTGCAGTTTCTTTAATGCCAATGTTATCTTGTTATCAATGGTGTCAAATGCAGCTCTAAGATCTAATAAGACAAATATAAAGAGTACAAAAATATAAAGAGGTCATGAAGGGATCACTGGTAACTTTTCACCAGAGAAGCCGTGTGACTGAAAGGGAAGAGCAGGCTAAGATGAATAGACAGACATTAATTTCTATAGCAAAAACATTTTAAAACCCTAAAAAAAAACTCAACAGTCAATGAAAAAAATGAAATACGTCAAATAACTGGTATGATCCTTGATGATCCTGACATTTTATTTAGGTATATTATACAAATGCTGATGGTAAAATCCATTAAATTCCACAGCTACATCATATGATTATGCATTTTCACTATTAATATTGATTTCTTTATTGCAGATGAAAAACTGAGTTTACATGGTTTGCACTCCATTCCTTAACCCAGTAAAATAGTCCATAATCAAATCAAGCTGAATCAGATCGTCTGTCCAGCATTAACAGTAAGTTACATCAGTCCACAAGACAGATGAGTGACTCCAGCAGAGGAAGTTGTTGTCAGGTTGACATGGTAATTGCTGGTTGCTTCACTTTTGGTCAGAAAGTCTGAAAGGTTAATGATAACCAGCATGAAATACAGAGTCCATGCAGTCTGGACAATACTGTGAGGTCTGTACCAGTAGAGACAAAATGGAAACTTTGCTGCAACAGCTGGTAGGCATTTCTACTTTTCCTGTATAAACCCAACACTACGTTTTAGCCCTGACAAACTTTTATTAACTGGGAAAACAGATGAAAAACATCACATAGAACAACAGCAGCAAAAGTTTTTGAGTTTTGTTTTGGTGACTGATCTACCAAACAGATTTAGCTGAGTCATTGCACTTTGTTGGTTTCTGAGTTTCTTTGAAAACTTGTCATTCGATACAAAAATACTACAGCACTCAACACATTTACTACTGGAAAACCTTATAAAATAAAAAATGTATCTTGATATTTTGCAAGATATTGGGGGCAATTCTTCATGCGAGACCAAGGCACATTTTCTTTCTTAATAATGTTGAGTTAATCATTTTAAAAGCTACTTATCAGTTTAGTTTCATTTTGCACAAATATATTTGCCTCATAAAAATACTGCATTTCTAGAAGATGTAATACTAACTAACTTTGTTCAACCATTTTTGCTCGAAATTAGGTTTTCATGGGATTCATTAAAACACAGGATCAAGGTGTGAAGGCACCTTAACATACCTTAAGAGAAGGTGTAATACTGAACATTGCACATTTGAAGATAATGTGTAATCACTCCTGTGTCCTATTTCCGTTCCTCACCCTGCTCTCTAGACCCGTGGCAATGCTCTGTTCCTCATCATTATTTTGGGAATTGGAGGAAGCTTTCAATCTGGCTACCACATCACTGGTTTAAGTTCTCCCTCACCGGTGAGATACAGCACTTAAAACATTTCTTTTCATCCTGTTGTTTGTTACTTCACCTCTCTCTCTTCAAACCGACTCAGATTTCCTGCCAGTTACCAACAGAGGCTGAGAGATAGTGTACAGTTGTTTGTATAATTGTGGCCGGTGCATCACTGTTCACATCTCACTGAGTTCAGGCCACAAACTGCTGCTTCCTTAAAACTTTCTGTGCAGTTCATACAGCGCTTCATCAACAGCAGCTGGTATGACAGATACGAAGAGCCTCCACCTGCACAGACCGTCACAATGATCTGGTCTCTTATTGTTTCCATGTATGCTGTTGGGGGACTCTTTGGTGCTATCAGTGTCAAGTTTATCTCAGGAAGGTTGGGAAGGTGAGTAAGAGACCTAATGCAGCGTGTAGTCCTATAGTTTGACTGTCCTTATAAGACTCGAAGGGATGTATCTTCCTTTATCAGAAAAAAGGCGATGATCTGCAACAGCTTTATTGCCATCGTGGCAGCAGGGATCATGCTGACAAGTAAAGTGGCCAAATCTTATGAGATGATCATTGTTGCAAGGATTCTGTATGGCTACTCATCAGGTAAGTCAACAGGACTTGTTCTGCGACATGCATAATAAAGTGATCACAAATATATCATGTTTTTGCCTGACTTATCAAAAATGTCTTTTATCTCCTGTGGGTTTGGGAACGAGCACCCATTTGATATACCTCGGAGAGATTTCACCCAGAAAGATAAGAGGCATGGTGACTCTGACCTCAGCCACCTTTGGGTCACTCGGCAAACTGTTTGCACAGTTTTGTGGGTTAAGGTAAACACTTATTGTCATTATGAATTTGAAGACAACAGTCGAGACCAAAAAAACTCAACATACACTGAATGCGCAAAATATTAGTGATACTTTTTCTTCAGTTCCTTCTCCAGTTATCGTGAGGAAAAATAAGATGAGATAAAGCAGAATTTTTAAGTTTTAAGACATACAGTACAGTGGCTTCAGAAAATGTTATCACTGAGATGAGAGTTCCTTGGACGTCATGGTTTGGCTTTTGTCCTGACATGCAGTGTGAATTGTCTGACCGTATACAGGTGTGTGCCTTTCTAAACTATGTCCAATCAATTCAGTTTTCCACAAGTGGACTCTAAAAGCATGTTTTCGCTTGTCATTATGGGTAATTGAGTGTAGATTGATGGGCAAATTGGTAATTTTATCAATTCAAAATTAAATCTACAACACAAAGTGTGTTAAAAGCAAAGGGGTCTGAGTACTTTCTGAAGCCACTGTAAGTGGTTTGCGCAAAAGGAGCTTCAACACAATATTAGAAAGTGTAAATAAATATGCAATTTTCTACAGTAAAAGCATTTAAACTAAGCTGTAACACTACACTTCATTTTGTTTTTTCAGTGAGATCCTCGGCCGTGAGGAGCTGTGGAATATCGTTCTCTGCGTCCCTGCATTTTTCTCGGTGGTTCATGTCATCGTGTTGCCTTTCCTCCCTGATGCTCCCAGATACTTATTCATAGAGAAAGATGACGATAAGGCATGCAAAAAAGGTTGGTATAAATCCCCATAGTCATAGTACTTGACCGAACAGCCTATCACAGAATGGGTATCAAACACTACTGTCCCTAATGATTCAGGAAACACAATACTACCAATGTATTAGATATATTTGAAGGATTGTCCTCAAAAATGGATTTAATTGGTTAGTAGCATTAGAAGTAAAGGCATTCAAGATATAAGAAGAAAGAAGAAAAAAGTCTATACTATGGTGTAACATTTTTATATGTGTGTCTCATGGTCTTTCTAACTCCAGCTCTCCAGAGTCTGTGGGGCCAAGGTGACTACAAACAGGAGATGGATGAGATGTTGGCTGAGCAGGCAGCCATTGAAGCAGCCCCACCAAAAAGCCCTCTTCAGCTGCTGCGGGACAGGACTGTCCGATGGCAGCTCATCACCATGTCCTTCATCTATTGCTGCAACCAGCTGTCAGGCATGTCTATGGTGAGGACTGAGCTCATTTCGGGCATCAGCTAAATACGGCAGATGATAGAAAATGCCTTAATTCATGCTTATTTTAGCATCCAAACGTTAAGGATTACAACCCCTGAAATGCTAATCAGTGCCGCTTTCCTTCTCAGATCAGTACCTTCTCTTTTGACATCTTCCTGAAAGCAGGCATACCGAGAGACAAGATCCGCTATATCACTCTTGGTCTTGGGGTATCTGAAATCATCACCTCAATCTCCTCTGTGAGTATGTGCCTGAGCGTGTTGATTGTAACCCCTGTCTATGCTCAAGAATGGTGTTTCATTGTTGTTATTATTGTTTGGCTAATTGTAGCAAATACTAGCATATTTTTTTCAATTCTATTAGTATTCTCAACCCTTTTCCCTCCCAGGGTCTGCTGATTGAGCACACTGGGCGGAGGCCGTTGTTCTGGGGGGCCTATGGTGTCATGTCTGTTAGCTGGGTGTTGGTCACTGTCACGCAGACCCTGAAGGTAAACCTGTCACTTTTGAATATTGCATTCAATGCATTTTAATGGGTCAGGTCACCAAAATTACAAAAAAACATATTTTCATATATTTCCATATCCCTAGTGCTATTAATCCAAGTGGACAGTTTTACTTTTATTTGCACAGGTTTTAGATATTTACATCTGAGATTTCTGCCTCTGCCCAGATACAATGGAGGTACACAGAAATTTGTTGGTGGTGCTCACAGTATTTGAAAAATATATTAAATAAACCATTCACCGTGAACAGTTTTCAGGGTAAATTCTACCTGAGTAAGAGTAGTGAACACCACAAACGAAATTCCATTGACCTCCATTGTATTGGGGTGAAGGCAGAAACCTCAGAAAACATGTCTGTGAAGATGAGATAAGAAAACATATATTTCAAATCCTCAGCACATGAAACTACAGTTTTTTTTTTTTGGTTTTGCAATGCTATTAAAATCAATATGAAAATACACAACCAATAGACCTTTTTACATATAGGCAAAATGTCAGCAATTTAATAATTGCTCTAGAAGTTACCATAGTAATGTTAACATATATAATATTGTCATTGATGCAGGATTCCAGCTATTGGGCTCCTTATATTACCGCCGGTTTGATCATCCTCTTCATCATCTTCTTTTGTGGAGGACCTGGTATGCGCTTTACAGTTTACACCTGACTGTTGAAAGACAGAGGAAAGACACATTGAAATGGTTAGAGAAAAGATGTTCGCATGCATAGATAATTAATTCAATCTTTGCTCTGGTTCACCCAGCGGGAGCAACAGCAACTCTCAACAGTGAGATATTTATCCAGTCTGATCGACTGGCAGCGCTTGTCCTCACAGGAATCCAGCGCTGGGTGATGTTTGCTATTCTGGGCCTAGTCTTCCCATTCCTTATTGTGAGTACAACAAACCTGAAATGTTACACACTATAGATGCACTGTATGAAGAAAAAAAATGCAAAATCTTGCTTTTGAGGATAAACAGGATTTTCAATAACAGTGTCATAGAGGGACACAGTGAAGCTCAGGCTGCTGCTCTTTGTTTCCTCTGTCCTAGAATACCCTCAACTCATATTGCTTTGTGCTGTTCGCCTGTGTGTGCCTGCTGGCTTGTCTTTATACCTTCTTCATCCTGCCTGAGACTAAAGGGAAGACCCTGCTGGATATCTCTGAGGAGTTTAAAGCCATCACCCTGTGTGGGAAATCCTTCTCAGAGAAGGAGAGAGTGGAGACCAAACTATGAGGCAGTCCAGATAGCAGTTACAGACTGTATGAATTTAACTGAGGAATAAGCGTGTGGCCAAAGGGACAGAATTTAGACTTTGTTAAAGAATTTTAAGAAATTGCTAAGGCATCAGGCATTAAACACCATATGTTAATATGGGAAAGAAGCTGTTGCCAAATGACTGAGGCAACCTAATAAATGATAATGAACTGAGTTTTACGCTTTGTCATTGTCCATAAACTTCTTATGCCAATTTATGGTCAGTTGGTTATTTCTACATTTCTCAATGCATCTTTGTTCCACAGCAGAATTGTTTTGTCTGTTTTTTTCAGAGAGGGTTTTTAAGGACTTTTTTCATCCCACACTGACAACCCCAACTTTAACACAGCAAATAACCAGTAAAATAAACAGCTATAACTTAATGAATCCATACCTTAGAACAATTTGTATGAAAGGTAAACAGGTTACACCATGTTAAGAAAACTGATATGTTTTTATTTAAATGTCGTAGTTGTATACGCACTCCCCACATTTCAGTGGATTATTTAAGGTTTTGCATTAATGATATGACAAATATTTGCATTAAACAAACAGCAAGCTTTTTAAAGTACTTTCTGTAATATATGCTTCTAAACTGGTAAAACAGGACTTTGATATTCACAATTTACTTTAATGGAGTAACACAAAGCTAAATTTACTCAGCCACTTTCTATTCAAATCTAGCTGGGAAATGTCAGGTTTAAATTCTTTGGTTGATATAATGTATCAATTAAGTCCTATTGATTGTGATCCTTGATTGTTTGCACAGTATATCTGTATATATTTAATAACTCAAAGACTCCATTACATGCCTCTCAAAGATTCTTTAAACAAGCTGCCAATCTCATCACAGATGTCTAGTCTTCATCCCTTCCAAATCTGTACTCCATATAATCTAATGGGCAGCCGTAAAAAGTTCAACACTGGTCACTTTAGTACGTAGTAGGGAGTTAAAAAGGAGAGGTTGTAGGTTACCCAGGTTATCTGGCACATGTTTAACTGTACCTGCGGCTGCAATGTGTTTGTCACCATGTGGTCAGTAGTTTCCTTCCTCCAGATTTACAGCCATAAATCATCCATTGCTCCCTATGGTCCCTTCTTTGACCAGTGCAATGAATAAAATGAATGCATACTGTCCCACAAAGTCCCACAGCATCAGGAATCGCTATTCTTTTCTCTTTCTTTAGTCTCTCTCAGGGCCTGTTGATTTAACTCACAGGGAGGTGGCCATTTATTCGGAGGGGTCTTTGGAGACATGTTGGCGCCTTTGGTGTTAATCACCATCTCACTCATGCTAAAACTCAACTGGTATCTTTTATTCTCAGAGTATACCATTACCTTAAAGTGAGACTGCAGCTCTCGCTGAATGGGGCCTGCAGCTACAATGCTAAATGCTACTACTGTTTCACATTTATCAGTGTCAAACTATTGTAACAGCGGCTCAAGTGGAGAAGAAACTGACCCATTAGCGGGAGTTAAACAGCAATATTTTACTTAAAGTTTGCTAACTTAATCAGCTATCATTAGCCATGGTTATATCAGACCAACCGAACAGCAAAACCATTGACTTTATTACATTTAGTAATGTTGCTTTTTTATTGGTTGAATGTGAATTTATTAGAAGAAGAATAACATTAATCAATATTAATATTATTATTGTTTATTCTCTCAAGTTACACAGTCTTGCTTTAAAGTAAGCTATATGTAGAATATTCTGGTATTTTCTAATAATTAAATGGACTGATGCCACTCCCTTGTATTATTTTACATGTTGTTATTGTTTTTCCTCCTTTCTGGATATCAGGTCTTTTGTTCCATATATAGTCTTGCTTGCTTATGCAGTATGTGTTATGCTAATGTACCACATTATGTCAGCATTTTCTGCACTCTTAGAACAAAAACACTTAAATTAGAATTGCAAACTGCACATTTTCTACCTCAGGACATTTTTCACCACTATCCTTCCTTCCCTCATTAGTGTGAATTCTGCAAATCACAGTAAGTCCTGGCCTGTGAGTCCTCCTCGCCCTCCAGTTGGCTCTTTGAGTTGCTCACTGCCTATAATGATACATATTTAAATCTTTGAAGGTCTTCTCTTCCTTATCACTAGCCGGCAGCTGCTAGCAGCCACAGGGTCTTCATTAGCTGCTAAACCCACAGTTCAGCACTCTGGGGATGCCAGCGGTGATTGGCAGTATGTTGGCTGGGCTGGGCTCATCCTGTAACGATGTCCTGCTGTGCCTTGTTAACACTAGAGGATTAACTGGAGGATTAATTGCAGGAACCATCATAAATAGTTTACTGTTGCAAACCTGGCTAGTTCCTGTTTCCAATTTGTGGTTTTATAGGTGCCAGAATGCAAAAAAAAAAATATTGACACCAACGATAAGCAGAAAAATAAAAAAAAAAAAAAAAGAGAGAGAGAGAGAGAGAGATTTCAGTCCAGTTTAATGCCTGCCCAAGACAATCACACTGATCTGTAACTCACAGTCTAGTAAAATCACACTCATCAATAAGAATCAGCACAGTGCTGATGTGTGTGTGGGTCTCAGTAGCTTTAGTTTACAGCTGTAATTATTCAGTTTCATCAACAGGTGGCGATGTTAATCTTCTGCTGACATGCACTGATCAAGCCTTTACAACATGTACACTATAAAAACTGTAGCCTGCAGCAGGGCAAATGCATTTACATGTCAAGCTTCACGTGCACTTTTATTTAATTTTACACTGCTTTGTAGAGGTAGAAAAACACTGACATGAAGTCAAAGTAAGTAATTGCATTTACTGTTACTGTAATTAATATTTCAACATTTGGTGCATTTCAACTTAATTCTATTTTTTTTGGCTTTTCATTAGCATTGTGTCAGATTCTGTAATTTGTCCAAAGATTTAGAATTTTATACCCTCCGGTCTATCTTTATATTCAGTTTCTATGCCTCTATTTCTATTACATATTATTTAGCAGAGATCAAAAAGTCACTCACTAACTAACTAACTCAACATTTGGCAGTGAAATTTTTTTTATCTAATGGAAAAATACAAAAGAGACTAATGTCAGAAGATCCTGCTCTGGGTCATTCTTTAAAAGCAGCATTTTACACTGCTTGATTTCATATCTTTCAGCAGAAAGTAAAGTCCTCCTCCAGTGGTGAACCCATGCATAGCAAAGAAAAGGTGAAATGAAGGCCATTATTCTTCTGTCTCTCTCCGCCTGGCAACACTGAGCTCACTAGCAGCACTGCAAATCAGAGAGGAGTTGGATGTGTTACAGATTACATGAGTCACTGTTTCATGAGCCTCAAGTTGTACATCGATCGACTTGGACGCGTTCTGGACGTGCAATGGCTGTGCTGATTTCTCCTGTGAGTAGGCCTACACATGCTGTTCTGTGTAAGCCATGTGAATATGACTATTAAATGAAACGGTGTCACTTAGTACGCAGGCTGCACAAAAAGTCCACATGATTGAACTGTCCATTGTGTCAGAAGATTATCTACTTTGTTTAAGTGGAGGAGAATGAGGAGCAGATGTCAGGGGAATTAGCAGGTCACACTGACACTAGTCTGTGGAGTTAAGTGAAGGGCAATTTCATTTTGTGCCTGTAACAATGAAACCAATTTATATGTAAAAAAAAAAAACGTTTCAGCTTATTTGTTGAGATTTCTACAATATTTTATAGACTATTTTCTAATATCCTTATAATAAATCAACAATTCCCATGGTTTTACACATGAGGTAGTCTGATATTTAGCGTGAATGGCCATTTTGTTACAACTCTGCTTAAAGCATTTGTCAACATTTGAAATGTTTTCAGCCATTCAGAGATCTGCCACATAAAGAGGATGGTTTAAAAAAGGGACATACGTAGTGGAGATATACCTGCCTGGAGGGTGGAGTCAAGTCATCAGAGAGAATTCGGCTCACTTGATCTGATTGCCTGTTACGTCAGTGTTTAGATAAAGCCAGAAATGTGTCAGAGACCATGTCTGAAAGGGGTTTTCTCACCTGCTAGTTTCCACTCTTTAGTTGGTTTGGTTCCACTCCACTCCATTGTTCAGTTTGGTTTAATGGAGGCACTCTTCTTCACATTCTTCTCTTTTAGTCAGTTAAGAATAAACAGTTTTTCTTATAACTCATGTGGTCTCCCTTTCTACATGTTCAGATAGCTGGATTGTGAGAAAACTCCTCCCCAGCCCTAGGACACCATAATACTGACCTTAGGATCAAATGTTGTCTTCCACATTATATTAAGTGTACACATACACTGGCTTTTGTCCTTGGATGCATCAAAAACAGGGTTTGACATAATGAAGGACACAAGCCTTTCTTTGCAAAATAAAGCCACTGTAATGGATATTGTGCTAACATACTAAATAAAACCTTAGTTTTAAAACCTTATATATATATATATATATATATATATATATTTCAGCCATAACAACTACCCTCTAAGGCTTGTAATCTATTATAGCAACAGCTGCAAATGTTATAAGACAAAATGGCCCATTTGCCCACGAAAAAAGAAATATTGACAGGCTTTCTTCGACGATGTGTGAAAACATGCTTGTAAATGGCTGCATTTAATGTTTGAATGTCTTTTGTTTTATCTAATTATAATCTGATAAAAAAAGTGGTGGTTATGAACTCATCGCTCCCAGACCAAAACAACAAACTATGATTGTTCGCCATTTGTAATTCGTTGAATTCAACTCTGTGTGTGCATCAAAAGTGATAATGTTCCGCTCTGAGAACCCAGGATTGTTTGTTTTTTCTTTTCAAATTTCTGAAAGCTGAAACACACTTACTGAGGGTTGTGCTGTCCATGATGTATTCTGAGGCATGTCTTGTACTGTTTTGGTAAAATCTGAATCTCATGTACAAGGCTAACAAACGTAATCATTGTTTCATAATGAATCATCAAACAGAAGGTGCTCAGGGTCTTACCTGACCAGTACATTGATAATTTTATATACCTAATTTGTATTATTGGGAATTATTTGTATTGTATTTTGTCGCCCTTAGAAAGATGAAACAACAGAAACTGTCATAGAAAATTACAGTCCGGAACAGTCGAACAGAGGGCCTAATCTTCAGAATGGAGGGACAGGGGTCCTGAGTCTAACATATGTGGCCCAAACAAAAAAAGGTAATAGGGGGGGAAAAACTTATAATTTCAGAAAACATGAAATTTCACAGAGGTTTGTATTTTTACTATCAGCAAAATCCTTAATAAAACACTGTCAGGAGCAGCAGTTTAGGAAACTAAACACAATAATGTTTAGAGAAAGCAGGGTTAAAAATGCCGTTGTTAAGGTGGTTGTCTGTTCAGTTTAATTAACTGACATAAAGTTATGGAAAGATAAAAAAGCACAAAGAAAGATGAATGTAAGATGAATAGAGTATGAAAGAATTTAAAGTCGATTTGCCTTCAAACTGGTATGCTTGTTTGGTTTATTCTAATATCCCCTCTATTTGGAATAAATTGCATGGGCCATGGGTTATGCTGCGACTTATTATTGTGTTATGAACCAATGACAGATAAGTTCAATGTCAAGGCATTAAGGATGAGCACCAGAGCAGAGACTAGGCAGCAACACAGGCATTACCGTCGCTCGTCATGATTTTCTTTGAAAACGCGATAAGTGTTTTCTGTAATGCTGTCAAGAGAATCGGAGAAGTGGTGTCAGAACGTTCTGAGAGGACCCCACTTTATGTTTAACTTCTATTGTACCTATCACCGGACGGACCCTTCTGCGTGATTAGGAGGGTGGGGCTCAAACTGAGGCCGCCCGAAGCGTTCTGTGACATCTTTCGTTTTTCTGCATCTTGTAGTTTTGCACACCATATGGACCTCTGCACTTTAAAACCAAAGTGAAAATGTCAAACAAATTTAGAACAACTCCCTTTTTCAGATGTGTATTTAAAGATGGTACATGACAGCGACACCCGAGCTGGCTGAAAAGTTTCCTTAAAAACTGGGAAAAAAACGGGTTCATGTCTAAAACCTTTTGACTGTGAGTGGTACACCAATTGAACGTTTTCGATGAGGTGGTAAATATTTGCTGAAATTATTCCTGTGAAAATATTTTGGAGTCGTATCATGTTTTAAGTTAAAAGGTAATGTACCACACACTCATTTTAGGTGAACCCCAAAAATGCCCTTAGTGGATAACAAATTAGTTCCACTATTGCATTATCATAGCTTATTCTTGAGAGAGTACATGTCAACATAGGAAAAGTGGCAATTTGGGAATAACCATACTGGTGAATTTAAAAGAATTCGTTATTATAATCACAATAGAGTATAATATAAGATCTTATAAAAAAACATGGATTTGTATATTAGTGAAGCCGATTTGATAGGATTCAATCACAAGATGCACTATGTCTAATTAAGACAAAATACAGCCATGTTGATAGATTCTTATCAGCTGATGATACGTTATATTGATAATTGGTAAAAACTGATCACACTCCCGATGTCATCCAGTGAAGCTTTATTCATTCACACTTGTGACAGATGCAGATTTATATAAAACCTGTACCTTTTCAAGAAGACTGTTTCCAATTTCGAGTTTAAACAGGAGAGAGCTGTGGTTGAAATGGATACTGAGTGTAAAGGGTGGCCCATGGCACTGTAACACATCCATGGAGTACTTCTGTTGACACGTAAAGGGAAATTGTCGGCATGAATGTAATTTATAGGGGAACATTAAACAAGTATATAATGTATGATGGACTCAAGAAATAGTATTTGTATTTCAGAAAGTACACGCAAGGCATTTCTCGCTGACACTAAATTGACAAAAATGAATATTTGATTTTAAATAGGTGATTTTTTCCTGTGGAGTGCTGGGGAAAAAAGTGCTGTTGTTGCATTGTTTGCCAGACGTCTGCCGACATCCCAAGTCCGAGGGAACTGGATGACGGTAGAATGCAATTTCAGATCCAAGGGCGTTTGTCAGGTTTGCCATTTCAGTGGCTGACCAAGCTGGGCACGTTATACAGTCTGTTTAACATGAAAACCTCATTTTATCTCAGATTTTTCAAATCATGCTTATCCACTATATGGAATACAGTCTCATAGGTGGTGAGGCCCGTGAGCTAACTGGGACAATTAGGGTTTGAGCTGATCTAATGCCGCCGCGACTTAAAGCCGCGACTAATACAGGGTTTTATTAGTAACAATCGCGTCAATATGGTGTCCCGTGTGAAAGGTATATAGCTTACAGTAAGTTGAAGCCCAACAAGTTATCACCGTATGACTCATCTCAGCTCCCCTCAGATGCTCTACCTGAGCTGTGTTGGTGCTCACTTTCAGTATCATGTTTGATTTTATGGCAAGCCAGAAGACACTGTTGTTTTCAGAGTGAATATAGTAAAGTGAAGAAAGCTGAGAGCAGTCGTGAGCGCCAGACCAGCGGCGCTGTGGAGGAAACTCATTTCAGCTATGTAGTCGACTGTATCAATCATTCCTATCAGGAGCGTGCATGAGAGCTGTGACAGAGGAACCAGATTGGTGTTTGAGGCCAGAACAAAGACCAAGCTAGGCGTGAGATGAAAGAGCTTTCGGCCTTCCGGTCAGCTCCCTCTTGCACCAAACAAAGCGGTCTGGTACCACTAAGCCCACTTCCCCTGCTGACGGGCTGCACATGATCCTCCTGTAATTAAGTCCAACTAAATCCCTATTTTTTTGTTTTTATAAATTTTTTTTTGTGTAAACTTCTAACAGCTAAAGGCGCCTCAAGGTAAACAATGTAGATTTTTTGTAAGTCAAAAAGATCGTAAATCACTATTCCATCTTTGACATTGTTATTTGTGATTTCATGAGGCTTATCATCTTTTTCCTAAGTAAGAGTATCCAAAGGAAAAGTACAGCTATCGGAAATGAATGTAGTGCAGGAAAGGAAGCACATTTCCTCTGAAGTTATAATTATTTGGCTTGCTTGGTGCTTGGGAAGTAGAAGAGAAATTAACACATAGTATCAAAACACAGAAATAACTCTCAAAAGAAAGCTAAACTATCATCAAAATTAACAGCAACGTACTAATAATAAATTGTTTCTGATGTGGCTGTGACATCTGGGAGGGTGTGATATTCATTCACAAAAAGTCCTACATAATAAACCCTTAGCAAGTCCACATGATCGTGTTTATTTGAGTGGCAGGAAATGGAAATACTCCACACTAAAGATAACACTATCCTCAAAACTGGTACTTCAAGTATTTGAGTAGATGTACTTAGTGTACATTCCTACGAGCGTAGTAGTCCTGCGAGCTTGGTTCTCGTGTTCGGTATCCTAGGTGTCTATGGAAGGAACCCACAAGCGTGATCCAATACCCAGCACTGAAGACAGACTGATCTGAAACTGTGATAGAGAACACAGACTAAGGACCTTACATATGAGGACCAGTAAGAACGATGGAAGTACTTCAGCAGATGAATGAAAGAGATATTCATCCGCGTTGTTCGATCCCATAAAATCTGCTAGTAGATCAGATGGTTTGAAGAATCCGCAGACTCTGGATGTAGTATGGGTACAGGTGACAGAGGAGTGCTAATTGGGGATGTTGTAGTTGGTTAGACACGATAGCGGGTAGGCAAAGAATTGTGGCTTAAGGCGTGGGGGGTAAGGCGCTGTCAGGCAGGGCCGAGGAGATAGTCGGCGATGGGTTACTTTCAAGCAGGGGGGTGTCAGGCGAGTGCACGGCGGTGGTTTGTTAAATAATTGTATAGAATAATTTTTTGTAAAGAATTTTGGATGAGAAATACAGGAGAGAGCTTGCAACGGGTGGCGGGGGGTTGTAGGAGGGTAATTTTGGTGAAAAAAAAAACACTGGAACCAGGATGGGAAATCAAGATGTAAAGAGTGAGTGAAGGGTTTTGCGATTGTTTTGATGAATTTGTGTAGCCTGTTAGCTGCGCTGGAGGGGGTTGTGGGGGGTTAAGATTAAGAATTGGATTTGTCAACATTGGTTAGAAGCAGGTGGACTGAGTTGGGTTTCAGAAAAAATCTTAATTTTCCATGAGTGTTTGTTTGTTTGTTTTTGTTTTGTTGTTGTTTGTTTTTTTTTGGCTTGGTTTTTTCATAGATTGTTGGTGGGAGGGAGCATTTGGTGGTCAGGTCAGGGGTGAGATTGCTGTGAAAATGTGTTGGTTCAAAGAGATTTAGAGAGGTGTTGATGTTTGAGCTGGTGGGACAGTCCTCGTTGGTGTGCTCGCGCGCGTAAGGTGTGGTGGCCGTGGTCGGTAGTTTGGGATTAGGTTCAGCTGGGTGGTTCCTGCTCTATGGGGGCCGTGCTCGATTGGTGGTCCCTGAAGGTTGACATATTAGTGAGGGATGGGCAGGTAGGATTCCAAGTAAAAAAGTACACCATGAGTATGTGTTCAACTAGTAACTACTGTACATCAGCACAGTTTAGATTGTAATTATGGTTGGGAGGTGCAGTCGAAGGATCTTTTTTTTTTTATCTATGAGGAAAAATACAAAAGAGACTAATGTCAGAAGATCCTGCTCTGGGTCATTCTTTAAAAAGCAGCATTTTTACAATGCTTGATTTCATATCTTTCAGCAGAAAGTAAAGTCCTCCTCCAGTGGTGAACCCATGCATAGCAAAGAAAAGGTGAAATGAAGGCCATTATTCTTCTGTCTCTCTCCGCTGGCAACACTGAGCTCACTAGCAGCACTGCAATCAGAGAGGAGTTGGATGTGTTACAGATTACATGAGTTCACTGTTTCATGAGCCTCAAGTTGTACATCGATCGACTTGGACGTTCTGGAGGTGCAATGGCTGTGCTGATTTCTCCTGTGAGTAGGCCTACACATGCTGTTCTGTGTAAGCCATGTGAATATGACTATTAAATGAAACGGTGTCACTTAGTACGCAGGCTGCACAAAAAGTCCACATGATTGAACTGTCCATTGTGTCAGAAGATTATCTACTTTGTTTAAGTGGAGGAGAATGAGGAGCAGATGTCAGGGGAATTAGCAGGTCACACTGACACTAGTCTGTGGAGTTAAGTGAAGGGCAATTTCATTTTGTGCCTGTAACAATGAAACCAATTTATATGTAAAAAAAAAAAACGTTTCAGCTTATTTGTTGAGATTTCTACAATATTTTATAGACTATTTTCTAATATCCTTATAATAAATCAACAATTCCCATGGTTTTACACATGAGGTAGTCTGATATTTAGCGTGAATGGCCATTTTGTTACAACTCTGCTTAAAGCATTTGTCAACATTTGAAATGTTTTCAGCCATTCAGAGATCTGCCACATAAAGAGGATGGTTTAAAAAAGGGACATACGTAGTGGAGATATACCTGCCTGGAGGGTGGAGTCAAGTCATCAAGAGAGAATTCGGCTCACTTGATCTGACTGCCTGTTACGTCAGTGTTTAGATAAAGCCAGAAATGTGTCAGAGACCATGTCTGAAAGGGGTTTTCTCACCTGCTAGTTTTCCACTCTTTAGTTGGTTTGGTTCCACTCCACTCCATTTTTCAGTTTGGTTTAATGGAGGCACTCTTCTTCACATTCTTCTCTTTTAGTCAGTTAAGAATAAACAGTTTTTCTTATAACTCATGTGGTCTCCCTTTCTACATGTTCAGATAGCTGGATTGTGAGAAAACTCCTCCCCAGCCCTAGGACCACATAATACTGACCTGAGGATCAAATGTTGTCTTCCACATTATATTAAGTGTACACATACACTGGCTTTTGTCCTTGGATGCATCAAAAACAGGGTTTGACATAATGAAGGACACAAGCCTTTCTTTGCAAAATAAAGCCACTGTAATGGATATTGT